>NW_024748502.1:9704703-9881071 GCF_018991925.1 Homarus americanus | reverse complement strand
TATAGGCCAGTTATAACAAGATATAGGCTAAAGAGTACAAGATATAGTGTCAGTGTATAACAAGAGAAAGCTCATAATAAGATATAGGCTCTTGCATAATGGGTATATGCAGGTAAGCAGCAAGATATGTATGTGTATAATAAGATATGTGTATAAAGCTGTGTGGTATATAGGTTTTATAATACATATAGGCTAGGTATACAAGATATAGTGCCAGGTATAAATAAGATATAGGCCAGATATAAATAACTTATTGCTAGGGTTTACCAACATGCTATGTCAGAAGAAGATATAGCTGTATAAATATAGAAATAGTGTATAATGTATAGGCCTGATTTAACAAGATATATGCTCAGTATAACAAAAATATACGCCAGGTATAGCAAGATATAGGCTAGGTATAAAGAAGATATAGGGCCTGATATAATGTATATAGCCAGTATTATGTAGTGATATAGGGGCCTGGTATAAAGATATAGCCAGGTATAAGATATATGTCTGGTATAAAGATATATTCCCAGGTATATCAAGACATGGGTCAGGTATAACAAAGACAGAGCCAGGCATAGCAAGACATAGGCTGGGTATAAAGATATAGGCCTGGTATAACAAGATATAGGCCAGGTATAGCAAGATACAGGCCAGGTATAAGATATTGGCCTGGTATAACAAGATATAAGCTAGGTATAATAAGAGAGAAATAAAGGAATAAGATATAGGCTCTGGTATAACAAGATATAGGCCTGGTATAACAAGATACAGCCTGGTATAAATACGATAAATATAAGATAAAGGGTATAGCAAGATATAGGCCATGTATAACAAGATATAGGCCAAGAAAAGATATAGTCTCTGGTATAACAAGATATAGCCAGGTATAGCAAAGATATAGGCTCATAACAAGATATAGGCCTGGTATAACAAGATATAGCTAAGTATAACAAGATATAGGGCCAGGTAAATAAAAGATATAGGCCTGGTATAATAAGATATTGGCCATGTATGACAAGATATAGGCCAGGTATAGAAAAGAGAAATGGTATAACAAGATATATACATGTATAATAAGACATATGCAGACTCATATAAACAAGATATAAGCCTGGTATAACAAGATGGTACTGAGACACAAGATATAGGCCTGGTATAGCAAGATGAAAGCTAAGGACACAAGATATAGGCTAGGTATAACAAGATATAGGCCAGGTATAACAAGATATTAAGCAGGTATAGCAAGATATTGGCTCTGGTATAACAAGATATAGGCCAGGTATAACAAGACAGCTAGATATAGCAAGATATAGGCCTGGTATAACAAGATATAGGCCTGGTATAGCAAGATTTAGGGCCAAGGATAACAAGATATAGGCCAGGTATAAATAAAGATATAGGCCAGGTATAACAAGATGTTATGGGCCAGGTATGTTACATATTAGCATGTCAAGATATAGGCCAGGTATAACAAAGATATAGGGCCAGATATAGTAAGATATAGGCCTGGTATAACAAGATATAGCCAGGTATAACAAGGTAGGACAGGTATATAACACGATATGAAACAGGCAACAACAAGATATAGGCCATAATGATGAGAAAGCTACATATGGCAAGATATAGTAAGGTATAACAAGATATAGGCTATGTATAAATATAGGCCAGGTATAGCAAGATGTAGGCCTGGTATAATGTATATAGCCAAGTAGCATGCTATAGGTCTGTATAATAAGATATAGGCCAGGTATAACAAGATATAGGCCTGTACAAACAAGATATAGGCCATGTATAACAAGATACAGGCCAGGTATAGGAAGATATAGGCCTGGCATAACAAGATATAGTCTGGTATATCAAGATACAGGTAAGGTATAAATAATATATAGGCCTAGTATATATCAAGACATAAATTCTATAACAAGATATAGGTTGTGAAATAATATGATATAGGAAAATGCAGAGAAATGTATAATAAGACAGAGCCAGGTATAATACAAGATATAGGCCTGGTATGGACAGAATATAGGCCTGGCATATCAAGATATAGGCTATGTATAACAAGATACAAAATAGTATAGATATGTAGGCTTGGGTAAGGGAACAAGATATAGCCTTGGTATATCAAGATATAGGCAAGGTATAACAAGATATAGGCCTAGTATAACAAGATATAAATTCCTGTATAACAAGATATATAAATATAGCCTGGTATAAGAGGAAATGTATACGATGAGCAGGGGCCAGGCAGGCGCGTATAGGGCCATGCATAACAAGATATAGGTCAGGTATGGCAAGATATAGGCCTGGTATATTATGATGAAATGCGATATGAAATTGGTATAAATGTGACAGATACATAGGGCCAGGTATATAAGATATAGCCTCATATATCAAGATATAGGAAGTGCATAACAAGATATAGGCCTGGTATAACACGACATAGTTTGGTATAACAAGAGAGTCAGAATAAGATATATAAGCAGGTATAACAAGGTATAGGCTATGTATAAATAAGATATATGAGAATGTATGTAAATATGAATAAACATAAATATAAGGTATAGGCTATGAAGTAACAAGATATATTGGGGTATAATAAGGTATAGGCTATGTATAACAAGATATAGTAGCAAGGTATAGGCAAATGTATGTAGGTCTGGTATAGCAAGATTTAGTCTTGGTATAACAAGATAAGCTATGTATAACAAGATATGGGTCAGGTATAGTGAAGATATACGCCTGGTATAACAAGATATAGGCCTGGTATAACAAGATATAGGCCTGAAGACAGCAAGATAGGCCAGGCATAAAAAGATATAAGCTTGGGGTATAATACATAGTCTAGGTATAACCAGATATAGGCCAGGTATAACAAGATAAAAGACAGGCCTGCAGTATATAAAGATATAGGCTGGTATAACAAGATATAGACTTGGTATAACAAGATATAGGCTTGGTATAACAAGTGTATAGCAAGATATTTTTGTATAACAAGATATAGGCCTGGTATAACAAGATATAGTTTATATATAGGCCTGGTATATCAAGATATAGGCTGGTATAACATATATCAAATATATAAACAAGATAGTAGGCTAGGTATAGCAAGATATAGGCTATGTATAAATAAGATATAAGCCACTATAGTAAGATATAGGCCTGGAATAACAAGATATTGGCTATGTATAACAAGATATAGGCCAGGTATAGCAAGATATAGGCTTGCATAAAAGATATAGGCCTGGTATAACAAGATATAGGCCAGGTATATACCAAAAAGAAATGTATAACAAGATATATATATAGAAATAAGTATAACAAGATATACGTCTGGTATAACAAGATATAGGCTCTGAATAACAAGATAGAGAGGGGAAATGTACACAAAGACATAGTGTCTATATATATATATACAGCTATGTATATAAAGACAAAATGAGAAATATATATGACAAGACAGATGTATAAAGATATATGCCTGGTATAAATAATAATAGTTTATAAAACATATAGGTGTATAACAAGATATAGGCTATATATATAGGTTGTAACAATGCTAGATACAGGCTTGGAAATAATGACAGAAGCTATGTATAACAAGATATAAAATAGAAAGGATGAAAGAGGAAGTTTGGTATAATAAGATATAGGCCTGGTATAACAAGATATAAGCTCTTGTATAACAAGATATAGGTCAGAAAAATATGATAGCCTGGAATAACAAGATATAGGTCATGTATAACAAGATATAGGCCAGGCATAACAAGGCATAGGCCATGCATAACAAGATACAGGCTATGTATAACAGACAGAAATATATATGTATAACACAGGCCTGGTATAACAAGATATAGGGCCTGGTATAACAAGATATAGGCAATGTATAAATATTATATGCTCTGGTATAGTAAAGATAGAAATGCTATGATGAAATACAGGTGTAAATAAGATACAGTTCAGGTATAACAAGATATACAGGTATATATATATGATATAAGTATACCAAGATATAGGCAGTATAGTATGATATAGGCTATGTATAAATAAGATATAGGCCAAGTTTAGGCAAGATATTGGCCTGGTATAACAAGATATAGGCATTGTATAACAAGATATAGGCCAGGTAAAGCAAGATATAGGCCTGGCATAACAGGATATAGGGCCAAGTATAACAATATATATTACCAAAATAAATAAGCGAGAGAAAATTTGCATGAGAAATGTATAAAGGGTGATATGGCATCAAGATGACAGTGGCAGTAACAAGATATAGGCATGGCATAACAAGACATAAGCCTGGTATAAGACATAGGTCAGGAAATAGTAAAGGAGGCAGGACTAAGTATAATACAGAGGCTATGTATAATAAGATATATGAATATAGGACAGAAAATATGAAAGTAAACAAGACATAGGTCAGGTAGAAAGCAAGATATAGGCTCAATAAGACAGGCTATGTATAACTAGATATAAATGTATGTATAGAAATAGAATAAGATATATAACAAAGAGAAAGTCACAAGATATAAGCTATGTATAAATAAGATATAGGCCTGGTATAGGCAAGAGAGCCAGGTAAAGACAGCCAGGTATAACAAGATATAGCCAGGTGTAGCAAGATATAGGCTCATACTAAGATATAAAATAAATGTATATGTGCTTGCAGATAGCAAAGACAGAAAATATAAATGATATAGGGCTATGTATAACAAGATAGAGGCCAGGTATAGCAAGATATACTGTATAACAAGATATTGCCAGGGTATAACAAGATATGCTTTGTATAGCAAGATATAGGAACAAGATATGAAATGTATATAGAGGGCTAAGAAATATATATATATGACAGGTATAGCAAGATATATAACAGAAATGTGACAACAAGATATATGCCAGGTATAACAAGATATAGGCTGCAGTACATATTTGCCTGGCACAAGATATTGGCCTGGTATAACAAGAGATTGGCCAGGTATAACAAGATATAGTATAACAAGATATAGGCCAAGTATAACAACAAGATATAGGCCAAGTATAGCAAGATATAAATAAGAGAGATAGAATATATAAACAAATGCAGAAATATATATATAGGCTGGGTATATAAAATATAAAATGGTATAGACAAGGTGGAGGAAATGTACAATATAAAGCCAGAAAGGCAAGATATAGGGCCAGGTATAGCAGGATATAGGCCTGGTATAAGATGAAATGAAATGAAGATATGGTGCTTGCGTATAAAGACAGAGCCTGGTATAGCAAGATACGGGAATGGTGTAACAAGATATAGGCATAACAAGAAACAAAGACAAACAGGTAAAGAGAAATGCAGCAGCAAGATATTGGAAATTAAATATATATAATGGGCATATAGCCTGCACAAGATATAGGCTAGGTATAGCAAAATATAGGCCAGGTATAATAAGACAGGCTGTGTATAGCAAGATATAGCCTGGTATAGCAAGATATTGGAATGGTAATACAGGAAGTCTGGTATATCAAGATATGTATAACAAGATAGGCTAGTAACAAGATATAGGCCAGGTATAGCAAGATATAGGCTGTATAACAAGATATAGGCGATGTATAACAAGACATAGGCCTGTATAGCAAGATATTGGAATGGTGTAAATAAGAAAACAAGATATATAGGCCTGGTATAACAAGATATAGGCTATATATAACAAGCATAACAGGTATAAATAAGATAGGCCAGTGTGAAAAGATGTATATAACAGATACATGCCTGGTATAACAAAAAATATAGGCTAGGTATAATAGTTATTGGCCAGGTAAAGATACAGGCTACAGGAATAACAAGATATAGGGCCAGTTATAAAGATATAGGGCCAGTGTATAATATATAGGCCTGGTAAAACAAGGATAGGCTCTGGTATAACAAGATATAGGCTTGGTATAACAAGATATAGGCCAGGTATAATAAGATATAGGCTGTTATAACAAGATATAGGCTAGTATACATATAGGCCTAGAAATAAGATATAGGCCTGTATAACAAGATATAGGCCTGGTAGTAACAAGTATATACGCTCTGGTAGTAACAAGAGGATATAGGCCAAAGAGAAATACATATAGGTGTTACAATAAGATATAGCCAGTAACAAGATATAGGCTGGTATAACAAGATATAGGTCTGGCATAACAAGATATAGGCCTGGTATAACAAGATATACGCCTGTACAACAAGATATATGCCAGGTACAGCAAGATATGGGGCTAAAGAAGATGCAGCCTGGTATAACAAGATATAGGCCAGGTATAACAAGACATAGGCTGAAGACAAGATATAGGCCAGTGTGTATAAATAAGATATAGGCCTGGTATAATACAAGATAAGGGGCTTGGTATAACAAGATATAGGCTTGGTATAAATAAGACATATAACAAAGATAAAATAGGTATAATAAGATATAGGCTAGTTATAAATACAAGATATAGGCTAGTATACAAGAAATGGGTATAACAAGATATAGGACTGGTATAATAAGATATAGGCTTGGAAGATATAGGCCAGGTATACTGAAGATATAGGCCTGGTATAACAAGATATATGCCAGGCACAGCAAGATATGGGCCAGGTATAATAAGATATAGGCCTGGTATAACAAGATATAGGCCAGGTATAACAAGATATAGGCCAAGTATAACAAGATATAGGGCCACAGTATAACAAGATAGGCCTGGTATAAGGGCAAGACATAGGCCTGGTATAACAAGATATAGTCTTGGGTATAACAAGACATACACAGAAGATATAGGCCAGGTATAATGAAGATATAGGGCCAAAGTATAACAAGATATAGGCCAGTGTATAAATAAAGAGGCAGGCTCTGGTATAACAAGATATAGGCTTGTATAACAAGAGATATAGGCCTGGTATAACAAGATATATGCCTGGTATAACAAGATATAGGCCTGGTATAACAAGATATAGGGCAGGTATAACAAGATATAGGCTGCTATAATAAGATATACAGTTATAAGATAGGCTAGTAAGTCATATATAGGCCTGGTATAATAAGATATAGTTTGGTATAAACAAGATATATGCTAGGTACAGCAAAGATATACAGGTATAACAAGATAGGCCTGGTATAAGATATAGGCTGGTATAATAAGATATAGGCTCATATAACAAGATATAGGGCCAGGTATAGCAAGATATAGCCCTGGTATGGCAAGATATAGGCCAGGCACAACAAGATACAGGGGCCAGGTATAACAAGATAGGGGGCCAGGTATAAACAAGGTATAGGCCATGAATAACAAGAAATAGGGTTTGGTATAACAAGATATAGGTCTGGTATAACAAGATATAGGCTATGTATAACCAGATATAGGCTCTGAATAGCAAGATATAGGGGCCAATTATAACAAGATATAGCCAGGTATAAAAGACATAGGCTTGCATAATAAAAATATAGGTTTGATAAGGTAACAAGATATAGGCTAGGTATAGCAAGATATTGGCCAGGTATAACAAGATATAGGGCTAGGTATAATAAGATATAGGCTCTGTATAACAAGATATAAATAAGACAAGATAGGCTAGGTATAGCAAGATATAGGCTATGTATAATACATATTGGCCAAGTATAGCAGCAAGATATAGGCCTGGTATAACAAGATGAAACTGGCAAACAAGATATAGGCCAGGCACAAGATATAGGCCACAGGTATAGCAAGACACTAGGCTAGGCAGATAGGGCCAGGTATATGCAAGATATAGCCTGGTATAACAAGATATAGGCTATGTATAACAAGCATTGCTGTATACAAAGACATAGACCAGGGGAATAACAAGATATAGGCCATGTAACAAGATATAGGCCAGTGTAGAGCAAGAAGTTGGTATAACAAGATAGGTTTGGTATAAATGAAGATATACGCTGGTATACAAGAGAAGCAGGTATAAATAAGCATACAGGTATAACAAGACACAGGCTTGTAACACAAAGAGATACAGGGCTACATATAACAAGATATAGCTAGTGTATAACAAGATATGGGCTAGGAATACAAGATATAGACCAGTATAAGATATAGGCCAGGTATAACAAGATATGTGCCAGGTATAACAAGATAGGGGGCTAGGTGATAACAAGATATAGACCAGGTATAACAAGATATAGGCCAGGTATACAAAGATAGGGGCTATGTGTATAGCAAGACAGCAGGCCTGGTATAATGTTAAATAGGCTATGTATAAATAAAGATATAGGCCTGGTACAACAAGATATATAGGTCTGGTATAACAAGATATAAGGGGCTATGTGTATAACTACAGCAGGTTTGGAAGAGAGGAAAATAAGCAGACAAGATATAGGCTAGTATATAAAGATATAGGCCTGGGTATAAATAAGACATACAGGCTCGATATAACAAGATATAGCTGTGTATAGCAAGATATTGGCCAGGTATAAAGATATAGGCTAGGTATAGTAAGATTTAGGGGCTAAGGTACAGTCAAGATATTGGGCCAAGTATAAGTAAGATATAGGGCTTGGTATAGCAAGATATAGGCCATGTATAACAAGATATAGGCCAGGTATAGCAAGACAGGGCCTGGCACATGATATAGGCCTGATATATATAGGCCAAGTATAACAAGACATACGCCTGGTATATCAAGATATAGGCCAGGTATAGCAAGATATTGGGCTTGAATTATAAGATATTGGCCTGGTATAACAAGAGATAGGCCAGGTATAACAAGATATATAAAGCATAACAAGATATAGGCCAAGTATAACAAGATATAGGTAGGTATAAAAGATATAGGGCAAGTATAACAAGATATAGGCTAAGTATATAAGATATAGGTTTGGTATAATGTGAGATAGGCTATGTATAAGATATAGGCAGGTATAAAGACATAAATATATAACAAGATATAGGCCTGGTATAAATAAGATATAGGCCTGGTATAACAAGGTATATAGTAAGCTATGTATAATAAGACACATAGGCTATGTATAGCAAGATATAGGCCAAGTGATAACAAGATATAGGCCAGGTATGGCAAGATATAGGCCTGGGCAACAAGGTACAGACCACGTATAATAAAGACAGAGCAGGCATATGTGATATGGTGTCTGGTATATTATAAGGCATAGGCCTAGTATAACAAGATATAGGCCAAGTGATAACAAGAGAGAGGGCCAGAGCAAAAATATGGGCCTGGTATAACAAGGTATACGCTATGTATAATGAAGACAGGCTACAGGTATAGCAAGGTATAGGCCTGGTATAAAAGACAGAAAATTGGTATAACAAGACATAGGCCTGGTATAAAAAAGATATTGGCCAAGTAGTAAGATATAGGCTAGGTATAGCAAGATATAGGCCATGTATATCAAGACATAGGCCAGGTATAGTAAGATATAGGCTGGTATAACAAGATATAGGCTATGTATAATATAAAATAAATATGAAATGTCATAACAAGACATAGGACTATATCAAGATAGAAATATGTAACAAGATATAGGCCCTAGATAAGATATAGGCTATGCATAACAAGTTATAAACAGGTATAGCAAAGATATAGGGACTGGTATAACAAGGTATATAGAAATATATATATAAAATGTATAATAAGATATATATGTATAATATATTGCATGATATAGGCCTAGCATAAAAGATATGCAATGTAAGAAACAAGAGAAGCAGGCTCTGTATAGCAACATATAGGCTAAGTATAAAATAAGATATAGCTAGAAGAAGATATTGGCCTGGTATATCAAGACATAGGGGCCAGGTATAACAAGATATAGCTCTGTATATATATATAGTCACATATAAAGCTGGTATAGCAAAGATGGACAGGCTATGTATAATAAGTAAGAGAAATATATAAATAAGATATAAGCCAGGTAGCAAGATACGGCTCTGGTGTAAGACAGAAACAGGTATAGCAAAGATATTGGGTTTTATATATCATATATATTTGCATAAATGTAAATATAGCCTTGCAGCATAAGATATAGGCCTGGTATAACAAGATATAGGCCAGGTATAACAAGATATAGGCCAGGTATAACAAGATATAGGCCAGGTATAAAAAGATATAGGCCAGGTATAACAAGATATTGGCCAGGTATAACAAGATATAGGCCAAGTATAGCAAGGTATAGGCCTGGTATAACAAGATATAGGCCTGGCATAACAAGATATAGGCCTAGTATAACAAGATATAGGCCTGGTATAACAAGATATAAGATATAGGCCTAGTATAACAAGATATAGGCCAGGAATAGCAAGATATAGTCTGGTATAACAGGATATAGGCCTGGTATAACAAGATATAGGCATGGTATAACAAGATATTGGCCTGGTATAACAAGATATAGGCCTGGTATAACAAGATCTAGGCCAGGTATAACAAGATATAGGCCAGGTATAACAAGATAGGACAGGAATAACAAGATATAGGCCAGGTATAACAAGATATAGGCCAGTGTATAACAAAGATATAGGCCTGGTATAACAAGATATAGGCCTGGTATAACAAGACAAACGCCAGGTATAACAAGATATAGGCCAGGTATAACAGGTTATTGGCCAGGTATAACAACATACAGGCCAGGAATAACAAGATATAGGCCAGGTATAACAAGATATAGGCCAGTGTATAACAAGATATAGGCCTGGTATAACAAGATATAGGCCTGGTATAACAAGATATACGCCAGGTATAGCAATATATACGCCAGGTATAGCAAGATATAGGCCTGGTATAACAAGAAATAGGCCTGGTATAGCAAGATATAGGCCTGGTATAACAAGATATGGGCCAGGTATAACAAGATATAGACCAGGTATAAAAAGATATAGGCCAGGTATAACAAGATATAGGTCAAGCATAACAAGATATAGGCCTGGTATACCAAGATATAGGCCTAGTATAACAAGATATCTGCCTGGTATAACAAGATATAGGCCTGGTTTAACAAGATATAGGCCTAGTATAACAATATATAGGCCAGGTATAGCGAGATATAGGCCTGGTAAAACAAGTTATAGGCCTGGCATAACAAGTATAAAAAGATATAGGTGTAGTGATGGGTTGTCAGACCACAGCTTACATCTCAGAAACTCTAGGCCTTCCCTAGGTCAAGTGTAGGGTAACTCTGCGGTTGACCAAGGATTGTAAATCAACTAGCTCCCCCTCCCATGTCACACATGTAAGAGGGCACCAGCCGGCTCTCTCCCAATATACACAATGTCCTACACCGCAGAGGGGGGCCAGTCTTGACCCGACGTTTGAGGGGTCAAGTGTAACTCTCACGGTGGACCGGGGGTTACAAATCAACTAGCTCCCCTCCCATGTGACATGTCACCACAACAGACATGTAAGAAGGCACCAGCCGACCCTCTTCCAATATACAATAACCTACTCTCTGAACAAAGGCCGGACCTGACCTCACAATTAGCCAGGTCACTTGTAACCCTTGGAGCCCAACTCAAGGCCTCTCGTGTTACACGGCCCCGCCTGACGACTTCTCCTTACATCTCAGAAACTCCAGTCTGACCCGACGTTTGGGAAGTCAAGTGTAGGGGAACTCTCACGGTTGCTCTCCCAATATACACACGGCCCCGCCTGATGACTTTCCCAGATAGTTCTGAAAAGGTCCAGGCCTGACCGCACATTTGCGAGGTCAAAATGTAAGGAGACCCTTCGCCGCCCCCCCCCCCGGCCAGCTGAACCTGACGGCTCGCTTCCCAATATATAGGACGTCCTGGTCCTCCCTCGGGATTGGCAGAGAAGCAGTTGTCTTGTAACTAGTGAGGGCCAGCTACCACGTCCCCAGTCCCGCTCGAGAGAAGCCCACCACTAAGTGTAACGAAGTCTCAGCTGGGTCCATCGACAAAGTGCTGTCAACTCCACGTGTAACAGTAAGTGCTGGCTGTGTAGACTGTAGAAGTGCAGTGATCCCGAACCTCCCCAACGATCGACTTAGTGAAGTGCCCATTTTAATTGTGAGGTTAGGTTATACGAGAATACCATAGTCTATCATAAATTGTGTACGAACCCCCCCTATTAATCCCCCCTATTGAACTAGTAAAATAAAGCTGTAACACGCATTGGTGTTTTATATACTACACTTGTACTGTGCCTGTGTTAATATACAGTGTTGACATCATACCCTCGAGACACGCTACCATTTCCTCTCGCTATAATACTCTACTACTATAAACTCCTAACTTACCTCTTCATGTGAGATTTTGTCTCATTACAATGGCGGCAGCGTACTATGTGTAACCCACGCCTTCCTTGTCCCTTGTTATAGGTGACAGCGAACTATACGTAATTCACGCTTCCCTCGTCCCTTGTTATTGGTAACAGTGTACTTAACGTAAACCCATGCCCTCCCTCATTTTAGCCATAACACCTGACTCGTTGTTTGAGTATTGTTCGAAAGTGCGTGATAAGGAGTTCATGCAAGATATAGTTACATTATATAGGTGACAGCGAACTATATGTAATTCACGCTCTCCTTGTCTCTTGTTATAGGTGACAGCGAACTATATATGTAATTCACGCCTCCCTCGCTTAGTTATTATAATTTACCAAACACAATGTCGTAGCCATTTACTGACTGAGATGAATTATTATTTTGACACGGCCTGGTTAGGCAATGTAACACCTGTTTTTGTTTGTAGAATGTGATTTGCAAGTTTGCCTCGGACACTACGCTAGATATGAAGGATCTTTAGATCACTCTATGTTCAATTACTGTGTATGTATTTTATTTTTTTCTCCTGTCATAGAAGCTTTAATCTTGGCGGGAGGTATAGTAAGCTTTGTCAGATCAAACTATGCCAGTAGAAAAACATACATCTCTAGGGTTATTATTTGTAAAATGTAAGGATGCATTATCGCCTGAGGGACTATATTAGATACTGCACATGATGTTACTGTCTACTTTAAATGTATCATCAGTTCTCTGAGCATGAAAGCTTTGGTCTTGGCGGGAGGTGTAGTGATGGGTTGTCAGACCACAGCTTACATCTCAGAAACTCTAGGCCTTCCCTAGGTCAAGTGTAGGGTAACTCTGCGGTTGACCAAGGATTGTAAATCAACTAGCTCCCCCTCCCATGTCACACATGTAAGAGGGCACCAGCCGGCTCTCTCCCAATATACACAATGTCCTACACCGCAGAGGGGGGCCAGTCTTGACCCGACGTTTGAGGGGTCAAGTGTAACTCTCACGGTGGACCGGGGGTTACAAATCAACTAGCTCCCCTCCCATGTGACATGTCACCACAACAGACATGTAAGAAGGCACCAGCCGACCCTCTTCCAATATACAATAACCTACTCTCTGAACAAAGGCCGGACCTGACCTCACAATTAGCCAGGTCACTTGTAACCCTTGGAGCCCAACTCAAGGCCTCTCGTGTTACACGGCCCCGCCTGACGACTTCTCCTTACATCTCAGAAACTCCAGTCTGACCCGACGT
The DNA here is from genome assembly GCF_018991925.1 of Homarus americanus. Classification (NCBI taxonomy): domain Eukaryota; kingdom Metazoa; phylum Arthropoda; class Malacostraca; order Decapoda; family Nephropidae; genus Homarus; species Homarus americanus. Next base: position 9,867,586 of record NW_024748502.1, on the reverse strand, counting down.
TTGGGAAGTCAAGTGTAGGGGAACTCTCACGGTTGCTCTCCCAATATACACACGGCCCCGCCTGATGACTTTCCCAGATAGTTCTGAAAAGGTCCAGGCCTGACCGCACATTTGCGAGGTCAAAATGTAAGGAGACCCTTCGCCGCCCCCCCCCGGCCAGCTGAACCTGACGGCTCGCTTCCCAATATATAGGACGTCCTGGTCCTCCCTCGGTTTTGGCAGAGAAGCAGTTGTCTTGTAACTAGTGAGGGCCAGCTACCACGTCCCCAGTCCCGCTCGAGAGAAGCCCACCACTAAGTGTAACGAAGTCTCAGCTGGGTCCATCGACAAAGTGCTGTCAACTCCACGTGTAACAGTAAGTGCTGGCTGTGTAGACTGTAGAAGTGCAGTGATCCCGAACCTCCCCAACGATCGACTTAGTGAAGTGCCCATTTTAATTGTGAGGTTAGGTTATACGAGAATACCATAGTCTATCATAAATTGTGTACGAACCCCCCCTATTAATCCCCCCTATTGAACTAGTAAAATAAAGCTGTAACACGCATTGGTGTTTTATATACTACACTTGTACTGTGCCTGTGTTAATATACAGTGTTGACATCATACCCTCGAGACACGCTACCATTTCCTCTCGCTATAATACTCTACTACTATAAACTCCTAACTTACCTCTTCATGTGAGATTTTGTCTCATTACATAGGCCAGGTATAGCAAGATATAGCCCTGGTATATCAAGATATAGGAAAGGTATAACAAGAAATAGGCCAGGTATAACAAGATATAGGTCAAGTATAACAAGATATAGGCCTGGTATAACAAGATATAGGCCTGGTATAACAAGATATAGGCCTGGTATAACAAGATATAGGCCTGGTATAACAAGATATAGGCCTAGTATAACAATATATAGGCCAGGTATAGCGAGATATAGGCCTGGTAAAACAAGTTATAGGCCTGGCATAACAAGATATAGGCCTGGTATAACATGATATAGGCCAAGTATAACAAGGTATAGTCCATGTATAACAAGATATAGGCCAGGTATAGCAAGATATAGGCCTGGTATAACAAAATATAGGCCATGTATAACAAGATATAGGCCATGTATGGCAAGATATAGGCCTGGTATAACAAGATATAGGCCATGTATAACAAGATATAGGCCAGGTATAGCAAGATATAGGCCTGGTATAACAAGATATAGGCCATGTATAACAAGGTATAGGCCAAGTATAGCAAGATATTGGCCAGGTATAACAGGATATAGGCCAAGTATAACAAGATATAGGCTAGGTATAGCATGATATAGGCTATGTATAACAAGATATTGGCCAGGTATAGTAAAATATAGTCAAGGTATAACAAGTCATAGGCCAGTTATAGCAAGATATAGGCCAGTTATAACAAGATATAGGCCTGTTATAAGAAGATATAGGCCAGGTATAACAAGATATAGGCCAGGTATAACACGATATAGGCCAGGTATAACACGATATAGGCCATGTATAGCAAGATATAGGCCAAGTATAACAATATATAAGCCTGGTATAACAAGATATAGGCCAGGTATAACAAGATATAGGCCAGGGATAGCAAGATATAGGCCATGTATAACAAGATATTGGCCAGGTATAGCAAGATATAGGCCTCGTATAACAAGATATAGGCCAGGTATAACAATGTATAGTCCATGTATAACAAGATATAGACCAGGTATAGCAAGATATAGGCCTGGTTAACAAAATATAGGCCATGTATAACAAGATATGGGCCAGGTATAGCAAGATATAGGCCTGGTATAACAAGATATAGGCCCTGTATAACAAGATATAGGCCAGGTATAGCAAGATATAGGCCTGGTATAACAAGAAATAGGCCATGTATAACAAGATATAGACCAGGTATAGCATGATATAGGCTATGTATAACAAGATATAGGCCAAGTATAGCAAGATATTGGCCAGGTATAACAAGATATAGGCCAAGTATAACAAGATATAGGCTAGGTATAGCATGATATAGGCTATGTATAACAAGATATAGGCCAAGTATAGCAAGATATAGGCCTGGCATAACAGGATATAGGCCAAGTATAACAAGATATTGGCCTGGTATAACAAGATATAGGCATTGTATAACAAGATATAGGCCAGGTATAGCAAGATATAGCCCTGGTATATCAAGATATAGGAAAGGTATAACAAGATATAGGCCTGGTATAACAAGATATAAGCCTGGTATAACAAGATATAGGTCAGGAATAGTAAGATATAGACCTGGTATAACAAGATATAGGCCATGTATAACAAGATATAGGCCAGTTATAACAAGGTATAGGCCATTTATAACAAGATATAGGTCAGGTATAACAAGGTATAGGCCGTGTATAACAAGATATAGGCCAGGTATAGCAAGGTATAGGCCATGTATAACAAGAAATAGGTCAGGTATAGCAAGATATAGGCCTGGAATAACAAGATATAGGCCATGTATAACTAGATATAGGCCAGGTATAGCAAGATATAGGCCTGGTATAACAAGATATAGGCATGGTATAACATGATATAGGCCTGGTACAACAGTATATAGGCCATGTATAACAAGATATAGGCCTGGTATAGCAAGATGTAGGCCATGTATAAAAAGATATAGGCCAGGTATAACAAGATATAGTCCAGGTATAATAAGATATAGGCCCGGTATGGCAAGATATTGGCCTGGTATAACAAGATATAGGCCAGGTATATCAAGATATAGGCCAGGTATAGCAAGATGTAGGCCTGGTATAACAGGATATAGGCAAAGTATAATAAGATATAGGCTAGGTATAGCATGATATAGGCTATGTATAACAACATATAGGCCAAGCATAGCATGATATAGGTCTGGTATAACAAGATATAGGCCAAGTATAACAAGATATAGGCCTGGTATAACAAAATATAGGCCATGTATAACAAGATATAAGCCTGGTATAACAAGATATAGGTCAGGAATAATATGATATAGGCCTGGAATAACAAGATATAGGCCATGTATAACAAGATATAGGCCAGGTATAACAAGGTATAGGCCATGTATAACAAGATATAGGTCAGGTATAACAAGGTATAGGTCATGTATAACAAGATATAGGCCAGGTATTACAAGGTATAGGCCATGTATAACAAGATGTAGGCCAGGTATAGCAAGATATATGCCTGGTATAACAAGATATAGGCCTGGGATAACCAGATATAGGCCTGGTATAACAAGATATAGGCCATGTATAACAAGATATAGGCCAGGTATAGCAAGATATAGTCCAGGTATAAAAAGATATAGGCCAGGTATAGCAAGATATTGGCCAGGTATAACAAGATATAGGCCATGTATAACAAGATATAGGCCTGGTATAACAGGATATAGGCTATGTATAACAAGATATAGGCCTGGTATAACCAGATATAGGCCTGGTATAAGAAAGATATAGGCCATGTATAACAAGATATAGGCCTGGTATAACAGGATATAGGCCACGTATAACAAGATATAGGCTAGGTATAGCATGATATAGGCTATGTATAACAGGATATAGGCCAAGTATTACAAGATATTGGCCTGGTATAACAAGATATAGGCATTGTATAACAAGATATAGGCCACGTATAGCAAGATATAGCCCTGGTATATCAAGATATATGAAAGGTATAACAAGATATAGGCCTGGTATAAAAAGATATAAGCCTGGTATAACAAGATATAGGTCAGGAATAGTAAGATAGAGTCCAGGTATAATAAGATATAGGCCCGGTATAGCAAGATATTGGCTTGGTATAACAAGATATAGGCCAGGTATAACAAGATATAAGCCAGGTATAGCAAGATATAGGCCTGGTATAACAAGATATAGGCCATGTATAACAAGGTAGAGGCCAGGTATAGCAAGATATAGGCCTGGTATAACAAGATATAGGTCATGTATAACAAGATATAGGCCAGGTATAGCAAGATATAGGCCCAGTATAACAAGATATAGGCCAGGTATAACAAGATATAGGCCAGGTATAGCAAGATATAGGCCAGGTATAGCAAGATATTCGCCTTATATAATAAGATATTGGCCTGGTATAACAAGAGATAGGCCAGGTATAATAAGATATAGGCCTGGTATAACAAGATATAGGCCAAGTATAACAAGATATAGGGTAGGTATAGCAAGATATAGGTCAAGTATAACAATATATAGGCCAAGTATAGCAAGATATAGGCCTGGTATAACAAGATATAGGCCAGGTATGGCAAGATATAGGCCCGGTATAACAAGGTATAGACCATGTATAACAAGACTTAGGCCAGGTATGGCAAGATATAGGCCAGGTATAACAGGGTATAGGCCTAGTATAACAAGATATAGGCCAAGTATAACAAGATATAGGCCAGGTATAGCAAAATATGGGCCTGGTATAACAAGATATAGGCCAGGTATGGCAAGATATAGGCCAGGTATAACAAGGTATGGGCCATGTATAACAAGACATAGGCCAGGTATAGAAAGATATAAGCCACGTATAACAAGATATTGGCCAGGTATGGCAAGATATAGGCCATGTATAACAAGTTATTGGCCAGGTATAACAAGATATAAGCCACGTATAACAAGATATTGGCCAGTGTATAACAAGATATAGGCCTTGTATAACAAGATATAGACCAGGTATAACAAGATATAGGCCTGATACAACAAGATATAGGCCTGGTATAACAAGATATAGGCCAGGTATAACAAGATAGGGGCCAGGTATAACAAGGTGTAGGCCATGTATAACAAGAAATAGGCCAGGTATAGCAAAATATAGGCCTGGTATAACAAGCAATAGGCCATGTATAACAAGACATAGGCCTGGTAATAGCAAGATATAGGCCAAGTATAACAAGATATAGGCCAGGTATAGCAAGATATAGGCCTGGCATAACAAGATATAGGCCTGGTATAACAAGATATATGCCTGGTATAACAAGATATAGGCTAGTGTATAGCAAGATATAGGCTTGGTATAACAAGATATAGGCCTGGTATAACAAGATATACGCCAGGTATAACAAGATATAGGCCAGGTATAACAAGTTATTGGCCAGGTATAACAAGATATAGGCCTGGTATAACAAGATATATGCCAGGTATAGCAAGATATAGGCCAGGTATAACAAGATATAGGCCTGGTATAACAAGATATAGGCCTGGTATAACAAGATATACGCCAGGTATAACAAGATATAGGCCAGGTATAACAAGATATAGGCCTGGTATAGAAGACTGGTATAACAAGATATATGCCAGGTATAAAGATATGGGCCAGTATAACAAGATATAGGCCTGGTATAACAAGATATAGGCCAGGTATAACAAGATATAGGCCTGATATAACAAGATATAGGCCTGGTATAACAAGATATAGGCCAGGTATAACAAGATATAGCCCTGGTACGGCAAGATATAGGCCAGGTACAACAAGATATAGGCCAGGTATAACAAGATAGGGGCCAGGTATAACAAGGTAGAGGCCATGTATAACAAGAAATAGGCCAGGTATAGCAAGATATAGGCCTGGTATAACAAGAAAAAGGCCATGTATAACAAGATATAGGCCTGGTATAACAAGATATAGGCCATGTATAACAAGATATAGGCCTGGAATAGCAAGATATAGGCCAAGTATAACAAGATATATAGGTATAAAGATATTGGCCAGGTATAACAAGATATAGGCCAGGTATAACAGGATATGGTATAACAAGATATAGGCGAAGTATAACAAGATATAGGCTAGGTATAGCAAGATATAGGCCATGTATAACAAGTTATTGGCCAAGTATAGCAAGATATAGGCCTGGTATATCAAGATATAGGCCTGGTATAACAAGATATAGGCCAGGTACAACAAGATATAGACCAGGTATAGCAAGATATAGGCCAGGTATAAAAAGATATAGGCCAGGTATAGCAAGATATAGGCCAGGTATAAAAAGATATAGGCCTGGTATAACAAGATATAGGCCTTGTATAAAAAGTTATTGGCCAGGTATAACAAGACATAGGCCAGTTATAACAAGATATAGGCCAGTGTATAACAAGATATAGGCCTGGTATAACAAGATATAGACCAGGTATAACAAGATATAGGCTAGGTATAGCAAGATATAGGCCAGGTATAAAAAGATATAGGCCAGGTATAGCAAGATATAGGCCAGGTATAGAAAGATATAGGCCTGGTATAACAAGATATAGGCCATGTATAAAAAGTTATTGGCCAGGTATAACAAGACATAGGCCAGTTATAACAAGATATAAGCCAGTGTATAACAAGATATAGGCCTGGTATAACAAGATATAGACCAGGTATAACAAGATATAGGCTAGGTATAGCAAGATATAGGCCATGTATAACAAGATATAGGCCGGGTATAACAAGATATAGGCCTGGTATAACAAGATATAGGCCAAGTATAACAAGATATAGGCTAGGTATAGCAAGATTTAGGCCATGTACAACAAGATATTGGCCAAGTATAGCAAGATAAAGGCCTGGTGTAGCAAGGTATAGGCCATGTATAACAAGATATAGGCCAGGTATAGAAAGATATAGGCCTGGCATAACATGATATAGGCCTGATATAACAAGATATAGGCCAAGTATAACAAGATATTGGCCTTGTATAATGAGATATAGGCCAGGTATAACATGAAATAGGGTAGGTATAGCAACATATAGGCCAAGTATAACAAGATATAGGCCAAGTATAGCAAGATATAGGCCTGGTATAACAAGAGATACGCCATGTATAACAAGATATAGGGCAGGTATAGTAAGATATAGGCCTAGCATAACAATATATAGGCCAGGTATGGCAAGATATAGGCCTGGTATAACAAGGTATGGGCCATGTATAACAAGACATAGGCCAGGTATAGCAAGATATAGGAATGATATAACAAGATATAGGCCTGGTACAACAAGATATAGGCCAGGTATAGCAAGATATAGGCCAGGTATAACAAGATATACCCCAGGTATAGCAAGATATAGCCTTGTATAACAAGATATAGGCCATGTATAACAAGATATAGGCCAGGTATAACAAGATATGGGCCAGTGTATAGCAAGATATAGGCTTGGTATAACAAGATATTGGCCTGGTATAACAAGATATACGCCAGGTATAACAAGATATAGCCCAGGTATAACAAGTTATTGGCCAGGTATAACAAGATACAGGCCAGGAATAACAAGATATAGGCCAGTTATAACAAGGTATAGGCCAGTGTATAACAAGATATAGGCCTGGTATAACAAGATATAGGCCTGGTATAACAAGATATATGCCAGGTATAGCAAGATATGGGCCAGGTATAACAAGATATAGCCCTGGTATAACAAGATATAGGCCAGGTATAACAAGATATAGGCCTGATATAACAAGATATAGGCCTGGTATAACAAGATATAGGCCAGGTATAACAAGATATAGCCCTGGTACGGCAAGATATAGGCCAGGTACAACAAGATATAGGCCAGGTATAACAAGATAGGGGCCAGGTATAACAAGGTATAGGCCATGTATAACAAGATATAGGCCAGGTATAGCAAGATATAGGCCTGGTATAACAAGAAAAAGGCCATGTATAACAAGATATAGGCCTGGTATAACAAGATATAGGTCTGGTATAACAAGATATCAGCCATGTATAACCAGATAAAGGCCTGGAATAGCAAGATATAGGCCAAGTATAACAAAATATAGGCCAGGTATAGCAAGATATTGGCCAGGTATAACAAGATATAGGCCAGGTATAACAAGATATAGGCCAGGTATAACAAGATATAACCCTGGTATAACAAGATATAGGCCAAGTATAACAAGATATAAGCTAGGTATAGCAAGATATAGGCCATGTATAACAAGATATTAGCCAAGTATAGCAAGATATAGGCCTGGTATATCAAGATATAGGCCTGGTATAACAAGATATAAGCCAGGTACAACAAGATATAGGCCAGGTATAGCAAGATATAGGCCAGGTATAAAAAGATATAGGCCAGGTATAGCAAGATATAGGCCTGGTATATCAAGATATAGGCCTGGTATAACAAGATATAGGCCAGGTACAACAAGATATAGGCCAGGTATAACAAGATATAGGCCAGGAATAACAAGATATAAGCCACGTATAACAAGATATAGGCCATTGTATAGCAAAATATAGGCTTGGTATAACAAGATATAGGCCTGGTATAACAAGATATACGCCAGGTATAACAAGATATAGGCCAGATATAACAAGATATAGGCCAGGTATAACAAGATATAGGCCAGTGTATAACAAGATATACGCCAGGTATAACAAGATATAGGCCAGGTATAACAAGATATAGGCCAGGTATAACAAGATATAGGCCAGTGTATAACAAGATATCGGCCTGATACAACAAGATAGAGGCCTGGTATAACAAAATATAGGCCAGGAATAACAAGATATAAGCCACGTATAACAAGATATAGGCCATTGTATAGCAAAATATAGGCTTGATATAACAAGATATAGGCCTGGTATAACAAGATATACGCCAGGTATAACAAGATATAGGCCAGATATAACAAGATATAGGCCTTATAACAAGAGCTAGGCATGTATAACAAGATATAGGGCAGGTATAGCAAGATATAGGCCTAGTATAACAAGATATAGGCCTGGTATAACAAGATAGGCCAGGTATAACAAGATATAGGCAAGTATGGCAGATATAGGCCAGGTATAACAAGATTATGGCCATGTATAACAAGACAGATATAGAATATAGGCCTGATATAACAAGTATAGGCCAGGTATGGCAAGATATAGGCCAGTATAACAAGATATAAGCCATGTATAACAAGATATAGGCCAGGTATGGCAGATATAGGCCTGATATAACAAGATATAGGCAGTGCAAGATATAGGCCAAGTATAACAAGATATAGGCCAGGTATAGTAAATATAGGCCAGGTATAACAAGGTATAGACCATGTATTACAAGACATATAGGCCAGGTATGGCAAGATATAGGCCTGATAACAAGATATAGGCCTGGTATAACAAGATATAGGCCAAGTGTATAAGACATAGGCCAGGTATAGCAAGATATAGGCCTGATATAACAATATGGGTATAACAAGATATAGGCCGGTATAACAAGATATAGGCCTGTATAGCAAGATATACCTGGTATAACAAGATATAGGCCAGGTATAACAAGATATAGGCCATGTATAACAAGACATAGGCCCGGTATAGCAAGATATACCCCTGGTATAACAAGATATAGGCCAGGTATAACAAGATATAGGCCTGGTATAACAAGATATAAGCCTGGTATAACAAGATATAGGTGAGGAATAATAAGATATAGGCCTGGTATAACAAGATATAGGCCATGTATAACAAGTTATTGGCCTGGTATAACAAGATATAGGCCAGGTATAACATGATATAGGCCATGTATAACAAGATATAGGCTAGGTATAACAAGATATAGGCCAGGTATAACAAGATATAGGCCTGGTATAACAAGATATAGGCCTGGTATAACAAGATATAGGCCAAGTATAACAAGATATAGGCCAGGTATAACACATTAGGCCAGGTATAGCAAGATATTGGCCTGGTATAACTAGATATAGGCCAGGTATAACAAGATATAAGCCTGGTATAACAAGATATAGCCTGGTATAACAAGATATAGGCCAAGTATAACAAGATATAGGCCTGGTATAACAAGATATAGGCCATGTATAACAAGATATAGGCCTGGTATAACAAGATATAGGCCAGGTATAACAAGTTATAGGCCAGGTATAACAAGATAGGCAGTGTATAACAAGATGAGGCCAGGTATAGCAAGATATAGGACTGGTATAACAAGATATGGCCTGGTATAACAAGATATAGGCCAAGTATAACAAGATATAAGCCAAGTATAACAAGATATAGGCCAGGTGTAGCAAGATATAGGCCAGGTATAACAAGATATAGGCCAGGTATAACAAGTTATAGGCCAGGTATAACAAGATATAGGCCAGTGTATAACAAGATAGAGGCCAGGTATAGCAAGATATAGGACTGGTATAACAAGATATAGGCCTGGTATAACAAGATATAGGCCTAGTATAACAAGATATTGGCCAGGTATAGCAAGATATAGGCCTGGTATATCAAGATATAGGCCTGGTATAACAAGATATAGGCCAGGTACAACAAGATATAGGCCAGGTATAAAAAGTTATAGGTATAACAAGATATAGGCCAGGAATAACAAGATATAGGCCAGGTATAAAAAGATATTGGCCAGGTATAACAAGATATGGGCCAGGTATAGCAAGACATAGCCTGGTATAACAAGATATAAGCCAGGTATAACAAGATATAGGCCAGGAATAACAAGATATAGGCCATGTTTAACAAGATATAGGCCAGGTTTAACAAGATATAGGGAAGGTATAACAAGATATAGGCCATATATAAAAAGATATAGGCCACTGTATAACAAGATATAGGCCTGGTCAAACAAGATATAGGCCTGGTATAACAAGATATAGGCCTGGTATAATAAGATATAGGCCAGGTTTAACAAGATATAGGCCTGGTATAGCAAGATGTAGGCCAGGTATAACAAGATATATGCCTGGTATAACAAGATATATTCCAGGTATATCAAGATATGGGTCAGGTATAACAAGATATAGGCCAGGTATAGCAAGATATAGGCCGGGTATAACAAATTATTGGCCTGGTATAACAAGATATAGGCCAGGTATAACAAGATATAGGTCAGGTATAACAAGATATTGCCCAGGTATAGCAAGATATTGGCCTGGTATAACAAGATATAGGCCAGGTGTAACAAAATATAGACCTGGTATATCAAGATATAGACCTGGTATAACAAGATATAGGCCTGGTATAAGAAGATATAGGCCAAGTATAACAAGATATAGGCTAGGTATAGCAAGATATAGGCCATATATAACAAGATATAGGCCAAGTATAGCAAGATATAGGCCTGGTATAACAAGATATAGGCCATGTATAACAAGATATGGGCCAGGTATAGCAAGATATAGGCCTAGTATAGCAAGATATAGGCCATGTATAACAAGGTATAGGCCATGTATAACAAGATATAGGGCAAGTATAACAAGATATAGGCCTGGTATAACAATATATAGGCCAGGTATAGCAAGATGTAGCCCTGGTATTACAAGATATAGGCCAGGTATAACAAGATATAGGCATGGTATAACAAGATATAAGCCTGGTATAAAAAGATATAGGTCAGGAATAATAAGATATAGGCCTGGTATAACAAGGTATAGGCCATGTATATCAAGAAATAGGCCTGGTATAGCAAGATATAGGTCAGGTATAACAAGGTATAGGCCATGTATAACAAGATATAGGGCAAGTATAACAAGATATAGGCCTGGTATAAGAAGATATAGGCCAAGTATAACAATATATAGGCTAGGTATAGTAAGATATATGACAGGTATAGCAAGATATAGGCCAGGCATAACAAGATATAGGCCTGGTATAACAAGATATAAGCCAGGTATAACAAGATATAGGCCAAGTATAGCAAGATATAGGCTATGTATAACAAGATATAGGCCAAGTATAGCAAGATATAGGCCTGGCATAACAGGATATAGGCCAAGTATAACAAGATATTGGCCTGGTATAACAAGATATAAGCCTGGTATAACAAGATATAGGTCAGGAATAGTAAGATATAGACCTGGTATAACAAGGTATAGGCCATGTATAACAAGATATAGGCCAGTTATAACAAGGTTATAGGCCATTTATAACAAGATATAGGTCAGGAATAGTAAGATATAGACTTGGTATAACAAGGTATAGGCCATGTATAACAAGAAATAGGTCAGGTATAGCAAGATATAGGCCTGGTATAACAAGATATAGGCCATGTATAACTAGATATGGGCCAGGTATAGCAAGATATTGGCCTGGTATAACAAGATATAGGCCTGGTATAAAAAGATATAGGCCAGGTATAACAAGATATAGGCCAGGTATAACAAGATATAGGCCTGGTATAACAAGATATATGTCAAGATTTAGGCCAAGGATAACAAGATATAGGCCAGGTATAACAAGATATAGGCCAGGTATAACAAGATACAGGCCAGGTATAACAAGATATTGGCCTGGCATAACAAGATATAGGCCAGGTATAACAAGATATAGGCCAGATATAGCAAGATATAGGCCTGGTATAACAAGATATAGGCCAGGTATAACAAGGTATAGGACAGGTATAACACGATATAGGCCTGGTATAACAAGATATAGGTCATGTATAACAAGATATAGGCCACATATGGCAAGATATAGTAAGGTATAACAAGATATAGGCCATGTATAACAAGATATAGGCCAGGTATAGCAAGATGTAGGCCTGGTATAACAAGATATAGGCCAAGCATAGCATGCTATAGGTCTGGTATAACAAGATATAGGCCAGGTATAACAAGATATAGGCCTGGTATAACAAGATATAGGCCATGTATAACAAGATACAGGCCAGGTATAGGAAGATATAGGCCTGGCATAACAAGATATAGCCCTTGTATATCAAGATATAGGCAAGGTATAACAATATATAGGCCTAGTATAACAAGATATAACCCTGGTATAACAAGATATAGGTCAGGAATAATATGATATAGGCCTGGTATAACAAGATATAGGCCATGTATAACAAGATATAGGCCAGGTATAACAAGATATAGGCCTGGTATAACAGAATATAGGCCTGGTATAACAAGATATAGGCCATGTATAACAAGATACAGGCCAGGTATAGGAAGATATAGGCCTGGCATAACAAGATATAGCCCTGGTATATCAAGATATAGGCAAGGTATAACAAGATATAGGCATAGTATAACAAGATATAACCCTGGTATAACAAGATATAGGTCAGGAATAATATGATATAGGCCTGGTATAACAAGATATAGGCAATGTATAACAAGATATAGGCCATGTATAACAAGGTATAGGCCATGTATAACAAGATATAGGTCAGGTATGGCAAGATATAGGCCTGGCATAACAGGATATAGGCAAAGTATAACAAGATATAGGCCTGGTATAACAAGACATAGGCATTGTATAACAAGATATAGGCCAGGTGTAGCAAGATATAGCCCTGGTATATCAAGATATAGGGAAGGTATAACAAGATATAGGCCTGGTATAACACGATATAAGCCTGGTATAACAAGATATAGGTCAGGAATAGTAAGATATAGACCTGGTATAACAATGTATAGGCCATGTATAACAAGATATAGGCTAGTTATAAGAAGGTATAGGCCATGTATAACAAGATATAGGTCAGGTATATCAAGGTATAGGCCATGTATAACAAGATATAGGCCAGTTATAGCAAGGTATAGGCCATGTATAACAAGACATAGGTCTGGTATAGCAAGATTTAGGCTTGGTATAACAAGATATAGGCCATGAATAACAATATATGGGCCAGGTATAGCAAGATATACGCCTGGTATAAGAAGATATAGGCCTGGTATAACAAGATATAGGCCTGGTATAGCAAGATATAGGCCAGGTATAAAAAGATATAGGCCAGGTATAACAAGATATAGTCCAGGTATAACAAGATATAGGCCAGGTATAACAAGATATAGGCCAGGTATAAAAAGATATAGGCCCGGTATAGCAAGATATTTTCCTAGTATAACAAGATATAGGCCTGGTATAACAAGATATAGACCTGGTATAACAAGATATAGGCCTGGTATAACAAGATATAGGCCCGGTATAGCAAGATATTTTCCTAGTATAACAAGATATAGGCCTGGTATAACAAGATATAGGCCTGGTATAACAAGAAATAGGCCTGGTATAACAAGATATCGGCCAAGTATAACAAGATATAGGCTAGGTATAGCAAGATATAGGCCATGTATAATAAGATATAAGCCAATTATAGCAAGATATAGGCCTGGAATAACAAGATATTGGCCATGTAATACAAGATATAGGCCAGGTATAGCAAGATATAGGCCAGGTATAACAAGATATAGGCCAGGTATAACAAGATATAGGCCAGGTATAACAAAATATAGGCCAGGTATAACAAGATATAGGCCAGGTATAACAATATAGGCCAAGTATAACAAGATATAGGCCACATAGATATAGGCCAAGTATAAAAAGATATACGCCTGGTATAACAAGATATAGGCCTGGCATAACAAGATATAGGCCTAGTATAACAAGATATAGGCCTGTTATAACAAGATATAGGCCTGGTATAACAAGATATTGGCCATGTATAACAAGATATAGGCCAGGTATGGCAAGATATAGGCCTGGTATAACAAGATATAGGCCATGTATAACAAGATATAGGCCAGGTATAGCAAGATATATGCCTGGTATAACAAGATATAGGCCTGGTATAACAAGATATAGGCCAGGTATAACAAGATATAGGCCAAGTATAACAAGATATACGCCTGGTATAACAAGATATAGGCCTGGCATAACAAGATATAGGCCTAGTATAACAAGATATAGGCCTGGTATAACAAGATATAGGCCTGGTATAACAAGATATTGGCCATGTATAACAAGATATAGGCCAGGTATGGCAAGATATAGGCCTGGTATAACAAGATATAGGCCATGTATAACAAGATATAGGCCAGGTATAGCAAGATATATGCCTGGTATAACAAGATATAGGCCTGGTATAACAAGATATAGGCCTGGTATAACAAGATATAGGCCAGGTATAACAAGATATAGGTCAGGAATAATATGATACAGGCCTGTATATCAAGATAGGCAAGGTAATATAACAAAGATATAGGCCAGGTATAGCAAGATATAGGCTGGTAACGAGAGATATGTATAACAAGATATATAGGACATGATATAGGCCATACATAACAAGATATAGGCGTATAACAAGATATCAGCCAAGTATAACAAGATATAGCAGAATAATATGATATAGGCCTGGTATAACAAGATATAGCATGTATAACAAGATATAGGCAGGTATAACAAGGTATAGGCCATGTATAACAAGATATAGGTCAGGTATGGCAAGATATAGGCCTGGCATAACAGATATACAATGATATAGGCCTGGTATAACAACATGGATTGTATAACAAGATATAGGCCAGGTATAGCAAGATATAGCCCTGGTATATAGAAGTCAACAAAATTATAGCCCGGTATACACGATATGTGGATAACAAGATATAGGTCAGAATAATAAAGATAGGTATCTGGTATAACTAGCCATTGCTGATATAGGCCAGTTATATAACAAGTAATATGCCAATGTATAACAAGATATACGCCTGGTAACAAGAAGGCCGTTTAACAAGATATAGGCCTGGTAAGCAAGATATAGCCAGGTATAAAAGATATAGGCCAGGTATAAAGATGATATAGGCTAGGTATAACAAGATATAGGCCATGATAACAAGATATAGGCCAAGTATAACAAGATATGCCTGGATAAGTATAACAAGATATAGGCCTGGTATAACAAGATATAGGCCCATATTTCCTAGATAACAGATATAGGCCTGTATAACAAGATATAGGCCTGGTATAACAAGATATAGGCCTGGTATAACAAGATATCGCCAAAGTATAACAAGATATAGGTAGGTATAGCAAGATATAGGCCATATAACAAGATATAAGCCAATTATAGCAAAGATATAGGCCTGAATAACAAGATATTGGCATGTATAACAAGATATAGGCAGGTATAAGCAAAGATATAGGCCTGGTAATAAAAAGATATAGGCCTGGTATAACAAGATATAGGCCAGGTATAACAAAATATAGATAGGTAACAAGATAAAGATATAGGCAACAAGATATACGCCTGGTATAACAAGATATAGGCCTGGCATAACAAGATATAGGCCTAGTATAACAAGATATAGGCCTTATAACAAGATATAGGCCTGGTAACAAGATATAGGTCAGTGTATCAAGATATAGGCCAGGTATAGAAGATAGCCTGGTATAACAAGATAGCATATATAACAAGATATAGGCCAGGTATAGCAAGATATATGCCTGGTATAACAAGATATAGGCCTGGTATAACAAGATATAGGCCTGGTATAACAAGATATAGGCCAGGTATAACAAGATATAGGTCAGGAATAATATGATACAGGCCTGGAATAACAAGATATAGGCCATGTATAACAAGATATAGGCCAGGTATAGCAAGATATATGCCTGGTATAGCAAGATATAGGACTGGTATAACAAGATATAGGCCTGGTATAACAAGATATAAGCCTTGTATAACAAGATATAGATCAGGAATAATATGATATAGGCCTGGAATAACAAGATATAGGCCATGTATAACAAGATATAGGCCAGGTATAACAAGGTATAGGCCATGTATAACAAGATATAGGCCAGGTATAACAAATATAGGCCATGTATAACAAGATATAGGCCAGGTATAGCAAGATATTGGCCTTGTATAATAAGATATTGGCCTGGTATAACAAGAGATTGGCCAGGTAAAACAAGATATAGGCCTGGTATAGCAAGATATAGGCCAGTATAACAAGATATAGTGAGTATAGCAAGATATGGGCAAAGTATAACAAGATATAGGCCGTATATAGCAAAATATAGTCCTGGTATAACAAGACTATACCATGTATAACAAGATATAGGGCAGGTATAACAAGATATAGGCCTAGCATAACAAGATATAGGCCAGGTATATAACAAGATATAGGCCAGGTATAACAAGATATAGGCCAGGTATGGCAAGATATAGACCCGGTATAACAAGGTATAGGCCATGTATAACAAGATATAGGCCAGGTATAAGAATATAGGCCTGATATAACAAGGTATAGGCCAGGTATGTCAATATAGGCCAGTATAACAAGGTATAGGCCATGTATAACAAGACATTGGCCAGGTATGTCAAGATATAGGCCTGATATAACAAGTATAGGCGAGTATAACAAGATATAGGCCAAGTATAAGAAGATATAGGCCAGGTATAGCAAGATATAGGTGGGTATAACAAGGTATAGACCATGTATTAAGACATAGGCCAGGTGTGGCAAGATATAGGCCTGATATAACAAGTATAGGCCTGGTATAACAAGATACAGGCCAAGTTATACAAGATATAGGCCAGGTATGAGATATGAATAGATATAACAAGATATAGGCAGGTATAACAAGATATAGGCCTGGTATAACAAGATATAGGCCCGGTATAGCAAGATATGCCTGGTATAACAAGATATAGGCCAGGTATAACAAGATATAGGCCATGTATAACAAGATATAGGCCAGTATATAAGATATACGCCTGGTATAACAAGATATAGGCCAGGTATAACAAGATATAGGCCTGGTATAACAAGATATAAGCCTGGTATAACAAGATATAGGTGAGAATAATAAGATATAGGCTAGGTATAACAAGATATAGGCCATGTATAACAAGATATAGGCTGGTATAGCAACAAGATATAGGCCTGGTATAACAAGATATAGGCCAGGTATAACAAGATATAGGCCTGGTATAACAAGATATAGGCCTGGTATAACAAGATATAGGCCAAGTATAACAAGATATAGGCCAGGTATGGCAAGATATAGGCCTGGTATAATAAGATATTGGCCATGTATGACAAGATATAGGCCAGGTATAGCAAGATATAGCCCTGGTATAACAAGATATAGGCCACGTATAACAAGACATACTGTAGACCTGTTATAACAAGATATAAGCCTGGTATAACAAGATGTAGATCAGGAATAATAAGATATAGGCCTGGTATAGCAAGATTTAGGCCAAGGATAACAAGATATAGGCCAGGTATAACAAGATATAGGCCAGGTATAACAAGATATTGGCCAGGTATAGCAAGATATTGGCCTGGTATAACAAGATATAGGCCAAGTATAACAAGATATAGGCCTGGTATAACAAGATATAGGCCTGGTATAACAAGATATAGGCCAAGTATAACAAGATATCGGCCTGGTATAACAAGATATAGGCCATGTATAACAAGTTATAGGCCATGTATAGCAAGATATAGGCCAGTGTATAACAAGATATAGGCCAGGTATAGCAAGATATAGGACTGGTATAACAAGATTTGGGCCTGGTATAGCAAGATATTGGCCTGGTATAACAATATATAGGCCTGGTATAACAAGATATAGGCCAGGTATAGCAAGATATATGCCAGGTATAACAAGATATAGACGAGGTATAGCAAGATATAGGTCTGGTATAACAAGATATAGGCCAGGTATAACAAGATATAGGCCTGGTATAACAAGATATAGGCCTGGTATAACAAGATATAGGCCAGGTATAACAACATAGGCCAATCATTTCAGTATGTCACGAAGGTTTTATTATTTTATGAATCTGAAAGGGAATTTATTTAATAAAGTTATGGGTATTCTTACTTATTGCCTAATGTAACACGTCTAGCTAACACCTAAGCGCACCTAACCTGTACTCTAATAGTCTTAATTCGCTTTTGATAGGTTGCCGTACAGTAGTGTCATGAAGATCCGTGATATTCTCTCCTGGAATACTGTCACAGGTCACAGGTCCTTCCACATTAAAGTTCCAATAACCATTCAATTTCAGGATCATATTAACAATGTGTATATATGTCAAATATAATATCGAATAATTAAAATTCACAACTCCAGAAGTTAACATTATCCAACTCATATTATCTTACATAATAAACAAGAACATCCAACTAACATGGCATTCATAACTAGACAATACAAAGAAACATAATTAGCCACCTGGCAGGACAAACATATAACATAATATATTCAGACAATACAATTGGTAATACAACCCAACCTAACATATACAAGTAACACATCATACCAGCAACACGGACCAAATGTAACATACACTCGTAACATACTAGAACCACCAATACAGACAACTCATTACAGGACATACAGGTACTGTATAATTAAAATATAAAGGATAAATCCTAACCCTTCCTAGCCATACAACCTGGTACAGCCACAGACAATACCTAATACATTAAATCAATGATTTAACAGGGTGAACCTTGCAGCTAATGCCAACGTTGGTCCTTCACTGGAGAGTGAGTACTCCGCCCACTCCTTGACCGGCCCCACACACAACTAGAGACCTCCACGTGCACTATACCTTTACTCCCTGCCAGTCCCGCACACGAGACTTCCACCAACAGGCTTCTCGGTCTGGTACAATCCACGTTTTAACAAATAATCTTAAAACACACGATACTCTATCACCTCCAGTGAAGTTCACACCGCGCCCTTCCGTCACCCTCCGCCTACCCGCCTGTCGGAAGCCACAACCTAGACTAGCAGCAGAGATCTCAACCAATCACGAGGGTTCCCTATATTCCGTCATGAGTAACTGCCAACCACTAGTTTTAATATTGCTCATAACATATAGACCCATTGCCATTCCTATTATCCTTTGCGAAATCTCGTTGAACGTATCTACAGAGAAGTGAAGTCCAGTGTTTATGAACACGGTATGTCTTATTTGCATACGGTATACCGACAAATTAATTTGATATAGCCACATATTGCCAACTTGTGTACAACCATAGGATATTCTTTGTACACCCAGTTGATCATCTTGTGTACAACCATCGAGTAATATTGTGTACAAACAGTGGATCATCTTGTGTACAAACAGTGGATCATCTTGTGTACAAACAGTGGATCATCTTGTATACAAACAGTGGATCATCTTGTATACAAACAGTGGATCATCTTGTGTACAAACAGTGTATCATCTTGTGTACAAATAGTGGATCATCTTGTATACAAACAGTGGATCATCTTGTGTACAACCATCGAGTAATATTGTGTACAAACAGTGGATCATCTTGTGTACAAACAGTGGATCATCTTGTGTACAAACAGTGTATCATCTTGTGTACAAATAGTGGATCATCTTGTATACAAACAGTGGATCATCTTGTGTACAACCATCGAGTAATATTGTGTACAAACAGTGGATCATCTTGTATACAAACAGTGGATCATCTTGTATGCAAACAGTGGATCATCTTGTGTACACTTGTGGATCATCTTGTGTACAAACAGTGGATCATCTTGTGTACAAATAGTGGATCATCTTGTATACAAACAGTGGATCATCTTGTATACAAACAGTGGATCATCTTGTGTACACTTGTGGATCATCTTGTGTACAAACAGTGTATCATCTTGTGTACAAACAGTGGATCATCTTGTGTACAAATAGTGGATCATCTTGTATACAAACAGTGGATCATCTGTGTACAAATAGTGGATCATCTTGTATACAAACAGTGGATCATCTTGTGTACACTTGTGGATCATCTTGTGTACAAACAGTGTATCATCTTGTGTACACTTGGGATCATCTTGTATGCAAACAGTGGATCATCTTGTGTACACTTTGGATCATCTTGTATACAAACAGTGGATCATCTTGTATGCAAACAGTGGATCATCTTGTGTACACTTGTGGATCATCTTGTGTACAAACAGTGGATCATCTTGTGTACAAATAGTGGATCATCTGTATACAAACAGTGGATCATCTTGTATACAAACAGTGGATCATCTTGTGTACACTTGTGGATCATCTTGTGTACAAACAGTGGATCATCTTGTGTACACTTGTATCTCATCTTGTATACAAACAGTGGATCATCTTGTGTACAAATAGTGGATCATCTTGTATACAAACAGTGGATCATCTTGTGTACAAATAGTGGATCATCTTGTATACAAACAGTGGATCATCTTGTATACAAACAGTGGATCATCTTGTGTACAAATAGTGGATCATCTTGTGTACAAACAGTGGATCATCTTGTGTACAAACAGTGGATCATCTTGTGTACAAATAGTGGATCATCTTGTGTACAAACAGTGGATCATCTTGTATACAAACAGTGGATCATCTTGTGTACAAACAGTGGATCATCTTGTATACAAACAGTGGATCATCTTGTGTACAAACAGTGGATCATCTTGTGTACAAATAGTGGATCATCTTGTGTACACAGTGGATCATCTTGTGTACAAATAGTGGATCATCTTGTGTACAAATAGTGAATCATCTTATACAAACAGTGGATCATCTTGTATACAAACAGTGGATCATCTTGTGTACAAACAGTGGATCATCTTGTGTACAAACAGTGGATCATCTTGTATACAAACAGTGGATCATCTTGTATACAAACAGTGGATCATCTTGTGTACAAAACAGTGGATCATCTTGTGTACAAATAGTGGATCATCTTGTATACAAATAGGGATCATCTTGTGTACAAACAGTGGATCATCTTGTGTACAAACAGTGGATCATCTTGTATACAAACAGTGGATCATCTTGTATACAAACAGTGGATCATCTTGTGTACAAACAGTGGATCATCTTGTGTACAAAAGTGGATCATCTTGTATACAAATAGTGGATCATCTTGTGTACAAACAGTGGATCATCTTGTGTACAAACAGTGGATCATCTTGTGAAATAGTGGATCATCTTGTATACAAACAGTGGATCATCTTGTGTACAAACAGTGGATCATCTTGTATAAATATGGATCATCTTATACAAACAGTGGATCATCTTGTATACAAACAGTGGATCATCTTGTGTACAAACAGTATCTCTTGTGTACAAATAGTGGATCATCTTGTATACAAACAGTGGATCATCTTGTGTGCAGGATCATCTTAAACAGTGGATCATCTTGTGTACAAATAGTGGATCATCTTGCAAATAGGATCATCTTGTGTCAAACAGTGGATCTTGTGTACAAACAGTGGATCATCTTGTATACAAACAGTGGATCATCTTGTGTACAAACAGTGGATCATCTTGTGTACAAATAGTGGATCATCTTGTGTACAAACAGGATCATCTTGTGTCAAACAGTGGATCATGTGTACAAATAGTGATCATCTTGTGTACAAACAGTGGATCATCTTGTGTACAAATAGTGGATCATCTTATACAAACAGTGATCATCTTGTGTACAAAAGTGGATCATCTTGTATACAAACAGTGGATCATCTTGTATACAAACAGTGGATCATCTTGTATACAAACAGTGGATCATCTTGTGTACAAACAGTGGATCATCTTGTGTACAAATAGTGGATCATCTTGTGTACAAATAGTGGATCATCTTGTGTACAAACAGTGGATCATCTTGTGTACAAACAGTGGATCATCTTGTGTACAAACACTGGATCATCTTGTGTACAAACAGTGGATCATCTTGTGTACAAATAGTGGATCATCTTGTATACAAACAGTGGATCATCTTGTATACAAACAGTGGATCATCTTGTGTACAAACAGTGAATCATCTTGTGTACAAACAGTGGATCATCTTGTATACAAACAGTGGATCATCTTGTATACAAACAGTGGATCATCTTGTATACAAACAGTGGATCATCTTGTGTACAACTAGTGGATCATCTTGTGTACAAACAGTGGATCATCTTGTGTACAAACAGTGAATCATCTTGTATACAAACAGTGGATCATCTTGTATACAAACAGTGGATCATCTTGTATACAAACAGTGGATCATCTTGTGTACAAACAGTGGATCATCTTGTGTACAAATAGTGGATCATCTTGTGTACAAACAGTGGATCATCTTGTGTACAAATAGTGGATCATCTTGTGTACAAACAGTGGATCATCTTGTGTATAAACAGTGGATCATCTTGTATACAAACAGTGGATGATCTTGTATGCAAACAGTGGATCATCTTGTATGCAAACAGTGGATCATCTTGTATACAAACAGTGTATCATCTTGTGTACAAATAGTGGATCATCTTGTGTACAAACAGTGAATCATCTTGTGTACAAACAGTGAATCATCTTGTGTACACTTGTGGATCATCTTGTGTACAAACAGTGTATCATCTTGTGTACAAATAGTGGATCATCTTGTGTACAAACAGTGGATCATCTTGTATACAAACAGTGGATCATCTTGTGTACACTTGTGGATCATCTTGTGTACAACTAGTGGATCATCTTGTGTACACTTGTGGATCATCTTGTGTACAAACAGTGGATCATCTTGTATACAAACAGTGGATCATCTTGTGTACAAATAGTGGATCATCTTGTGTACAAACAGTGAATCATTTTGTGTGCAAACAGTGAATCATTTTGTGTATAAACAGTGAATCATTTTGTGTACAAACAGTGTATCATCTTGTGTACAAATAGTGGATCATCTTGTGTACACTTGTGGATCATCTTGTGTACAAATAGTGGATCATCTTGTGTACAAATAGTGGATCATCTTGTGTACAAACAGTGAATCATTTTGGGTGCAAACAGTGAATCATTTTGTGTACAAACAGTGAATCATTTTGTGTACAAACAGTGAATCATTTTCCTTGTGTATAATCAAGGGATCGTCTTCCTTGCGTACATCCACTGCTTCTACATAAGGAAGATGCTCCATCACCAAGGTCTCTTACCACTTCTCGGTTGACATATCATTATTATTATATGTACGTTAAACGGTATTTTTTGTGTGCAACTTATAAAATAATGCGAGTCTATTAAAAACATAGACGCACACGATGCTACTATTGTGGAAGAACAGTGGTAGCGGTGTTGGAAATATTTCCTTTTCTCCAGCCCAGGGTCGTCGTGCTAACCTCTTTAACCCCAGTAAGCGGAACTTACTGCTCGCTCCACTCCCACCCCACCTCTCTGTTCTGTCCTTTACTATCCTTCTCCTTTTGATCCCCCCCCCCCCTTGTCCCTCTCATTTCCTTTTCCCTTACTACATGGACATTCCTCCCTTCAGCGTCTTGGACTGTCCGTCAAGCACGCTGAAGGAAAGGGAAAGGAAAACGCTAGGATATTTTCTTGTTATAAGAATGGTATGTCGGAATAGTTTCCCCGAGGGCTCTACAGACATTATTGTTTTGTCTTGCGTGGTTCAAAGTGCTCTTCTCGTGGATTTTACATGAATTTACAATTTATATAACAGTGCTTTTATTTGTCTTTCTTTTTCATAGTTAATTCAAATCTATCTGTGTGTGTTTGTGTGTAATAATAATAATAATAATAATAATAATAATAATAATAATAATAATAATAATAATAATAATAATAATAATAATAATAATAATAATAATAATAATAATAATAATAATAATAATAAACGGTTTATTAATAGAGTTGCAGCCGGTGGCTGAAAATATACAAACTTACATTTGATTTAGACATAATGATATACGTTGAATACATTTACAGGGCTGTACAGTACATAAATCAGGAGTTGTTTATTATTCTAACAATAGATGGGATGGTGCTATTCTTATATCTATCGGTGCGGGCTCTTATGGGCTGAATTTTGTTGTAGTGGCGGACTGCGCGAGGTGGGTGGGGGACTGCCGGTGGCAGGAAGTGGCTATGACGAGGGTGGTGCAGTAGTCCACTGCCAAACCTTGCTAGTGCTTGGTGGTGGAGGTCACTGAGGGATGGCATTTCCAGGGTGGAGAGAGCGTTGATGTAGCCGGAGTAGTCTGCGCCGAGCATGATTCTTCAGTCCCTTTTCTGTACCTTTTCTAGCCAACGTTGTTGGGTGGAGTTGAGAGAAGGCGATTAGGCTGGTGACGCATACGTTAGTTTGGGGAGAATAAAGGCATTGTAGATAGTCCTCAGCTCTGGCATGGGTGTCCCAAGTGACTTAAGTCGTCGTAGCATGTAGAGTCGGTACGAGGCTGCCTTGATTGTGTTATTTACATGGGCCTTCCAGTCCAGTTTGTGGTCTATGGTAGCACCCAGGAGTTTGGCAGACTGCACTACCTGGAGAGGATGGGCATCCACTGTGACTACTGGAGCTTGCACTGGAATGGTGGCGGTATTGATGTGCTTGACTACGGTTTTGGTGTGGTTGATGGTGACCTTGTTCTCCGTAGTCCATGCCTGTAGCCTGTCCAGGGTGCCTTGTAGCGATGAGTAGTCTGGTGTGGTGTTGTCCACTGTAACCCCCACAGTGCAGTCATCCACGTACTTCCACCTGTGAGGAGTGTCCGATAGAGCGTCGTTGATCAGGATGAGGAAGCACAGTGGTCCCATCTTGGTCCCCTGGGGAACACCGCAGGTGAGGTGTTGGAATGTGGAGACAAAACCCTGATACCTCACTGCCTGACGACGTCCACTCAAGAAATTAGTGAGCCATGAGACCAGGTTGGTGGGTGCAATGGCCTTGTTGATAACAGTGCAGTGATCAACAAGGTCAAAAGCCTTCCTGAAGTCAACAAGGGCAAAGACCAGTGATGTCTTACGTTTCTGCAGGTTTTTGTGCAGGAAATCCAGAAAACTAACTAAGCAGTGTGATGTAGAGGAGGTCCTCATATTACCAAATTGCTGTGGAACAATTGACTGATAGATTCTAACAAATGCCCACTCAAAAACAAAGTCTTCACAGAGTAGACTGAGTATGGGGGTAATGCTAATGGCAACTGGCCTGAGGTCGTTAGGGGACTGTGGGATGGTGACCTTGGGGATAGGGGTGACAAATGCGGTTTTCCATTCATTAGGGCATTTGCTTTGTCTGAGGGATGCATTAATAATAGAACAGAGAGGGGGTGGCAAGTTCGACTGCAAATTCCTTGTATATTTTGATTGGGAGGTCAATTGGGGTCGTGGAGCGTTTGGATTTAAATTTCAGGAGTTTATTGGCGATTTCAAATGGTTGAACACTGGGAGGGGGGAGAGGGGGGGAGATAAGTAAGCCGGGAGGAGAGTGAGGTCAAGACTGGGTAAGGTATGACATATGGTAGCAAAGTAGTTATTAATTATCTCAGCTGCCTCCTCACTAGGTAAATGTGAGATGAAAGGAAGTGTGGGAGACTGAAGGTTAAGACCACAGAGATCTTTAACCTTGGAGTACCACTGACCGATGCCGACTTCCTTGACGCCGTGCACTTTCCTGGGATAATAAGACTTCTTGGCCGACTCCATTTCCCTGATGACCTGGTTACATAGACTTTTGTTCAGGCGGTTGTTGGTATAGTATGCCTTGTTGCGCTGCTCAATAAGTCTATTTATGCGGGGTGTGCGTGTGTGTGTGTGCTGCTGGTTAGCCCTCGTGGCGAACAGGGAAGCAACTTGCAAAAGTCTTCCCCTGCCAGTACACAGCCTTTTCACCCTCAAGACTCCTCCTGTGCCTCCTCGTGGCAACACACGGTGACTGGGTGCCTAATGGGCCCAGGGTAGATCAGCATTGGATCTCGAAGTAGCAGTGGGCCCCAGAGGGACGGCGCAAAGGTACACTGGCATGTGGACATGTCCTGGCGCCTAACAACCGTTGCCCTGTTGCCTTGTGGATTATCCGTGGTAGATATAAGGCTACGGGAGTAAATCCCGAACGAAAAATCTGCTGTGGAGCCCCGCATCAGGCAGACATGCTTACAGAGCTCCAACAGGACCCCAACGGTGGTATAGGCGGAAGAGGTGACAACCATGGGAACCCAAGGACTACAACGGCAGATGAAGGCAATGCATGATGGACAGGCTACTAAGGCAAAACCTAACAAACTAGGATATCGGCAGTCCATTACAACTCTCACTCTCCCTAGTCATTGAAACACTTGCACCACTGGATTAGGAAAAGAGAGAGCCAAGATGTGCAGTTGCAGCCTGCACTCCTGCCTCACCACATAAATCAACTCACGCACAGCCATCATTCAGCTCATCATACCTCTCATCATCATCAAACTCCCTATAACCCCAAAAGTCCTAAGGCGACAAACAAGTGGCGGTCGGGGACAGGCAGAGATGATTGCCGGGATTCTCTATTTTTGTTTGAACTAACCTCATCAAATTCTCATTTATTTATAGGAAATGCAACTGAGATAAGCATACCTTAAGGCTTGAATGAGATTTGCTGTGGTGTCGTCTGCAGGTGGGTTTCAAATTTGGCGGTCTGATTTTGGGTAAACTTACGTGAAATGTCAAATTTTAGGGGTAGAGTACGAGTGTCTAAACGCCATATCCATCCTTGCCCATCAAATAAATTCATCATATATGTATTATAATTATTTTTTTCGAGTAAACTAGAAGCATTGCAACATATTTGTAATTGCAATTATGTTAATAGTGAACACTGATTTATCTTTAGGGCTTGCTTAGGGCCTTACCCACTTCTCACGAAAATTCCAGTTATATCCGTGAGCATTCCTCACGCCTTGAGGATTCCCCACGCTTCTTGAATGCAAAACGTGGGTAATCCTCATATGGAGATCTCAATCTATATATTAGGCCCTGTCTTATGGCAATAACATTTATATAAATTTGGGTTAATACATTTAGTTTATATAATACAATCACCCCACTGTAATTTTTCATAAGCTGTGAGGTGCTATGTGCTGTTCACGTGAGGGGAAATTCCTCTATCATTAAGCCGACCTTGAGAATGTAGGGTTAGCCCGGCCTCTCCTTCAGAGCTCCCCTCACAGGCACCAGTCCTCACTTGAAGCTCACGAGAATCGGACGGGTGACCTAACTCAGTCAAGCTGAGCCCCCGTCCTTTACTAACACTCACAGCTTACAGTGTTAATTACGGTGCATCTACTAATAGACTGTGACCAATATAGTTTTACCAATAAACAGAGAAAAGACCATTTAGGGTTTGTAACTTAACCCCTCAACTTATTTATATATTTATATATTTATATATAAGCTAAACGATCTTGAATACCGCGTGTCCACCTTGAAAGGATGCGGCTCGTTTGGATTTGTCGAGAACGGGCGAATATGGCATCGGTGGAACCCCGGTAAGATGCTCAATTAAGAAATTTGTTTAATTAAATCAATATTTTAAAGAACATTATCATTATATGTTGAATGTTATGGAAATGCGAAACGATGTAAAACAAATCTAGCGCTTGAACATCCGGGGTTTTTTTTAAGGATGTACAGGTATATTATGAATTTTATACCGTAATGCATTTTTCCTATTTTCAGTAAAAAAATAGAAAAATAACAAATCAATAAATAAAATTCCCATGGACCCCTTAAACTTCATCCATGGGCCCCGGTACTGCACATGACCTGCATGATTTTATTATCAGTCTGTCGGTTGTGTATGTGTTCATGAGCTCTCACTTTAGCAGTGTCTTGGAGATAAAGATTTGTGTAATTAATCGTTTGGGCGGATATGTCGGTACTGTGATATCGAAGGGAACTGTCCGCCAGGGTGGCAGGAAGCATTGTTATGTCTCATCTTTGTACAGATGGTCTGGTCCAAATATCTTCATAAGTTTAATTGTAGTTTGGGTCCATTTAGATTCAACAGTCCCTTGACTCATAATTATAATCAAGCAATTTTAAGGAAAGAATGTTGTCTGGATCACCACACAAGAGCCTCAAGGCTATCATGAGGTTGACTTTAATTATTATAATTCTGACACTGGGTATGCCTAATTCTTTTCACGTATTAAGTACTTTACTTTAGTGCCCATGGGACAGCCTAAAGATAATTCTAGTGACTTTATTTTGCATTTTTTCGAGTTTGTCAATGTCTTTATCACAGATCTAATATAGCTTAGATACATTGTTTTAGCAATTCTAAAAAGAGCATTATAATGTAGGTCGTAAGCCGCTACAATTCCAAGGGGTTTCAGTCTGTCAGTACATTGGCGGGTTATCTGCTGTATGGTAGATAAGGTACAAGGGATGGAGACACCAGAATATATAAGCACACTCCCTCAGAACACGAAGGGATATTCCGTTTGGTCCATGCGCGTTACTCACATCCAGATTGGATAACAATACCAGCAACCCGACGATTGGAGATTATGGGAAAGTGCATAAGTGCAGTAGGAGGATAGAGTTGGAATCAACTAAATTGGAGTTAGAGGAAAATAAGTGCCAAAGAGATTGGCTTTATCAGAGGGAGAGTTGGCTATGGAGTTATCAGGTCTTAGGTCTTCTGTCTGTGAAATTCCGCTTCGCTCTACGAAGAATAGTCTCACAACGATTCCTAGAAGTAAAGAAAAAGGAGTGAGTAACAGGAAGAGATAGTTTCAAAGCTTGATACGCTCTATCTCTCTCCCTACATGCAGAAGAACAGGAGCGATTAAACCATGATTGTAAAGTGAAAGTTTTGGTAGAAGATGGGATAAATTCACTCATACCACCCTGTATAACCCCAGCAATGCTGTTAGCACATACCGAGGCGTGACGAGTGGAAAAACAACATTCATCCCAGGGAAAGTCGGAGAAGAATTCTCGCAAGGATTGCCAGTGTGCCCTCCGATAGTGCCATAGTTGGCGTTTAGAGAGGGGTCGGGGTGGTGGTCGCGTCCAGTTTCATTTAATAGAAATAAGATTGTGATCAGAAGACCCTAAGGGGGCGGAAATTAAGTAAGAATAGTGGAGGGGTTTGATGTAAAACAAAGATCCAGAATGTTAGCAAGTTGGCCATGTAGATCTGGAACACGTGTTGGGTGGATAATTATTTGTTCAAAATCATTAAGTAAGGGAAAAAAGAGTGCCCCGACTCCACCTGGGTCATCCCTTGCGGAGCCAATCCACTCTCTGTGATGTACAGTACAGTACAATGAAATCCCCTAGGTAGAGGATCTCGATGTTGGGTTGTGTGGATAGCAACGACTCATGACAAAACTGAGATAGACAAAGAGCCCCATATAGTTGATAAAGAACAGCATAGGAAACAAAGCAAAATATTCATAGTTGGTACAGATATTTTGAGCCACATCACAATCATTATAAGGGAAGATTCAGGATCCGTGAGTCGAGCTATAGGCGTACGTGTGTTGCAGTAAGCGTATACACTAGCGAAGCGGCTAAGTATCAGTTTTGGAGGGAATCTTGGAAACGGTGATACAAGTATGAAAATTGGCATGGAGATTGGATATTCAAAATTCCAAGATGGCCACCAAATGTGGATGTCAGATTTTCCGTTTTTGGCATAAAAATTATTGTGTTCATCAATTCACGTGAGTTCAGTGTTGATTTCCATGTTTTGAGTATGTGGAATCTGAATTTTGTGTTGAAAACACTGAAATGGAAAGCATTCAAAGGAAGCATGCCTATAAAGAGTGAATGTCAATGTACTACCAGGGCACACTGGTGACAACACTGCTGTGAAACTCAGCATGGGGATCAGTGTCAGCTAAGTAAGAAACTCGTAGTAATCATTAATATATATATATATATATATATATATATATATATATATATATATATATATATATATATATATATATATATATATATATATATATATATATATATAAGTACTAAGTGTCCCAAATGTTACCTAATCAGCCCCAGATAAGGTCGGACAAGGTGTAGGGCAAACAATTGCATGAACCTAAGTGTATCCCATACAGGAAAGTACATATGATACAGAGTGGGAAAAGGATAAACCCTCGGCTCTGTACCACAATGGCGATGAATATTGGTCCTAAAATCAATCCTGAAAGGAAAACAAACTGAGCAAAGTGCTGCCTATCCCAAGATGATAAGAAGGAAGAACTTAAATCTCCAAAGACTAACCCTACTAGAAGAGAGGAAGGTGGCAACAGCAAATTAGCCAAAAATATTCCTCTTTTCAGCTCAATCAATGCCCTTCCAATAAGGCTTGATATGGAAAGACTAGATGATGGGGATGGTATTGCAGAGACATTGAGGTAAAATAATACAAAATAACATGAGAGCTGTAGACTAAGGTTTAACAACACAATGTTGCAAAGAGCCACAAAAGGAACAACTACCTCTGTAGTTAACAGTGATGAAGGTTACAGAAGTAAAGTTTCACGAAAACCAAGAGACACAAAAACCACAATAGAATTATTTTTGTGTGACAAGCCAACACCAGAGACGGCTCTCAGACAAGCAATGACAATGAAACTCAATGACAGAATCAATGAATGTGCAAAGATGCTTAGTGACAAAAGACTCCTTGCTAAACTTAGTGCAGAAGATGTAGCGGTACAAGAGATGAATTCTCACCCTGCCTGCTTAGCTGCACTGTACAATAGAGAAAGCTTATCTTAGTGCAAAGGAATGTGGGAAAAACACAAAGCTTGAAAAAAGATGCATATCCACTGACATTCTCTGAATTAGTGACAAACATCAATGAGACAAAAGCTGCATGTGAAGGTTCTAATCGAACAATTTTAAACTAGCAGACTTATTATTACTGTACAAGCAAAGACTCGATCAACTTGGTGTCGAATAACCTGAAGATCATTCTACTAGACTTAAGGACCAATTGATTTCACATATTCCTCAACTGGAAGTCCACAATCAAGGAAGAGATGTTTTGCTAGAATTCCAAGATGATATAGGCTCCATCCTGGCTGAGGTTGGATATGCTCAAACACAAGTCAAAATTCCTAACCATACTTGATTATAGAAGCATTGAAGATGCAGTTCCTTCATCTCTTCTCCAGTTCATATGTATGATTGAACATGGCGCAGACATTAAATCACAAAATTCAACATGGAGCAATGGAGCATCCCTGTCAGATCTTGCAATGGCACAGCTGTTGCAGTACAACTGTTTTGCTAAACACAGTCTCACAGACACTCTAAGGATCGCGAGACCCCATTTGCTGTGTATATTGTCAAGTCTGTCTTTGCAAAGACGAGGAAAAGATTGCTTTTTCACATGCTCCATGAGCATGGTATTTGCTTCTCCTATGATAGGGTTCTAGAAATATCTGCCCAACTTGGTGATGCTGTTGTTTCCCAGTACAGTATGTAAAAGATGGAGTTGTGTGCCCACCTGTTTTGAGAAAGCATCTTTTTGCAACATCTGCGACTACAGCACACACATTTTTCACGGTACCAGTATCTCGGTTTTCCAACACCCAAGCTTTGACAATCCTGGTGAGGAACGTGAGCCACTTCATGTAGGAACAGTTCCAGTGAAGAAAGTTCCTGAACTTCTGGACTCTTTCACCAATGTTCCTCCAGCACACATTATAAAAAATCCTTCACCGCCACCAAGCCAAACACAGTTCTTATCAGCTCCTTACTCTATAAAACAATGGATGATGGATGAGTATACTTGGATTGAGGAGGTTTCTCGGACAGAAGAAATAGATAATGCTATTTCCATAACATGAGCAGCCCATCAAGAAACACAGAAGAGAGGATCTTCCACCAATAGCAGCGAGCTGCCAAGAACTGACCAAGTGTTCTTGTAAGAAAAACTGTGGACAGCTATGTAAATGTATCCACTCTGTTATCACTTGCACAGCTCTGTGTGGATGCACATGCCAGCAGCTGTAAATATGAAAGAATTCTTATAACAATATCTTCCAGGTATATGAACAAGATATAAATATGTTTCTCATTGTTTAACTAAGACTCGCTTACACTTATTTTTATGAAAAGAGGTTAAGGTATGTGCATAACCGTTACTTTGTGTATAAAAGACATATTTGATGGTTCCAAAACAATCATAATATGTTCCATCATGCTTTAAAACATAGGAACAGCCACCTTATGTGCAGAAATTGCCCAATAATAAGTCATTACCAGTATATGAAAAAATAGGTTAGGTGAATTTGGCGACCATCTTGGAAAATGGCCGCCATCTTGGAATTTTGAATGTCCAATCCGATAGATTTGATAAGTAGCCTATTATGAAATTTCATACCCAATTTCATGCTTGTATGATTATTTGTATGATTGTACCTGTTATCCACTCCATACTACACCTCCCTTAGAACGGAACTATCTATAAAGGTTGAAGTTGGAGAATTAAAAAGTTTGGGTGAAGCTGGTTTGGTCAGTTGAAGTTCGGGGAGTAATAAGAGATCGGGGTAGAGGTTAATAGACGGTGCTCCATAGAAGAGGTAGTGGTTCTCAAGCCGCGAATGTAGGAAAAATGAAACGTGAAAAAAAAAACGATCCTCCATCAACCGCGGTGACGTCGGTTGAGGCCCCAGTAGTTTGATGATGTTCAGGTCGGCCTCAAATTCTGGGGTCTGGCTCATGGATTAATATGAATCCCCAGCTAGATATATAAAAACATTAAAAAATTTAATAGCAATATGATCTTCAGTTCTTTTTTTTTTCTCCTCAATAACTCGTAAGAAATAAATTAATGCCCTCAAGATATTCAAGATACATATGTTTATCCATCTGGATGTGTCTGTAGTCACTGTTCGTGAAAATACGATCCTGATCTAAATCGCCTCTGGAACCTTAAACACTAAGGCCAATGTTCAGCAACGGTAATCACGATTATGGTGAGAAAACTATTCTTGTGGTATGAGATGAAGGCCATAACACTAAGGCAATAAATATGTGATGGAGCAGAAACATATTGTGGTAATCTATCAAGATGAAGTTGCAGTATTTTCGATCACCACCACAACTTGAGACACATCAGTCTTTATTTCAAGAATAACATATATGCCAGATACTGAACAACCTTGAAAGCATGAATCACCATAAAAAATATAGTTGAAATATTAATTCATATCAAATAGCCAGATGAATTAACACTAGGTCACAAAGTTTCAGTAAAACATAATGTGATAGTAAAGACATAATTAAGATAATGCAGCAAATCATTAACCCTTGTATATGGGATCCCCTCTTTTCTGAATAAAATTGCCTGGCGTTAGCCAAATAAAATATTAAAATTGCCATCCTCGTAGTGAAGGGGTAAGATATTTATTCAAATACGCCTGGGCAAAAACTGGACAAGAGGGAAAAATTACAAACAAAAACTCATGATACGTGACCTTTCCTTAGTCGTATTTAAGAATTTTTATTTACTTGTCGGTGATTCTTGCTTCATGGGTTTCTAAACTGGAAAAAATAAATCAAAGTATTTACTAAATGTATTTGTTATCCTTATAATTAAACTCACTATGGCAATGTACAACTGACTGCCCCATTATATGTTTCTCGGCAATTATGAATAAGTAACCGTCAACATGCTGAACGCTTAGTAAAAATATCTACCATCAGAATAAGAATCATAGATTAAACCAGCAACTAAAACGCCACCATATTGATTAAGGAAAATTCGCCAAGTATCTCTCTCTCTCTCTCTCTCTCTCTCTCTCTCTCTCTCTCTCTCTCTCTCTCTCTCTCTCTCTCTCTCTCTCACACACACACAGTATCGTCATTTATAGTACTGTACTGGCTTTTCTCTAAACAAAATATTGTCTTTCCCGAGTAAAATGTTGCATATCTTTCTACCCATAAGAGCTAAGAGCACTATGTATGCCTGGTGATGCTCAGCAAAAGCCCTCCTACACATGCCTCGAAAGCACTGGGATATATTCAGGTGATCAGTGAAGGACCATGGAAAATGTTTTAGGAAAATACAGAACTACAGAAATAAAAGTATGTAATAAACGAAGGTATCAACTAGGAACTGGTGGAAGAAATGGGCAGAAAGAAAATTCAAAGTACTGTACTATATCGCGTTTTTTCCCAGCTGAAAAAAACCGCGCTATAGTCAACAAATATCTTCCTCCCCAGCCAAAAAACAACCAGCTTGAAACAGGTTGAATAAAGCAGAGATATGTCCTCTTATACATGCTAAAGAAATTAACTAATTGCATGGAGTTTGCACTGGAATATGTAGACAAGGCTGCCGACTTTTGTGAAGAACTGTTCTGTGATGAAACAAACAAGGAATGCTTCTCAAATATCTTTAATTTGTTTTGTAAAAACATTTACGCTGATTCCCTACAGCTGTCATGTTTGTCAACATAAGGGTACTACAAGGTCACCGGCTCCAATTTTACAATATCCTACACCAGAACGTCCGTTTGACACAGTCGCGGTAGACTTGTTACAACTTCCGAGGAGTCACCCGGGATACTCGTACGTCCTAGTGTGTGTGGATCATTTTTCTAGATTTGTGATTTTAGTCCCACTGAAGGATAAAACAGCCGAATCTGTGGCCTATGCCTTAGTGATGAATCTTATTTGTCCTTTTACTACGCCCAGGTTCTTCTCTCCGACAATGGATTGGAGTTCAAGAATCAACTAGGAGCACAAATTTGTGTACAATATGGAAATAACAAAGTTTTATTACGGCCTATCATCCATAGGCTAATGGCCTTGTCGAGAGAGTCAATCGCAAGATCCTAGAGATACTTCGCCCGATTGTGTGTGATATGCAATACACATGGGAGGATTGGTTACCACAAGTTGCAGCATCTATTAATGGGTCGAATAATAGCTCTACCGGCAAATCACCCAACTATATTGTTTATGACATAGACAATCGTCTGCCTTATGATGTACTTACTGACAAGCCATGCCCTCTGTATAATATGGATGATTTCGCGACAAAACATATCAGCGTTTTTACTGATAGTCATGGCCAAGTACGGAAACATTTAGCAGCGACATGTGCTGAAATGATTTTTAAGCAACATAAACAAGCTAAGCCTGTCGTGTTAGAAATAGGCGATGCTGTTATGGTGAGAGAACATGCTTTCAGACAAATTTTCTCGTCCATTCCGCATTATCGCCAAAGAAGCGGGCAACAAGTTTAAAATTTGGAAGCCTAATGCACAGACCGCAGATGTAGTGCATGAGGATCGTCTTAAAAAGGGCCATAAGGATTTACTACCCAAGGATGGCAATGATGTCATAGACACATCTTTTCAAACAGTACACAAGCAGAGTGTGCCTAATGAGTATCGTTTGAAACTTCGTTCTGCAAACAAATATTAAAATACATTAAGAATTTTACAGAATGGCTTGGAACATCAGTGTGCTGCTCCTACTGCTTTGTAGCACCGTTGTGTTGACGGATATGTCCACAGATGTCCTTAAGCCAGGTGCGCTTGTCGCACCCCTTGGACGCGTTCTCATTGTTGAGGTCGGAGTGAACATAAAATATGAGTTGCACGGACTGCTCAAGCTTCCACGCCAGATGGAAACCATTGACGCTCAACTGCAGACAGCTTTGACTGTCCTTGATGATCTCCGTACCACTCCAAAAATTTCGACGATGGTTTCACAAACTGTTGAGCTTCAGCTGCTTCGTCTCAGAACCCTTCACAAGATTCTTGTCGCTGTCGGAAACACTATTCCAGCGTCTCAGAGTGATCTTGCAAAGAAAGTGCGTTCCCAAACACAAAGAAAGCGAGGATTGTTTAACTTTGTTGGTCTTATACAAAGCACTCTATTTGGCACAGCGACTGCCGAGGATGTAGCTAAACTAGGAGACCGCATGAACATTGTCGATCAAGCTGTTTCTAAACAAAATCGTGTTATTACTCAAACTTTTCGTGCAATTAGTGCCTTAGAATAGAAAGTCAATGCGATCATTTCTGCGTCTAACCATTTATCTAGGGTTGTTTATAAGTTGATGAATTCAGTCCCTACGTTGGAGTGGCCCCTTTATTTTTCTGAGTATTTGCATGCAGCGGAAGATTCTGTTCAAGATATAATTACTAATAAAAATGAACTAATCGCAAGCATCGTGGATGCAGGGTTAGGACGAGTGGATGCAAAACTTGTGCCTATTAAGACTCTTCTTGAAGCATTACAAATAGCCAAGTTGACTTATCATTTAACTCCAATTTTCACCGATCATGAGCTAGTATATTACTACCCTCTGTTGGAGTCAACTCTCACGCACATTGCTATTATTATCCACATACCTATGCTAGGGCAACATAAATTTAATGCATGGCATTTGGAACCCTTCCCTTGGTATGTTAATGACTCTCCGTATAATCTGGATGGACCAAAGAACTTCTGCTAATAGATGAAGAATATACCTTGCTAGCATTGGGTGATCCTGGGGGATAATCACTGTGTAAATCGTCATATTTAGATTTACACGTATGTCCAGCCTATGTATTCACATATATTCCTGCTGCAGAAGGGATATGTGAATTGGCAGTCATACAAACTAACGTATGCACAGCGCTAACACAATGTAGTTATAGGCCAATTACTAGGAAAACTGTGTTTCATGCGCATCTGCATAATGTGCAATATTTTTTTTTCCTGATGAAACTAATGTCATTTAAAGTGCCATGATGGTGGTAAACAGTTAGTTATGAAAGGTTATTATAAAGCTCCGGATTACTGTGAGATAACTTGCAGTTCATTGAAGACCTTGCCTTCTCATCAGCATTTTGCATTGAATTTTTTATCTTTCTTCAGATTTAATTCCTTTGTTTCAAGTCCTTAACTTAACTATTGGTGAACTTAATATTGTCTCAGAGAAGTTGAAAGTGATTTCTAACTTGAAAAAGTCAGTCCCTTGATAGACGAATTGGACGTTAGTACAGTCAGGGGCAGGGATGACAAGGAAGGTATAAAAACTTTAATTGTTGGTGACTCACAGGTAAGGTACATGGACAGGGCCTTTTGTGGTAAAAACAAAAATAGGATGAGGGTGTGTTTGCCAGGGGCTGGGGTGGGGGATATAGTTGACAGGATGGACAATATCTTGTCTGGTAATGGGAACAAACCCATTATCTGCCTCAGTGCAGGAGGCAATGATATTGGCCGGTGTAGGAGCGAGGAACTTCTTGATAAGTTCAAGGCAGCCATAGATCGTATTAGGACTAAGGGAGGGATCCCTATCATATGCGGTGTCCTGCCTAGAAGAAGAGTTGGCAGTGAATGGTTGTCAAGGGCAGTTGGTGTCAACGACCGTCTTGACAGATATTGCAAGTCAATATCAGTCCCATTCATTGACAACTGGGACACCTTCTATGGCAGAAGGGACCTTTATGCTAGGGATGGGGTGCACCTGTCTAGGGATGGAGTAGCAACCCTGGCTGGGGCTCTAGAGGGGGCAGTTCAAAAGATATCGAAGTCTCTAAACTGCTAAGAGAACATATGGGCACGGGGGTGGAGGAGACTGCAGTGGGAGCGGGTAAACAAGGCGAAGGATTACAGGGAAATAGTGTTAGGAATGATGACAAAACTAAATTAGACAGGGAGTTTAAAACTAAACGCGGTAAGGGGAGGACTCAGAACACGACTAACTTAAATGTATACTACGCGAACAGTAGAAGCATGAGAAACAAAATGGATGATATTAGGGCCTTGGTATGTACCGAAGAATTCGATATAATTGCATTCACTGAAACATGGATCAACCTAGACACACGTGAATTACCAGTCGAATACCAAATTGCGGGTTACAAACTGTTCCATACCGATAGACAGACCAGGAAAGGAGGCGGAGTAGCAATCTATGTTAGGGATAATCTGAAGTGTGAAATAAATAAGGAAATAAAAACTGAGAGGAATACAGAAACAATTTGGATAGAATTAAGCGACGGTCGGGAAAAATTAATCACAGGGTAATATATAGACCCCCAATCTTGATAGCGTCAATGAGCGACTTATCTGGGATGAAATGCGCAGGGCTTCCATACACAACAAAGTCTGTATAGTAGGCGACTTTAACCTTGGCCAAATAGATTGGACTGACCATACGGGCAACTCAGAATCAGAGGATTTTCTCGAGACGATCCAGGACTGTTTCCTAAGTCAACATATAACCGAACCCACACGGGGTAATAATATACTGGATTTAGTTCTGTCGAACAGAGAAAACCTCATTAGCAATGTCGAGGTAGGGAACGAACTTGCAAACAGCGATCACAAAGAAATTCGATTCCAGTTAGATTTTCAGGGCAGACGTAAGGAAAATTCCACTAAAGTACCAGATTTCAGAAGGGCAAACTTTGACAGTTTAAAGAGGCAGCTGAGAGAGGGGGTGTCGCGCTTGGCCGTGAACCTGACAGATGACACCGACCTGATAACGAGATCTGAGATTGCCGAGTTCCACGACAATTTAAATAGTGAGTTACTTAATGCACAAAGGCAGAACATACCATACAAAAAACCAGATCAGACAACAATGATAAATAATTATTTAAAGAACATCATTGGCCAAAGGAAGGCTATAGGTAGAAGGATAAATCGTGGCGAAATTCACCTCCGGGACTATTATAGGGTATTGGCGAGTAGGGTTAAAACCGAGATAAGGAAAGCAAAGAGGAATAATGAGGTAAGGATAGCAAGGGAGGCGAAGACAAACCCCAAAGGATTCTAACAAATGTATCAAACTAAAACACGAGAAAAGATTGGACCAATACGGTCAGACTCCGGCGAGCTCACTGATAACGATGGAGAAATGA
This sequence comes from Homarus americanus, assembly GCF_018991925.1. Classification (NCBI taxonomy): domain Eukaryota; kingdom Metazoa; phylum Arthropoda; class Malacostraca; order Decapoda; family Nephropidae; genus Homarus; species Homarus americanus. The sequence goes on along the minus strand of NW_024748502.1, from coordinate 9,828,245 downwards.
GCAATAATTTGAATAAATATTTTTCAACAGTTTTCACCACCGAAAATTTAAACATGATACCCGAGGCACCGACTCTATTCAGAGATAGTGAAGAAAACAAATTAAGTGAGATAGTAGTGACTAGTAACGATGTTAGTAAGCAAATAGACAAATTAAAGCCTAATAAGTCACCTGGTCCCGATGAGATATTTGCCAGAGTATTAAAGGAATGTAAGGAAGAGCTTAGTATGCCCTTAGCAAAGTTGTTTAACATGTCCTTAAAAACAGGTGTAGTACCAGAATCCTGGAGGATAGCGAATGTAATACCGATTTTCAAGAAGGGGGATAGATCACTATCCTCTAACTACCGCCCAATCAGTCTAACATCAATAGTAGGCAAATTACTGGAAGCAATCATTTCAAACTCTATTCGAAATCACCTGGAGAAGCACCGATTGATCAATGATTCCTAGCATGGCTTCACAAGCGGACGTTCTTGCCTAACTAATCTATTAACATTCTTTTCATCAGTTTTCGAATCGGTGGACGAGGGGCACAATTGTGATGTGGTATATCTCGACTTTAGTAAAGCCTTCGACAGAGTCCCCCACGAACGACTAATTAGAAAGGTAGAAGCTCATGGCATCAAAGGTGACATCCTTAAATGGATTAGGGCGTGGTTACAGGACAGGAAACAGGGAGTGAGCATTAACGGCACTAAGTCCCATTGGAGCAACGACACAAGTGGAGTTCCCCAAGGCTCAGTACTTGGACCTTTATTGTTTATTATATACATAAACGACATAGATTTCGGCATAGACAGCAACATAAGTAAATTTGCTGATGACACTAAAATAGGACGTGTTATCAAATCTGACGAGGACTCGGCAAAACTACAGGAAGATCTAAACAAATTTTTCGAATGGTCTGAAAAATGGCAGATGAAATTCAACGTAGACAAATGTAAAGTACTCAGTATAGGAGATGTAAACAGGGAAACCAGATACCAGATGAACAACGATGCCATAGAGAAATGATCGAGAGAGATTTAGGAGTAATGATAAGTAGGAACCTTAAGCCAAGTAAACAATGTGTTTTTGCTCGTAACAAGGCTAATAAAGTACTTGGGTTCACACAAAGGGAGTGTTAGTTACAAGACTAGCGAGGTCATCCTAAAACTGTATCTTGCTCTTGTGAGACCACACCTGGATTACGCAGTTCAGTTTTGGTCACCGTATTACAGAATGGATATAGAATCCTTGGAAAGAATTCAGAGGAGAATGACAAGACTAATCCCGGGCATTAGGAACCTTGACTATAGAGACAGGTTAAAGCATCTTAATTTGCACTCCCTTGAGAGACGTAGAGCGAGGGGCGACCTGATAGAGGTGTATAAGTGGAAGGCAGGGCTAAACAAAGGGGACATTACAAAGGTACTCAAATTATCCAACCAGGAGCGAACTCGTAACAATGGTTTTAAATTAGACAAATTTAGATTTAGGAGTGAAATAGGTAAACACTGGTTTGGGAACAGAGTAGTGGCTGAATGGAACAAATTACCAAATATCATCATTAACTAGAATACGCTGAATTGCTTCAAACATAGGTTGGATGCTCATATGAGCAATAGGGGTTGGGTGTAAACGGGACTGCCCAGTATGGGCCAATAGGCCCGCTGCAGTTTCCTCCATTCTTATGTTCTTATGTTCTTATGTTATCTACCATTTTATTTTGCACAGGGATTTGCAATACTGTACTGAGTTTAACCATTCCCACTATAGTGTTAATTCGGCAGTGGTATTTTTGTTTTGTTATAAGTCAGCGTCTTCCAAGTTGAACATTGTACATAATATACGAACCCGTAAGACACTTAAGTCTAGGACCCCAGTAGTTGATGAACCTACGGTTCCAGAGTCCCCAGCTTAGTGTCTACACATATGTTTGTAACATGGTTAGGCTTATGTATAGGATGTTTATCTGCGAATTTAGTTTATTCCTCATGGAAGCTCGGAAGGTGGTGACCGAGCGATGTATTAGCCCCTTAGTTCTTATATAAATGTCAGGGCAGTACATTGGGTTTATATAATCATATCACCTCCTATAACTTTCCACTGGCTATGAGGTGACATGGTCACATCATGTGATAGGAAAATTCCTTGAGGCACTGCCCTAAGACTGTTAAGGTCAGCATTTAAAAGCCGGTTGCTTGCGGATTGTCACTCAACACCTCACACTAACCGGAAGTATTTAGAAGAACTCTTTAATAGAGCCTCCGTCCTCATCTTAATACTCATAGCTACAGTGATTAAGTTACGGTGATATACACTTGGAACTGTATTTGAGATAGTTTTGAGATAGTTCCTCAATAAATAGATAACAGACAATTGCGTTTCGCTACTAAAACCCTATCAAATATACATGTTCCAGCCTCATTAACCCAGAAGGAGTCAACGGCTAAAGGGCCAGATTAGGGGCAGCGGCTGGGGAGGAAGGTAGTGGTTGCAGTGATCAGTCATGATGAGGTCCAGGGTGGCATTCCCAGGTTTAGGAAAGTCAACTATTTGTGCAAGGTGGAGGTGTTGGGTGATGCTGCTGATGTCTAACTCATTAACGTCACTGCATATCACTAGCTTAGCACATGGAAATCTGGATCTCAGGAAGTCAGCAGTGTCTCTTATATTATTATATGAGTAACCAGTACATTGGCGGTAGGTGAGCGCGGGGGGGGGGAGGTGGGGTGATAAGCCACACAAACAATGAGGGAGGCAAGCTGGTGGGGATGGGAGGTGGGAGTGACCTTAACCCACAAAGCTTCTACATCCTTAGGTATATTAATACCTAGGTGTGATGGTTTAAGGTCACGACGAGAGTAAGCAACTACACCACCACCTCTTCTGTCTTTCCTAAGGTGGTGAAATAACGCATAGTTTTTTATGGCACAGATCTCAGGCACAATTTGCCACGCCTCGGTAATCGCCACAATACCTGCACCAACTGACTTCACTGTAACACTGACCTCCTCCACCTTGTTGCATAAAGATGTAACATTGGACAGCAATAGGGATGGTAGGCTGTACGGTACCATAGTCACTGCATTTCATAGAGAGCACACTGTCTTTCTGGCACTGGCTTGACTTTCTTATGCTTTCTCGGCGTAATGATAGGGATTTGTCTGGAAATGCGCCACCCCGTCTGCAGCCGCGGTTGTCAAAAATAATCAGCGCCTTTAGTAGAATGATGGCGTGGGGTGGAGGATAGCCAGCACCAGACTTCAGCCGGAACAGGTCGATGAGACGGTATCGTGACACTGGGACGCACATCTTCGCAAGTCTAGCACTCAGTCACTAACACCTTGAAAATACGCACTGTCTTTCCGTAAAAGTACTGAACTGCCTTAAATTAGCTATAGGTCGACGTGATGACCTAGGCTGCTGCGGTGCGCCAGAGGACACGTCCTCAGTCAGTGAGGTCGCCACTGTGTGTGTGTATCTATGTGTCTATGCATGCAAGTGTGCGCGACCCACTGATTCCCTTGTGTGAGTGTGTGGTATATGTGTGGGGGGAGGGTTGTGTACAGTTGTGGTGTGTGTGTGTGTGTGGAGTATGTGTCTGTATGTGTATGTGTGTGTCTGTGTGGTTGTGGTGTGTGTGTGTGTGTGTGTGTGTGTGTGTAATGGTCAGCATCCTCGCTTCGCGATCTAGCGGATCCGAGTTCGATCCTCGGGCAGGTGAAACTATGGGCAAGTTTCTTTACTCCATTTGCCTCTGTCTACCCAGCAGAAATTGGGAACCTGGATGTTAATCGATTTGCGTATCGTATTCCGGGGTAATGGTTAACCAGTGCAGTTGGCGAGTCGTCCAGTTTTCTCGGACTATTCCTTGACACTGTGTCATGCAGCTCGTTAAATTAGGGTGTGGTTGTTGTGTTGGCGACAGCTTCTACACCTTAAACAATTGCACGCCTAGGAGGCCCTTGGGCCGGCCATCCTCGATTTCGAAGGGCTTCCATTATTATTATTATTATTATTATTATTATTATTATTATTATTATTATTATTGTTATTATTATTATTTATTATTATTATTATTATTATTATTATTATTATTATTATTATTATTATTATTATAATTATTATTATTATTATTATTAAGTGTGCGCGAGTGTTCGAACATTATTGTAAGTTATGAAATAATTGTGAGGTAATGTAACATAGTTTGGTATTTTGGCAAGGAATTCTTCCCATTTCTTATAAATAAATGGAGAGAAAAATATATACAAATACAATTATTACAGTAAACGTTTTCCAAGAATTCATAAATATATTGTGAACGGCATGACATGAACTTATTAAATATGAGATTATGAGATTGAAATATGAAATATAAATTTCCTTGTCACAAGTGCCTAGATGAGCAGGATCGGACAGCTGTGATCGGACCATTACATAGTGTAGGAATTGTGTCGTTATACTGTACAGTTGTTTCTTTGTCTGTCTCCCTCTCTGATTTTTTTCCGTGGTAGATATGTTAATTATTTCACAAGCAATATATTTATCATATATGATACTGTACTCTTTCATAATAAGTATAAGTATAATGTTATGATTTGTTTGACTTAAATCATCCTGAATACATACTGCATAAGTGAGGATATTAGAAGAGGATTGTTTCCTTTACATTTATTATCAATTTGACATATATTCATGAAAATTTTATTTATTTCAGTTAACATAGAAAAAATTATATATTACACTGCCCTGCATAGTTTTTGAGGTTTGTGTATTATTAAGCTTTTCTGGGTGTATTTTGCATGCTGATCTCAAAAATGTTATCTATTTTGCTCAATCAGGTCAGAATTTTGTGCTATAGCATTTTAAGCGGAGATTCAGGTAAAATATTGGCATTTTTCGCTCAAAATGGGGTCTTCATATTCGTTCATTAAAAAAATCATCCGAGACATTGGCAAGCCTCACAGAAAAGATTTCGGTCAGTTTTAATGCCCTTACGATGCATTTAAATACACCCACGTGCTCGCCGGCCATTTAAATGTCCGCCGTGACGCAAAGGAAAAGAGTATATGTCCGTGTTTTTTTACATATATTTTTTCACAATTAAATTTCTTTTTCATCTGGTGGTACATGGCATGTTTCCTCTGTCTGTGGGATAGTCGAGCAGACAAGCAGCACTACATGCAACGTGACTGGCCTGCAAGAAGTGGACTTACTCCAGGTTCTCACAATGTTGTTGCCCATGCTCTGGTGAATCTGCAGAACATTCTTCTTCCGCCACTGCACATCAAGCTCGGTCTGTTCAAAAACTTTGTAAAGGCACTGGACAAAAAAAGCCAGGCTTTCAATTTTCTGAAAGAAAAATTTCCAAAAGTCAGTGAGGCAAAGCTGAATGCAGGAATTTTTGATGGCCCTCAGATCAGAGAGCTTTTCAAAGATCCCAAGTTTGATTTCAGCATGGATGTAAATGAGAAGAAAGCCTGGCATGTCTTTAAGTCTATTGTCTCCAATTTTCTTGGCAACTACAGAAGTCCAGAATATGAACGAGTTGTTGAGGACCTACTTCTGAGCTACAAAGTTCTTGGTGCACGCATGTCCATCAAGATGCACTTCCTCAGCTCCCACTTGGACTACTTTCCAGAGAACTGTGGTGATGTGAGTGAGGAACAAGGAGAACGCTTCCATCAAGATATCCGTGTAATGGAGGAGTGGTACCAGGGTCGCTGGGATGTCAACATGCTCGCCGACTATTGTTGGTGTCTGAAACGGGACGCCCCAGACACCAACCACCAAAGAAATTCTCTGCGACAGCCATTTATGCATGTCTAACTGTAAAGGCATCTATGTAGTTGACATATTTTGGTCCTATGTGTTGTGGTTACATTTCTTATGATATATTTTGCATAAAGATTTTGACATCATATTTAAGAATTTCGATTTTTTCCTAATTCCCATAGCATAAAAATCTGACCTCATTGGGCAAAATTAATGGCATTTTTGGGATCAGCACGCAAAATACATAAAGAATCAGCTAAGAAACCCCGCACCTCATGAATTTTTTTTTCAAATGCAGCCCAGTGTTATCGATGTGCATTCAGTATGTGACATTGCTTACGTAGGAAAATTATATCTGACACATTAATTATTTATTCCAGCCACCTTCATTTTCGATTACTTGCTGCAGCCTGTTGAGAACGGAGGCGACGTGATTTTTTTTTTTTTTTATTGGGCACCCGGCCCCCCAACATCCTGTGTAAGGTGAAGCGCAGAAGCGTTTACAGAGCCCAACAGGGAAGCATGCTAAGTTCATCCTTGCCTTTATGTCTCATGAGTTAAGGGAGTAGAAGCCTGAAGGGTCATAGGTTTTTTCAGTCAAGGGCGTAAAATCCTGAAAAGTCAATGGTTTTTTTTTGTCAAGTTATTGGAAGCTCCAACAACTTTCCCTGAATAAGAATTCGGAACTTTCGATTTGCAACAGGTACCTACTTTACTGCTAGGTGAACGGGGACCAATTGGGGCTAGGAAGTATGTCCAAACAACTTTTCCACCGGCCCGGGAATCGAACCCGTGACATCTCGCTTGAGAGGCAAGAGCGGTACCGCTTCTACCACCGGCGCCCCTGCGACGTGATCGAGTATCAGTTGCGGTTTCCGCCTCAGCACCTCCCACTCACGTAACAGTGTGTATGCTCCTGTAGCTGCACCCTGGTTCTCTCTTCAGCTGGCTCCAACACGTTCATAATATTGGCCCAAACGTTTTCTATAGGGTTCATGTCACAACCTTTACTTGGTCAATCTAAAACTTGCAAATTTTTTTGTTCTGCAAACCACCGCGTTACAGTCCGAAATAAATACCATTTGCTGTTTACAATATTCAGAGTCTTGGAATGACGATGATATTGCTAGATAAAGGTTTGTAAAAGTAGAAGGCATATGCTACTGCACTAATTCACACCATCAGATGGATGGTTCGTTAGATTAATTATCATCACCTTCAATTAAACAACGTCATTATTAAACACATACACAGGCTCACACACTCACACACACACACATACACACACACACACACACACACACTTACTACGGGTAGCAGTGAACCGATGATTCTGCTTAATCCCACAGCGAGTTATAACAGCAGTTTGTGTTGCAAGAAATCAGCGTCTTTAGAATGAAGTCTGTTTAGCATCGGTTACATACGACTGGATTAATTACCTGACATGGATTAAACGTTTGAAGAGAATATTAGTATAAATTAATGACAAACAGGCAACCTCATAAACAGCCTGTACACAGCTGTACCCGATGCATGATGTTCTTTAACACACTTACCGATTTTTACTTATGTTTAATTGTCTAAACATGAATTCATATAGGTTGGCCCATTGCTCTATCCATTTTAAAATCGAATTAACAGTATATACCAGCAGAAAACCCAACCATTAATTAAGCAACGGGGAACTAAGTAACCAATCACCGATCACTTTTACATTCATTCATAATTTCTACTACTTAGTATAGTAAACAAACGGCCTTGAGTTGCCAGCTGTCTCTAGCAATGTTCGAAGAATCTTGAACGAGACTGTACATGCATACCTGGAGCTGGCGGACGTCCGCCCCACAAGGGGTCACAGCTCAAGATTGAAGAAGCCACAAGTCCAGAAAACTGAGAGGGCAAACTTTTTAGGAGTAAGAATTATGAGCTCTTGTAACAGTCTGTTAGAGAGTGGTGTAACGGCACCGAGTGTGAGCTCATTCTAGGCCAGACTTGACCGACACTGGAGCAGGTTCCGATATATTCAGGAGCCCAGTACTTGCCAACAATGCGTAATAGAGACGTGACCGACTGCCCAAGTGGCTAATAAGCCGATCAGCAGCGAAAAGGATAAAAGTAAAAGTATACTTAAGGTTTATCTATAGTTCATTTAACTTAGATGGTATAATAAAAAAAGGGGCACATAAGATGCTTATATATAATTATTAGATATCAACGGAAATAATACAGTAGAATATATATATGTACTGATTTAAAAAGTGGGTAATAAATATCAGGCCACGATTATGGAGACTTGTGTCAGTTATGTAAACCAATTACCAGATTTACACGGATAGTAGAATCATAAACGTTCATAGTAATAATTATACAACACTTCAGATCCCTAGGAGCAGGTTATTTAATTCTTACGAAACCTGCATGAAGAAGTTTCCTGGTGTATGATAATCACGAATTACACAAATTTTCTCGTATACGTTTTATTTGTAAACCTTTATCAATTACATTGGTATTTTTCCTTATTAGAAGTATATATGTGTGTGTATTGTTTACACAGAGTATATATTCCAACATCTATTTATCATTATTGCCAACCTCCATCGTTACAAGACGACTACGTTTCATTGATAAGATTACTCTAGGCAACTGTACAGTCGTGCACAAAAGTTCGTTCCCTCAACCAGCCACAATGTTACTCCGAAACACCTGAGGTTCAGGACAACGAAGCAGCAGAAGAAATTCTTTTCTACTGAATAGATGTTGCACCATAGTGTGTAAGAGGAGGATGGATTGAGGGGGGGGATGCGAATAGAGTGGTGAATGACCTAACGAAATACTCAGAGAAACAGACAGCTTTAATCAGAATTTTAGATATGGATGGTTTGACAAGCTTACTCTGTGTAAAAACGGTGTTGGTTAACAAAAACAAAGCCGGTTTATTGACCCCACATGAGACAAAATTGCCATTTTGGCCACTTTTCAAATTGTACCATATTTGGCTAAATTATCTTTGTCCGCATTTTGATGTTTTGATGATGTACGTCTATGTTTAAAGGGCACTGAATCACAAATATAGGATTTTTTTACATCATTTAATGAAGTGCCCAATATTGCCCAATTCTGGCAAGTTTTCGACCAACGTTGGCCAAATATGCAATTCCATGGTACGAATCGATTGCACGTATCACAGTCATTTTATACAAAGCACTACATCAAATGGTATGGGATATCTACGACAAACTGGAATCACCGCTTTCCATTAAAGTCAAGGAGCAACCAGACGCTGGACAGTTACTAGATCAGCCAGAAGCGCCATAGGCAACTGTTTGAAAAGCAGCAATAAAGAAGAAGAAGAATCCAAGCCATGAACTAGGAAAGTCAAAGGTGAGTAAATTTCAAAGAAGCTTGGAAAGCATTTCCAAAATGATTGAGACTATGAATCCTTTTGTCGAGTCCCTGCTCGAGGACACCAATCTGCACTACCTCGCAAAATGCGAGATGAAGTGAAAGAGGACTTGCTAAATCTCTTTGTTTTGGGAAACAAATGAAAAGATGAGTTTTTCCAAGAATACTTAAAAGATCCTACATGGCTAGAAAGAACACTGCAGAGAAGAATTGTGAGAAACTTTGACAGTGCTGCTATCAAGTGCAAAGTACGAGGAAAAGATGAAAAGGTTGTTGTGCTGAAGACAACACAGGACTTGCTGGGTAGATTAGTCTATCTTGCTTGTACCAGAAAGATTGCGCTTGAAAAGATGTTTCTTTTTCCACTTACCCCAGTTCCCTTCTCTTTTGCCAGTATGTATGGCACGATGAAAAAGACACCAAAATACAAACGCTCTAAACACCTTGCAGATTTGATTACACACACACAGAGTCAACAACAGTTAATACAGTTTTTTATGATGCCATGTTTATATTCCAGTCACTCTCCTATGACTTGCCTCTCACTTTTGGAAATGTAGCAGAACTGGTCCTGAAAATCATATGCAGTGCAAAGGCACGTGAAGTACACTTTGTATTTGACAGTTATGTGAAAAGCATAAAGAAGGTTGAGCAGCAGGCAAAAGGTGCAAATGATGGATAATTTCCCATAACTGGCGCACATAAGTTACACCCAAAAGATTACAGACATACCTTGGGATCACCAAATTTGATTACATCACTTACTATAAGTTTTTTCACGGAGGAATGAAAAGATAACAAAATTGCAGTTAACATAAAGCAAAAGACACTTGTTGTTGATGCACATGAGCAGCAGTGTCTTCAATAATTTTTTTTTTTACGGGGATATGCCCACCCGGGCACAGGTCACTGACCCATATCAGGGCCTGGGGGGCGAAAATGTAATAATAATAATAATAATAATAATAATGTGATGGTCCTTTTATAGACTGTTACGAACCACGCCATCAATTGTCATGATTTACCTACCCAGCACTACGAACCACGCCACCTATTGTCCTGATCTACCTACCCAGCACCACGAGCAACGCCATCTAGGGACGAAACCCGAGTATGACTAGTCTTAGTTACCACTCCGGGGTTTCCCTTCTCCATATCCTGGTTTTTGCGTCACCTCCTCCTAGTCTTCCTCATCAGCTCCAGATCGAGGAGAGTTCAGTTCACTCTGGGAAGTGACCAAACTAGGATCACCTATCCTGGAAACCTACGGCACAGTGACTACCTACCATCTTCTCCAATACTCAGCCTTACTCGTCAGCCATCTCAGCACTGCACTTAAGTATTTGTTATCCTATGTTGCCTCCCTGCGTCCACTTGCTTCAAATTGTTGTATGTTGTATAAATATGTATATACTGTTAAGCCAATGTTGCGTATGTTTAAGGGTAAATTATAGAAAGCTGAATATTTTGTTAAGGAATTTATGGTACTTTATTACACACAACAAAAACGAGCATCCTTTGTCTACCCTTTTATAGTCCGATTGTCTTTGTTTTTTTATTGTTGTTGCCTGTTGGGATCTGGGTAGACTTTTAACTATATTCTAAATCCCCAACTCGTAACAAGATATAAATCACACACAAATATATATATTAGATCTGGAATTAATAAGTGGCAGGGCTGAAGTAAAAACTTTGCTGTTTTCTCTTTATTGTAGAAAATTATAGTTCCACAGGTACTTCGTTCACTTGAGAATATATTACACCTTCTCTACCAGGGGAAATATCTTAGTGTACGTACACAGGAGAACACTTAAGTGAGGTTTTCTCTGAGTAACAAAAAATATGAGCCTGATCTCTTCGCAGCCTCTCTTAACCAAGAGATTTAGATTAGATTGCCACCGAGGGGGATAGTTTATTGGGCACCCTCTTACATCCTGTACAAGGTGAAGTGCAGAAGCGCTTACAGAGCCCATCTGGGAAGCATGTGGAGTTGGTTGTCTTTATGACTCATGCATTAAGGGCGTAAAAGCCTGAAGGGCCATGGGTTTTGTCAGCAAGTTACATAAAGTGACAAAATGATGAGTGTGTAGGGGGAAAATTCCCGGTACAATTTATCTGTTTATGGCAAAGCATGGCAGGTCCCTAATAATGTCAAGTGCCAGGCCATAGACATTGACAATATTGAGGGACATACCTTTTAGTGTGATTGTGATGGCGTGTACGTCGGTGGTGTCAGCTTCAAGGGGGACGTCGAGAGGTTGGTAGGGGACATCCTTCTTGGCGTAGATACGTAGTCCACTAGCATGTCCGCATGGTAGTCAATTGATGTGGAGAACTGGAGTGGATGGGCCCCAGGTGCCGGCATGCTGGTGGGGGACCGGGAACCGGGGGTGGTGTCCTCGGGTCCATGAGCAGGCGCGGCTTCCCGTGGGTGGACGGGGGCAGCAGGGCACACCTGGGCAGGCTTGGTAGGTGCCATGCCAGCAGTGATGCCAGGCGGTGGTGGAGTGGGCCGTGAGCAAGAGGGGCACACAGGGGGGCTACCAGCTTGTGTCAAACCAGACGAGGGGAGTGACTGGGTAGTAGCTGAAGGCAAGGATAGTCTGTGTAGGTTGGAGTTGGCGGTACAGAGTGTATCAAAGAGTCTTTCAATACGGTTGGTAAATTCGTGGAAGAGGGATATGATCTGTGTCGTGTCACCGGAGAGGGGTTGTGGGGGGGCACCGGTAAGAGCACAAGGCCTGACAGCATCATAGTAGAAACAAGTAGGAGGCCCAGTAGTAGTTGAGTTAGGAGACGGCCGGGACTGCTGTGTTGCAGCCAGGTGAGGCCAGGCATGGGCAGGTGTTGTTGAAGAAGGAGGAGGGGACGCAGAGGGATGTGGCCCTGTAGGCTGGGGGGGGGGAGAGGTTGAGGTTGACGCAGCCTTCGGGAAGGCTTTTCTCCTGGGACAGGCGGACGTTTGGGGCATTGCCGTGAGTCTGCATTGTGCCAGCCACCACAATTACAACACCTGGGGTCAACAATATAGCCCACACCAACCCCAGGCGATGAAGGTGTGACCCCAATGGGAGCAGATGAGACAAAAAGCAGGCCTGGGGAGATATGGTTTTGCATACAGTGGAGGGAGGACTGGATGTGCCTCAACAGTGGTTGGGCACTTCCTCCCCTTTCATTTAACTAGGACATCAGCTTGTGGGGTCTTCCCTCGGTTGTGTCGATGTATACTGAGTATACGTGGATTAAAGTTACGAGCATCTTCGATTTCAGCGTAAAGAGGGAATTGTTTAACTAGGATGTGGCAACATTCCACTGCATCAGCTGGTGGAGGCACGAGGACAACCCCGTCAAATCCAACAGTACTAAGTGTTTCATAGACCTCAGGTTTCTAACACTTGATAAAGTTACAGTTCTTACCTTTTCGGAATTGAATGGTGAGGCCGTGTTATCTCCAATACTTTGTTGTCCAATTAAACCGTTCCTCGACTGTTTTCAGTGAGTCCTTGGGAAAGTGCAGATTCAGCTGACTTGGTTGGTTGGCAGAGGGGTGGGTGGTGAGGGTAAGCTCGCTGCCCGTGGCATTGGTGCTGCCACTCCGGCAAGTGTTTCCTATAGAAACATTACTGTTACTGTCACTATCACTGAGGTCTGACTCTTGCACTATGACTATCCGTATCATAAATGTCTGTATCCATGAGAGAAGGGACGCCTCTTTTGGGGCGTTTACATCGACCCTGCATTCCATCGCTGGTAACACTTGCCGGCGAAGGGGTAGGTAGAGACTGAGGTGGCCTTTGTGTGACGATCGGGAGGACAGGGGCACCTATGGGCACACATCTGTCCCCTTACGTGGTCAGACCGCGTCAGAGATACTGTTGTGCTAACATGAGCTGACCTCAGTCTGACCTCAGCTCGCTCCCCGAAGGAACTGCAGCCTCAGCCATGCATAATGTCAACAGCTGAAGCACAGTTGAAGAACTTGGGAAATAATTTGGTATTATACAATTGAGTAAATATTTATATAATGTAAATGGGGCTGTTTCAATAATAATAATTCATAATAAATAAATTATATAATAAAAAATAAAAATTTGAAAATAAAATATTAAATTAATAATAATAATAATAATAATAATAATAATAATAATAATAATAATAATAATAATAATAATAATAATAATAATAGTAATAATAATAATATTGTAATAATAATAAAGAAATACAAAAATAAAAAAAGATCAAAAGTGAGAAACAATATATGTATGTTGCTCTGTCAATAGTAAGAGAAACAATTGAGACCTGCAATTGTGTGTAAATGAGGCAGGAAGTCAGATCAGCAACCTGGGACTTGGTCCCAATTTTCGTGATGCCATATGGCAGGAGGGTCTACCATTAGACAATACATTATGCTTCTAATATCTTCCCAGGTGGTAGTACCTCCCTGTTTGTTAGCTGCCTACTACCTATCAGTAAATATCGAACATAGTCAGGCACCTGAGTTTGAATGCTCACACGTGAAAGCCGATACACGGCTGGTGTACCATCTCAGTGACCTGTCAAAAATAATACCAGGACAAAATGTTGTTGTCTTTGCAACAGACACTGACATCATGGCCATCCTTGTCTATCATACCAAACAACTCGAGACCAATGTGTAGATGGACCTTGGACATTCGAGTGATAACAATTCAATTTCAATTGTTAATTCCTTGATAGAGGAAGCGGGATCCTAGTGCTGTCACTAGGTACCCCTGTACAATGACACCAGAAACATCTGGCAAGTGTGACAAGTATATACAGTATAAATATTATAAAGGGGCTTACTAAAGCCTAAGGAAGGAAGGATATTCCTTTAACACATAATTAATATTATTTACAAAGTATCTGGCGAGTATGGGGAAGATCATCGTGTCTCCGTCAGGGGGTCGTGGAGTGGTGGTCCAGCAGGCGTCACGGAAGCGTTGTGTGTGGGGACATCTTAGGAGGTAGTGGATAAGGGTGCTGCTGTCGGGTCTTCTGCATAATGCACAAGAGCGAGTGATAACATTAGAATATCTATATCACTGCATTAGCAAACCACCTTGGTCCACTTTTCTTCAGGAAAGGAAAGGTTAACCCACTGAAAAAAGCTGAAAAGAGTGCTCTATATCATGAAGGCCTTGGCAGTCTTGGAGAGAACACCACATTTGTTAATAGTGACAGCCTTGTAGAAAGATGTGTGTTCACTCTATGGTCAAGGAGCATTATCATCCGTGAATGAGGTCTTACTGAAAATCTTTCTACAGAAATACAAACCGACTGACATAGATAGTCCAGTGCAGAAAATAAAGGGAATTGATGCAGGCATGCTTCTACCCTGCAAAGATGTTCTATTGCAAAAATTGGCACGGTGCAACTACTTGGTATCTCGACTTGTACCTGTCCACCACTGCGGACATCGATAAAGAGATTCAACATCGGATCAGATGTGCATTTCAATCCTTTGGCAGACTCCATACCCGTGCCTTCAGCTGTAGGGAGCTGAAATTGCCTACAAAGTTGCATGTATATCGAGCAGTGGTCTTCCCCACCCTGCTATATGTCAGCGAGACATGGGTTATGTACAGGAGGCACCTCAAGGCACTTGAAAACTTTCACCAACGTAGTTTACGTTCCATCCTCTGAGTTCGCTGGGAAGACAAAAGAACAAATGCCAGTATTCTCATTGACACCAACTGTAGGAGCATCGAGGCTACCATTATTCATGAACAACTACGTTGGACTGGCCATGTTACCCGCATGGACGACAGTAGACTGCCAAAGCAGCTACTTTACAGTCATCTAACGAATAGTAAACGTAACACGTAACTTAAAAGGTATAAGGATAGCCTTAAGACAAATCTGAAAAAATGCCAAATCGACCCCCCTCACCTGGGAGACGATCACTCCACACCGTAACGCTTGGAGGAGCACCACAAGCGAAGGTGTCAATACTTTCGAATTAGCCCGACAGCAAACCGAAGCAGACAAGCGCCAGCGCCGGAAAGACGTTGCCGCCGCCCCTCCCACACTAGATGGAGCCATCCACATGTGTAATGACATCTGTGAACGACTCTGCCGGTCCCGTATCGGTCTCTTTAGTCACCTCAAAACTCACCAACCTAGGTGACATCCCTAATAACTCATATTCATTGTATCATGGCTGGATGATCGTCATACTCGATTCCGAGTGACAGCAAAGTAGTAGTAGTGTGTGTGTGTGTGTGTGTGTGTGTGTGTGTGTGTGTGTCCCCATTTACCTGTATATCTCAGAATATAATGGGGAAGTCGGATGGTCAAAACTTCAAGCTACGGTAAGTGAAGCGTCACGTAGATATAAGAATAACAACATAGACCTAAACAGTATTTATGTTGATTTTACATACAGAAACTGATCCATTTTTGATATGAAGATACAAAATGTTCCTTACAATAGATTTCATGCTGGGAATCTACCATAAATATTGCTACGATACTTTATGTTACTTAACAGAATGTTGGCAGTGCATATTACTGTACGTCACCTCCCTGTGAAAAGAGATCTTCATCAAACATATAATATATAACATCGGCAATGATCTCCAAACCTATGGAGAATATTGAGCCAAGCTTTAATAGTTAATAGTGTATGAAAATGTTTAGTTGGGGATGAATAATAAGACATTGGACACCATCATTCTAGTCTGCGCTTTCCCAATTTTATGACTGATCTAAATGTTTGAACGAAATACAAAATTAGTACAGACTTGTTTCAAACAAGATAAATGGAACGTCTTTACATTCGAAGAAAAGGAAACATTAACGATTTTGTAGTATATACTCAGACGTTATGTAATTGCAGTTGTCAGGTAACATCACGGCTAAGTGGAAACTTGATCTGAGCAAAATGTTGACAAGGCGTTAAGCTCTCTGAAAGCCACTTATATTCTTCTAACCATTCGCCAATATGGCTAAATTTCAAATCCCAGCCAGGTTCAAGCTAATTTTGTTTTCTTTCTGCCTTATTATTTCGGGTGTCAATTTTTACATCGTTGCTGGACCCCTTACATGTTTCCTTGACTGTCTCTTGCCTACGTGTAATATATTTAGTTTCTTACAGCAAGTAGTAGGCAGCTACCAAACAGGGCGGTACTACTGCCTGGGAAGATATTGGAAGCATAATGTGTTGTCCAATGGTAGACCCTGCTGCCATATGGCATCACGAAATTTGTGACCAAGTCCCAGGTTGCTAATCTGACTTTCTGCCTCATTTACACACAATTGCAGGGTCTCAATTGTTTCTCTTAATTGGACAACACAACATACATAATGTATATCGTTTCTCATTCTTGATTTATTTTTTCGTTTTTGTATTTATTCATGGTTAATAATAATAATAATAATATTAATAATATTAATAATATTAATAATATTAATAGTGGTGGTGGTGGTGGTGGTGGTGGTGGTGGTGGTGGTGGTGGTGTGGTGGTGGTGGTGGTGGTGGTGGTGTGGTGTGTTGGTGGTGTGGTGTTGTTGGTGTGTGGTGTGTGGTGGTGGTGTTGTTGGTGGTGGTGGTGGTGTGGTGTGTTTGGTGGTGGTGTTGGTGTGTGTGTGTTGTGTGTGTGTGTGTGTGTGTGTGTGTGTGTGTGTGTGTGTGTGTGTGTGTGTGGGCTGATAGTGATAAAAATATATATATATATATATATATATATATATATATATATATATATATATATATATATATATATATATATATATATATATATATGCAAATATCATCATTGTGGGTGCGTGATCCAGGTATATGCTGATATGTGATGGATTCCTCCTAAGCACCGAACCTTCAATTCCCCAGCCTACGCCTCCAGCGCCGCCCATGGAGCGGGGGTCAGCTATCTACCCCGCCTTATAAGGCCTGGCCCGCTGACCAGCTCTTTTCTACCAGTGCCACCAGCAAGCAACACCTCCTCCGCGCCAGCCTTGCGGCTGTGCTCCGCCAGCGACCTTGGCGTCCCTCAAGCCGCGTGCCCTCACTCTGGGCACCCTCACCACCAGCTCTCTACTCACGCATATTACCATGCTACCCAGCAACAAGCTGCATTGTACATTCAATACAATATGTATACAGTGAGCACATTGTGAGTTTCCTTTCTCCATCGCATCCTGATTGTGAACCAATATCTCATACCCCTACAGATAAACACATGGAAAGAAGAAAACACTAAGTTCCCAAGCGCTTTCGTGTAATTCACATCTTCAGGGGGTAAGTACAGACTGTCCTCACCCCAGTGTGGATTACAAGCACTAAACTCTTCTTTCAAATTATATATATATATATATATATATATATATATATATATATATATATATATATATATATATATATATATATATATATATATATATATATATATATATATATATATATATATATATATATATATTATCTGATTGTGAACCAATATCTCAAGTACTTTTTGTAATTCACATCTCTGTGTAAGGCTGGTGCACTGTCTCACCTCTCTGAAGATGTGAATTACACGAAAGCGCTTTGGGAATCCCTGTGTTTTCTTTCCTTAGAAATATATATATATATATATATATATATATATATATATATATATATATATATATATATATATATATATATATATATATATATATATATATATATATATATATATATATATACTGGTATATATATATATATTAGGTGGTCCTTATTTTTCAACTTTTGGAATTTTTTACTACAGACCCTGCTAAAAGTGTCTTGGTTTTAGGACGAAAAACATTGTGTGTAGAGTTATTTTAAATATATTATTTAGAGGTTGTCTCAAAGCTGTCAAAAATTAAGTAATTGATGTAGCTGATTATTTGTAGTTGATTACGCTCACCACTAGTACGTCGCATTTACACGATTGTGGTGGGAGTTTTGCTGGTCGATTGATGATTGGGGAAATTAGGAACAGTTCTGCAGAGTATTCTCATTATTAATTTATATTATCAGTTAATTTCTTTTATTCCTCAGGTCAAATGCATAATGCAGGAGTAAAACACGAGAAAATGTGTATTTGATAAAGACATTATTTGATGACATTATAGGGCTAAGTTACCTTCAAACAGGCAAGTGTTAGCAGTATTTTTGCCTGCATCGCATACAAGCAGAAAAACCATCAGAGGACAGCTGGGAAGTCACAGGACAAAGTTCTTCAATTTGACAAAAGCAAACATTCCCCAATAACACCACAAACCAGATTGTGTGAATCAAGTGCACAAATGTTTGACAAGTAAAGTAGTTTGAAAAGAACTCTTCAAGAAAGACAGTACCAAAAGCAGAAAGAGAAAGAGCTCACTGATATATTTGAAGATCTCTTTGACATTGCACATATGAATGCTTTGAATATGATGATAGTTCAGAGGATAAGGATTTCTTTTAATAGCGCAACGAGAAAAAGGGCGTCGTGGGCAAATGTCATCTTGACAAAGTATTCTGAAAAGACAGGAAACGACGAGAAAAAACTCAAGAAAGCAATGAAAAGGAAAGTTACGCAGACGAAAAGTAGAGGAAGAAGCCAAAACATGCCAGGCCATCGTTGTCTTGGACAGCAGTAGTACGTCTTCTGGAGGAATCCAACCCAGTTCCTGGCCCCATCAGCACTCAACCCACCTACTGTCAAGAAGGGCAAAAAAGAAGTTCTAACTCCAGAATTTTTCTGCAGCATTCAGATCTGACCAAGTCCTCAGATAGAATGGCCAGCATTACTGTCACCCAACCGTCGTGGGAGTCTGGGCCATGATGTCAATGAATCTGATTCTGAATCGATCAAGCATCAGGAGTGAAACGTCAGCATCATCGCAGCAGCAGGGCAAAGTTGAAATCCTTTCAAACTTCAAACCAGAGTCAGTCTTTAATTGTTCACCGATGGTAAAATTGACGCCTGATTTGACGGGGCATAAAATATGTTGACAGACTTCCAGTTCTTGTCTCAGTAATGGCAGGCACCTCCAACTTCTTGCTGTTCCAAAACTCTCTGGTACCGGTGCTGGTATCACAAAAAGCCGTTGTGAAGTGCTTTGTGGTAATGGCACATTGCAGACATCGTGCATGGCATGTTTTGATACAACAAGCTCTCAATACTGGCCTTCACCATAAGCGGGTGCGTGTCAAACCGAGCAGTTGCTGGGTTTATTTCCATGGTATTTTGCTCGCTGCCACCATGTAATAGAACTTGTAGCTGGAGCTGCTTTTAAAGCCAGCCAGTATCTAGCTGCTCCTGACATAATGCTGTTCCAAGATTCCAAGCCAAATGGAAACAAATTGACAAGCAGAAGTTTGAAGACTCTCCACTGGGACGATCTGGCAGAAGAATCGGTCAGAGTTGTTAGACGATCTAACCAACTCATTGAGAAGGCCTTTATTGGAGACACAGAGCTGGCCTCCATCTTCCTTGGCACATCACCTTTCTCGGGAGCATGATTTTTCGCTCCTGCAATGCACCAAGCACGATGGATGGCAGCACCATTTATCCCTTCAAAGTGGTTATTCTGTTCTCAGTTTGCTTACTCCAAAGGAGAACAGAGGACTAAGAGATTTGTGCATTTTCTTTTGCCCAAGGAATATAAGCGTGAAGGTTTGGACAACTGCTCCACTTTATGCAAAAGCGCACCCAAAAGGAGATCTGATGTTGCTTTAAAGTTTGACAAGACTACAGTACTCATCATCAGCGATGCCATATCAGCTATAAATCTTCCACAAAATGATGAGAGATAACTCTGGTACTTGTCAGAAGGAAATAAGCCGATCATTTCTTGATGAGACGATAAGTTTCTCCTATAGGAAGGACTGCATGTTGAAGCCATGGAATACTGTTATTGGAGACGAAAAAGTATTATTTCAAAACGGGTAACAATCAATCTAGACACACTCCAAGTGAAGAACCCATATGATTTCGTACGACAAAGAACACAAAGTCATTTTTCAAAAAGCTCAACTTGAATACAGATTTGGCCTCCCTGAGAACAGTGGAAGATGATCCTGGCCTTCCAAAAATGGTAGCTGGTACAAGCTTTGTCTGTGATCAATGATCATGCAGACAGGAGGAGTAGCCTTAGTCCAAGATTTCAGGCTGCATCACCATGACGAACAGCAACGCTAGTATTCATCAGTGCAGGCAAGGACTACAGGAAAATCATTCCCTAATGCTTCACAGACCTTACTGGGCGACAAAGAGTGAGACTGAAACTCATGCGACCTCTGCCTTGAGCAGTTAATACCCACTTAGACTAGTTATGGAGGGACCCAGGTTTAAATAGAAATGATGTTATAAAACATTAAGCATAGGCATATTATTGTTAAATCATTTGACTTGAGCAACCTCTAATTATTAAGATATATAAAAATATTTTATGAGGCAATGTTTTTTAATTTAAATGGAAATCTTTTGCCATGGTCTGTGACAAAATGGGCAGATTTGCTTTTTGCCCCAAATAATGGTCATTTTAATATATATATATATATATATATATATATATATATATATATATATATATATATATATATATATATATATATATATATATATATATATATATATATATATTCTAGTAATTCATACTAACTAAAATTGGCAGGAAGTAGGGCCCCTGGTGTATGTATATTGTTACAATATTAACAGTCTAAGTGATTAATATTTCTTGCAGCACCTACTATATTTACAGTACCTGCTTTTATTTTACCATCAAACCGTTTAATCGGAAATTACTGCGTACATAAACAAAAATTACCATTGCAATAAAATATATTTGCTAACCAGACACAGTCCTGACAGCCTTGTCCTCTTGTTCAACTCCTTCAACCATGTTGGATCAGCTTCTCCATTATATTGTGTTTTTCATCCACTGTAATTTATGTATATTCTTAAGATATAAATAAAAATAATGTTACGAACCACGCCATCAATTGTCATGATCTACCTACCCAGCACTACAAACCACGCCATCTATTGTCCTGATCTACCTACCCAGCACCACGAGCAACGCCATCTAGGGACGAAACCCGAGTATGACTACTCTTAGTTACCACTCCGGGGTTTCCCTTCTCCATATCCTGGTTGTTGCGTCACCTCCTCAAAGTCTTCTTCGTCAGCTCCAGTTCGAGGAGAGTTCAGTTCACTCTGGGAAGTGACCACACTAGGATCACCTATCCTGGGAACCTACCGCACAGTGACTACCTACCATCTTCTCCAATACTCAGCCTTACTCGTCAGCCATCTCAGCACTGCACCTAAGTATTTGTTATCCTATGTTGCCTCCCCGCGTCCACTTGCTTCAAATTGTTGTATAAATATGTATATACTGTTAAGCCAATGTTGCGTATGTTTAGGTTAAGTATGGTTAAGGGTAAATTATAGAAAGCTGAATATTTTGTTAAGGAATTTATGGTACTTTATTATACACAACAAAAACTCGCATCCTTTGTCTACCCTTTTATAGTCCGATTGTCTTTGTTTTTTTATTGTTGTTGCCTGTTGGGATCTGGGTAGACTTTTAACTATATTCTAAATCCCCAACTCGTAACAATAATAATAAAAAATAATAAATAAATAAAATAAATATATATTGAAGTGATAACCGCGGTAACCTTAAGAGATGTTCTTATTACCACCATGCTATTGTACTTTTCCAGATGATACTAAATGTTACACTATACTTCCTTGAGATAAATGTATAGTACTATCATGCACCAAAGTCGTGTCCACTACCCATCTACAGTGAGGATTCGAATAGCCTTGAGTCTGAAGTTTCGAAACAGCTGGGGGAAATGCTATGGTCGGCCAACAGATGTCGTCCACTGTAGTGTGGGGGGGGGGGAATAGAGGAGGTGGGGGTTAGTATAGTAACAGGCTGTGTGTAGGTGGAGCATAACATCGTGAATTCCGCAATCACTGATAACAATAAGAATGTCATGAAGATAGTTAATATCATTAAGCATGGTGAGAGATGTGTAAAAGGTAAATAAAAGCACTACAACGACCATATCTCTGCCGTTCATGGCTACGACGGTGCGACTGATGGGCACACAAGTTGTTACCAAGGTTGGCACCACCCACACCAGGGGAAGGAAGTGATGTCGAACACTGAAACATGCTGAGGTCTCATTCCTACCATCGTCGTCACCAACAGGTAAGTCACATTAATTTGTCATCATAGCCCATGTCGTCCTTATACTAGTGCAGGGTGTCCCATGAGTGACAGCAGATATTTGTAGAGGTGAAAGAATATGTGATATTGAGTTGAAAATCTTCTATACACATCAGCATTTTTCGGTTTACTTTAGGCGTGAGATGGGTTGTAAAAATTTCAGCCATATTGTGTGCTGTTGTAATCCTTATTGGTGGATTACACAAGGCCTATTAATAGCGTGAAAACCCATTTGAAGATACTGTAATGTTCCATAGCTTGCATTAAACAACATCATACTTTCACGAGTTCCAACTCCGCGCCTAGCTTCCCCCCGCCCACCCGCCTCTACTCACCCAACAATTAAACCTCATAATTTGAGCATCGTGGGTTACCACACCTAAACACTAATCGAATACTTATTTTCTCCCCACACTCCCTGTCTACCATCCCCCCACTCCACTCCTCCCACCCCCACCTCTTCCCTTCCATCCCATCACATTACCTTCCCCTGCATTCCCCAACCCCCCTCCCCCTATTCTACCCATGGCGACGAATTGGACTACTGTAATGAACACTCACAGAACCGACGACATGGCTCCTCCCCCATGTATTTAGAATTAAAACCTTTACAACAAAGGTCAATCCCACGTAACTTGAGCCGGATTAAGATATGTGGAAAAATAACAAGCAACACCCATGGCCACTCCCCTACCCCAACCAAAAATCATAGCCACCACGTCTCTATCTCCATCCGTTTCCCTCTATCTATAATAAAAAGTGTAACCCTACTCAGAAAAAATAATGAATGGGCCCTCCAAACAAATAAAAGATGAGGTGCACCCCACCTAAATAGGGATGGGCCCTCCATTTCCTTTCGCCTTCTTTTGTCCACATCCTTTCCCCCCTCCCATCGCCCCAGTCACCCCAACCAACCACCCAATACCATGCCACACACTTTCTCTACTCCTAAAAGTCTGTTCCATTTAACCCACATTCTTTCACTACTAAACCTTCTTCCCCCTTTCCTATATTTCGCTATCGCTATCGGTATCTCCCGCCTCGACCGCCATTTGTAATGGTTGCCTTGCTTAATTTGTAGAATCCACCTTACGGCTAAACGTAAACCGAAAAATCCATATATGTATAGAAAACGTTTTTATATAACGAAACCTAACGTAATGTAACCTATTACAGTTATATGCAATCTGGGACGAACATGTCATAGCTGAAAATTGTCAAAGAAATATGTAAAGCAGTGGAAAACCATATATTTTGATTATCGGCGAGGCTAACTACCTATAAACAATTAATATTTGACGATTGGCAAAAGTTCTGGGAAAATGAACCAACAAGTCATAAGCTAAAAATGATCAAATCATCAGTTTATCCTTGGTCACCATCAAAACAATCCTCTCGATATCACGAAACTATTCTGAATCGTCTAAGAATTGGGCATACGCGATTGACGCATGGCCAACTCATGTCTTCCCCTAATGGAGCCCCACCTATATGCTCCAACTGCCAAACACAAATGACAGTCCAACATATTCTCGTTGAATGCTCTATTTATAATCAGTATCGAACAATGTGCTTCACTAACCCTACAATGTAAGATATTTTAGCAGAGACCCAAAAATTTTCCCTAAATTCAGTTTTGACCTTTTTGAAATACTGTAATCTCCTCCAAACAATATAACACTAAATTATAGAAACACAAATATGTGTTAACTAATCCCTCTGTCCAGCCCTAGCAAATGGGTGTCAGTGGTCTGGTTAAACTAAATCTTGATGATGATGATGATTATCGGCGAATGTTCACTCTACAGTTGCAGGGGTGGTGGTGGAGGTTTGGGGGGTGATGAGGATCCACATGCAGTTCACTATGAATACATGAAATAGGAAGGGTTTCTTGGGCAGTTGATCCAAAAAGATTTACCAAAACGTTATGTCAGAGTAATAATACTTAATGTAGGTGTTACTAATACCATTAATTTACTCTAGTATATAAAAGCCTGCATCAGTTACCACAACATAATATTACTCTGCCATTTCAGATATGCCTGCAGGACGAGCAAATTCGTCGGCAGTGATTGCTGAACCAGGCCAAATCATCGGGATGTGGAGAGCCGGGGCAACTGTGCCGAACATTGCTCTCGAAGTGGGAAAGAGCACCAAGACAATTAGGAGGTGGATCCGCCGGTGGGAGGAAGAGGGCTCAGTGGAGACGAACCTTCGAAGCGGGAGGCCACAAGTAACGTCGGCAAGGTTGGACGCCATGATCGTGGCAGCTGCAACGGCATATCCAATGCAAACATCAGTGGAGCATAAAAGAAATCTGGGCCTCAACTGCCATTGCATGACGACAAGACGCCGACTTCATGAAGCCGGGATCGACTGCCATATTCCAGCTCAGAAAGGGTGGCTAACACCTACTCACAAGGAGTGATGACTCGGCTTTGCATTGAAACACCTTCCACAAAGAGAAGAATACTGGAAAACCATTATATTTACCTATGAAACAGTGTTCAGGTAAGTGGGAGCCGAAGCAAGGCAGTGCTGGCGGCCCCCCAACACACGCTACCATGAGAAGCACATTCAACATCGCGCAGTGAGTGGTAGGGTGTCAGTGTTATTCTGGGGGTGGATGTGGGCACATGGGCCAGGTGAACTGGTCAAGATCAATGGCCGTTTCGCTGGTGAGCAGTATGTAGACATCCTGGAGCAAGTGCTAATTCCTACAGTCCGGGCTATGGCAGTTCCAGCTCCCTACACTATCAGGTTGGTTCATGACAACAGTCCCATTCATACCATCAACATAGTGAAGGACTACCTCCAGGATCACCCTGAAATTGAGGTCATCGACTGGCCAACACTAGGATGTGATATTAATCCGATTGCACATATTTGGGCCATGATGAAACGTGATTGGGATATTGGGGAGCAGCGAACCTGTGCAGCAATAGAGGCCAAAGCTTACGACGTGTGGGAGAGTATATGTCGACGACCTGGGGTGTGCCTGAAGCTGGTCGACTCATCCCTAATCGCCTTGATGAAGTCCTGAATGCAATGGGTGGCTGGACCAAATACTAAGATGTGTGTATTGGTGTATTGTTTGGATTTTAGTATTGTTTGTAAATACAATTAATATATATTAACTCACCTACAGTGTTATCTTAAATCCATGTCCTTAATGATGTCTTAAACTATATCGCATGAAAATTCATAACAAAGTAACTTAACAGCCACAAATTATGTATTGTGTGGTATACAATGATCTGTATGACACGTCGTGGAATGTGTTGTCTTATAACACAATATAATTATATAGTTACAATTGCTACCATCATTGAAATGCTCATGATGTTCAGCACACAATATTAACGGTAACTGAGCACACTCCAAAATATATGAAGCTTGCATATTGTGGTGGGGTGTTTAAACACTGGAACTTGGAAGAATTGGGACAGTCACCTAGATTAAGTCTGAATACTATTTTACAATACTGATAACTTTTTCACTCCACTCTTTTTAACATAAGTATATAATTATATAATATTGCATATTATCACAAATATTTATTAAGCAAAGGATGGGTGGAATATAAATAAATATTACCATATTCTCTTTGTCGGAATAACAACAAAATTGTGACGTGTCGCTGAGTAAAACTAGCTGACCGAGGCCCTTCATCCTGATCCTTGCATATTTCACCTTTATCCTTAATATATTCCATTCTTTAAAGTATCATTGTGACCTGAGCGGCAATAAGCACCCAGGTCACTGCACCTGTTCCATGAATTCATAACCATGAAGAAACAGCTGTAAGACAAAACGTAGTTAAAAAGGCAGCTTGAAATTATGGTGGTATAAATAATAAATAAACCTGCCTCTCATCCAGCCCCCACCTCCTCTATCCCCCCCCCCCACACACACACACTACAGTGGGCGACATCTGTTGGCCGACCATAGCATTTCCCCCCAGCCTTTTCGAAACTTCAGACTCAAGGCTATTCGAATCCTCACTGTGGATGGGTAGTGGACACGACTTTTGTGCACGATAGTACATATCAGGTGCATTCCGGAGAGCTCAGGTTTCAATTGGTTCAGCCATGTTAATATTGCTATTATTATCCACTCTGTATCTGTATTTTTCTGGCTAAATAAATTGTTTCAATTCAATTCAGAAAGAAAGATAGATAGAGAGAGAGAGAGAGAGAGAGAGAGAAATATGTGATGGAATACTCTGTAATTCACATAGCTTGTTGTGTCAGCCTACCACACCATACAAACGCAATGGCCACAGGTTGTGTGTGGGGGGGAGAGGGGGGCGAGAGGGGCAGCCGTTCATTACCTCGAACTACCTCTGTTAGAAGTTTGCAAATTTTATTTGCCATACAATATTGTAGACTTGTAGTTGTAAGTAATAATATGTGAAATTTGTTATTTTCGAAGTATAATCTGAATGATAGCTCACAATTACATTCACCCAAACGGTAGTGTCCCTCGCAATGGTTGTTAGATCAGTTAGTAATATGTGTGTTGGTGGTGGGGTGGGGGGCGGGTTCGGCACAGTGACTTGCCGTCAAATAAGAGTGGAAAGGCGTGCTCACCCTCTGGTCTCGTAACTTAATTGCTACCGCGACAAATGTACTACACAACGCAGTTCGTCATTCCCTGATGTTACGAAAATTAGATTCGAGACAATGTGGCACAGCGCAGCACGGCGTAACGAACATTAGGATTCCAGTTCCTGTATTTTGTTCTACGTCTTTTAATGAGGAAGAAAATAATTGTAGCAGTGGTTATTTGAATTCATTATCGAGGATAACAAGTAAACAACGTAGGTAGATGGGCAACTACCAAACAGGGAGGTACTACCGTCTGGGAAGATATTGGAAGCATAATGTATTGTCTAATGGTAGACCCTGCTGCCATATGGCATCACGAAAATTGTGACCAAGTCCCAAGTTGCTTATCTGACTTTTTGCCTCATTTACACACAATTGCAGGGTCTCAAATGTTTCTCTTATATACCATTGACAACACAACATACATATAGAGTATATTGTTTCTCACTCTTGATACTTATTTTTATTTTTGTGTTTCTTTATTATTATTATTATTATTATTATCATTATTATTATCATTATTATTATTAATATTATTATTTTTCGCCCCCCAGGTCCCGATGAGGGTCAGTGACCTGTGCCCGGGTGGGGTCATCCCCGTAAAAAAATTATTTATATATATGCTGATAACCACCTAGATCACGCTCACCTACAGTGATTTACTTGCATATATATATATATATATATATATATATATATATATATATATATATATATATATATATATATATATATATATATATATATATATATATATATACATACTTCATTTTTAGTCCATATAACACGCGGATTTTGAACATATAATCAACGACCTCACCAGCCAGGAATCTAACCCTCGACCTACTGGGTGGGACTAGGGAAAGCTGCCGACCAACGCACAAGGACACTAAAAGCAGTCCTAGACTCTGTTATATTTCACACAAAGCCTGTTCATCGAGCTGATGGCGCCATGAACCTCATTGGGAACTGCCCGTGCCTCGTATGTGGTGTCGGTAGCATTTTACCGAATCCGGCATAAATTGTAAATATTCCGTGTGTTCACCGGCGTTCTCCAAGTGAGTGGTGACCTGTGCTGGGTCGGTGGTGGGATAATTAGGAGGCTCGGCGCCAAGGTCAGTGTCGTTAGGCCTACTTTGACAGGGGTGGTCCGGAGACTATCGCCCCTATGGGGCCGAGAGTGCTGCCCATGCGGTCGCCCCCACCCCCACCATAGTAACGGACACTTAATGTAGGGTCTCGACGAACCAAGTGAGTATGCATAACTGATATTACACCAGTGAGACCATATAAATAGTGGTTATTTGTGCCAAGGACATATAAACAAGTGCTTGGTGTGACAAACTCTTGTCCATAGTGTATCATTCTGATGTATGGATGGTCGCTATAAGAGGGGGTAGCCTACACACCCACGCGCGCATGTATGCCCCTACTACCTGGACACAGCAGTCCAGCCTGTCACCTCTCCGCCCTTCCCTCATAAGAACCAGTATAATCTTGTGCCTGGGACTAAATCAGATGTCCGGAGGCGGACGTTACCGTCGCCCAAGGTGCTGTTCACTAGGGGGCAGTGAAATTTTGCTCAAAGCTGCACTCTTCAGGCATTGTTCCTTATACATATCTAAGACTCCATGCCAAATTTGAAGCTGATATGTCGAGGTTTAGTCTGCCGCATTTTCTACTGAAGTTTTTAAATTTACCTACAGTACTAGCCAAACAGCCGCTGTGGCGGTGCAATGTTCTGTTCAGTGTTTATCAACTTTTTTTTCATATCTCTTATTTCATTTAAGTTGTCTTGTTGCAGATGAGTATGGTGCTATGTCTATATTGATTATCAGGGCTCTGACAGACACCAGTTCACAGAACCGGACAAGACTCCCTACACTGGCTGCCGCTTGTGACCGATACTTGATTAGTGATTATGCTGGAGCTGCCATTGCTACTGCCACCTTAACTGACTATGGCATTATCACAAAGGATGACAAGAGTCAGGTTATTAGACCACATAAGCTGCGGGATGCGAGACAAAAATACCGATTTAAGAGGCAAGAAATTGAGTTGGCTAGTTTAGATAATTTGACGTCACTCTATTTTGATGGTAAGAAGACCGCCACTCATGTGATGATAAAGAATGAGAAGACCGAGAAATGGAGTTCGAGGATGATGGTGAAAGATCATTATGTCATCATGGTTGAGCCTGGCAATGAATATCTCACACATGTGACTCCCAAGACTGGACACGGAAAGCAGATTGCCAAAACTATTCACGAGTTTCTCGTGGAGAAAAATCTAACCCAGCAGCCCATTGTGTGTGTTGGTTGTGATGGAACCAATGTAAATGTAGGATCAGAAAATGGAGTCATTCATCATCTTGAAATGTTACTTGGTCACCCGCTCCATTATTTCATATGTCAGCTTCACGGAAATGAGCTGCCTTTCCGCGCGGTTTTTTATCACTATGATGGTAAACCAAGTGATCCTGAGCATTGGCGTGGTCCCATTGGAAAGCAGATCAAGGAGTCTTTGTCTGAGCTTCCAGTTGTCGCCTTCCAGCCAGTCAGTTTCCCTGATTTCCCTGTGTTTAATGATGAAGTGGAGAAAGATCTGTCCTGGGATCAGAAATACCTGTATAGGATTTGTAAAGGAGTTATCACAGGTGTTGTTGAAGATGACTTGGCTGCTATTGAGCCAGGTCCTCCCTGTGTGTCAAGGTGGAACACCTTATGGAGTAGAATCCTCAGGCTGTATGTAGCAACATCAAGACCCAGCCATGAGTTGAAAAGAATTGTCATTACAATAATAAAGTTCAGTGCTCCAATGTGGTTTTACATCAAGATACACCCTTACGTAACACACGGCTCAAGGAACGTATTCCAGTCCCTGCTATATATGAAACACCTGAATAGTGAGGAGGAGACGATAGTGAAGAAGGCTGTCCAGAGAAATGCATACTTCGCCCACACAGATCAACTTCTTCTTGGTATGTGTGCAGATGAGGACATGACTGTTAGAGAAAAAGCTGTCTCAATGATAAGAAAAATTAGAGAGGAGAATCAGCAAAAGGAAGAATGCACTGGCAGATCTGAAGAGGAGGAGGAAGATTCTGATGCTGCTGTTGACGAGAATTTGTTAAACTATACTGATGAGGAGGGTAAAGATGGAGATGGGAATGAGGATGTGCCTCCTGTAGTCAACATGAGAAAGGTGGTGACTCCGAAACTAAAGTGGCAAGCAAAAAACTATCATTCCATGATTAACTGGAGGAATGAACTCAAGACTGAGCCTCCTTACATTGCTTCTCTGTCAAATCTACAGGTTAATGACATTCTTGAGACACCATTAGTGGTGCCCAAGTGGCCAAACAGCACTCAGGCGGTCGAGAGAGGCATAAAAGTGATGACTGAAGCTTGCACTGAAGTGACGGGATACGAATCGAGAGATGGATATATTAGGCAAAGATTATTGTCTAGGAAAATGATGCCAAGGTTCCGCACAAAAAAGAATTTCAATATGAACTTGTAATGATTTTCTATACGGTGTACCTGTAAAATAACATGTGAATTAAATCGATGTCACCCATGTAAAATTTATCATTATCCTGGAAAACATTAAATGACACCTAATTTTTGGTATACACTAAAAGTTGACAGAAAGTCGTTCGCGATGCGGCAGGGTAAGTATGCATGAAATGGCATGAAATTTTGCACAGGTGTTTGTTACAGCCATACAAACGATGCCTGAAAAGTGCAGCCTGCAACTCAAATAAAAGTGTTTTTTCCCTGCCCCCTACTGTTCACTATGCCTGGTAACATTCCTTGCTGCGTCTGTGCTAGCCCGAACCAAAACTGCACAAATTGTGTTTGTGCGAGAAACAACCGACCATGTGTGGATTGCAGGAAGCTAGACCAGTGTCGGAACCCACGCCGCAGGGAGCCGACACAGGTGGCCACAGTGGATATCGCCGGGACCCAACTACCCGATGATATCCGAAATGATAGCAGTGAGTCTACTCAACCCGAAAATGTAGTACTAATAAATGCTGCTCCCTCAGTAGCAGGTGTCCACGAGGAGAATGAGAGACAGCCGCCTCAGTGGAATGGCATGTCGATGGAAAATGTAGACGTATGGGTCAAAGAAACCTACTCAGAAATTGTCAAGTGGTCGCCCGCTAACTTATTTGAACCACCCAAGTGTGCGGCCACCAAAGAAATGATTCGGGAGATGACTCGCTTCATGACTGATTACACTCAGGATCGCTTCCTCGCCCCCCTAGCTCTTCAAATACTGGCAATAATACCACATCTATTTTGTCAGAGGACACACACAAAGGCTAAGCACAAAGAAAATGTGGCAGCAATGAAGAGAAGATTGACAATGTGGCAGACTGGGGCCCTAGATGATCTCCTATGTGAAGCAAGAACACTGCAGGAGAGACTAAAATTTACGGGTGACGGAAAGCAAAACACCGATGACGTGGCAAGAAAATTTGGAAACAAAATGCGTGTGGGAAAAGTGTCTCTCGCGGTAAGATCTCTCACACAGGAATCCTCCGGTGGGGTGATGCCAATAAACAGAGAGACATTAAAACTATTGAAAGAGAAACATCCCCCTGCAAGCGAAGATGAAGGCATCAGGTTCCAGGGTGACTATATCCCACCAAATGCTGTCCTGTTCGAGAAAATAACAGGAGAGATGGTGTGGAAAAAGGCACTGAAGACTCGAGGAGGAGCCGGCCCTTCAGGTCTGGATGCAAACGGTTGGAGAGTCATCCTCAGCACAAACAAGTTTGGCCCTGTAGCAAGCGATCTCTGCACTGCCATTGCCGCCCTTGCAAGAAAGCTTGCATCCTCTTGCTGCCATCACCTCCAGGCCCTGACGGCCTGCCGCCTTATTCCTCTGGAAAAGAAACCAGGATGTAGACCTATAGGGGTGGGGGAAGTGCTGAGGCGGATCATCGGAAAGTGCATAATGGAGGTGGTAAAGGACGATGTCAGGGCAGCAGCAGGGAACCTACAAGTGTGTGCTGGCCACCAGGCTGGTGGGGAGGCGGCCATTCACGCCATGAGATTGATATTTGAGCAGCGTGATTGTGAGGCCGTTCTCCTGGTGGATGCTTCAAACGCATTCAACATACTTAACCGCAAGGCTGCACTGCACAACATCAAGATCAAGTGTCCTAGCTTTGCGATGTATGTTGAAAATTCGTATAGGAATCCTTCAGACCTCTACATAGTAAACAACAAGGCTCTACGAGGTGATACCATCCTACAGTCGACCGAGGGAACAACACAGGGGGACCCCGTTGCAATGGCAATGTATGCAATTGGCCTATCAGTGCTCCAACAAGAAATAAAATTTGAAACAACTGGGGTCAAACAAGTGGCATATGCTGATGACCTTACAGGAGCAGGAAAAGTGGAGTGCATCAAAAAGTGGTGGGATCTGGTAACATCGCGAGGTCCACAAATAGGGTACCACCCAAACGCCAGCAAGTCCTTCCTCATCGTGAAGCCAGAACATTATGAACGCGCATTGGAGGTTTTTGGCGGAAGTGAGGTCAAAATAACTAAGGACGGCCAAAGACATCTAGGCGCAGTAATTGGCACTATGGACTTCAAGACCGAGTACGTAGCGGGAAAGGTGAATGAGTGGGTTAGCGAAATCCAAGCTCTATCTGAGATTGCTAACACAGAGCCACATGCGGCCTTTGCAGCATTCACCCATGGAGTCAAGCATCGCTGGAACTACCTGATGCGTACCATCCCTGAGATCGGACCCCTCCTCCACCCTCTGGAAGAAGCTATCAGTGTCAAGTTCATTCCCAAACTAGTGAAACACCCTGACTTAACCCCAGCAGAAAGAACACTTCTTGCACTTCCACCAAGACTGGGAGGGATGGGACTAACTAATCCAGAGGAGATTGCTGACACTGAACATCAAAATTCACTTAAGCTCACGGCAGCCCTCACTGACCACATAATAGCCCAGAATGCAACAGGGGAAGTGGACACCAGCGACGTAAATAAGATCCGTAGGTCCATTACAACAGATCGGCAGCACTGCCAAAATGACATGTTGCAGCAACTATTGCTGCAGGTTCCAGAAAATTTGACAAAAAAAGTAGCTATAGCGCAGGTGGGCGCCTCGAACTGGTTAACTACGTTACCGATAAGGGCAAACGGTTTCAGCCTTAACAAACAAGAATTTACAGATGCCATTGCTCTAAGGTACGGTTGGCCAGTAGATGGTTTGCCCTCCCAATGCGTGTGTGGCTCTTCCTATGATGGCGATCACGCCATGGTCTGCAAGAAGGGGGGCTTCATATGCATGAGGCATGACGAGGTAAGGGATCTCACAGCAAATATGTTGAAGGAAATCTGCCGGGACGTCATGGTAGAACCGACCCTCCTTCCACTGGATGGCGAGATCTTCCAACACAGGACTTCAAACACATCTAACGAAGCCCGTGTGGACGTCAGTGCTCGAGGATTCTGGACGCGGGGACAGCGAGCTTTCTTCGACATCAGGATTTTTGATCCCATGGCCGTTTGTCACCGTAACCTAGCTCTCGATGCTGCACATAGGAGGAACGAGAACGACAAGAGAAGGGCATATGGGGAGAGAATTCAAAATGTTGATCAAGGCAGCTTCACTCCTCTAGTGTTCACAACCTCTGGTGGGATGGGCCCAAGTGCAAGATGTTTCTACGCCAGACTCGCGGAGCTGATCTCCGAACAGAAGCAGCAGCCCAGAAGTTATGTTACAGCCTGGATGAGATGTCGACTGTCCTTCTCTCTCCTTCGGTCGGCTTTGCTCTGCCTCAGGGGAACGAGAGCTTCTGCCCCTACTCCGACAACTGCTGCAGATATTGACTATGAGGCTACAGTCACTGAATGCCGCATAGATCTGCGGCTCAACTAATTTAACACAGATAGGATAGCTTCTTATGTATTAGGATATTTAATATTAAGGTAAATAAATGGTGGCGAAGGTGTGGCTATTGGGGGAGGCTGGAGGCCACGTTTAAAAAAAAAAAAAAAAAATGAAACACGAGGTACCATATATATACTTCATTTTTAGTCCATATATATATATATATATATATATATATATATATATATATATATATATATATATATATATATATATATATATATTTTGTTACGAGTTGGGATTTAGAATATAGTTATACGTCTACCCAGATCCCAACAGGTAACAAAAAAAAAAAACAAAGACAATCGGACTATAAAAGGGTAGACAAAGGATGCGAGTTTTCGTTGTATATAATAGAGTACCATAAATCCCTTAACAAAATATTCAGCTTATAAATTACCCTTAACCAAACTTAACCTAAACATTAACAGTATATACATATTAATAAACATAAAACAATCTCGAAGCAAGTGGACGTGGGGAGTTAATACAAGATAACAGTACTTAAGTGAGGAGCTGAGATGGCTGACGAGTAAGGCTGAGTATTGTAGAAGACGGTAGGTAGTCACTGCACGTAGGTTTAGAGGATAGATGATCCTGTGGTCACTTCCCAGAGCCAAGTCCCTCTCCTCGAATTGGAGCTGACAAAGAAGACTTTGAGGAGGTGACGCAACCCAGGATATGGAGAAGGGAAACCTCGGAGTGGTAACTAAGACGAGTCATACACGTGTCTCGTCCCTAGATGGCGTTGCTCGTGGTGGTGGGTAGGTAGATCAGGACAATAGATGGCGTGGTTCGTAGTGCGGGGTGGAGGGGTTCGTAACACCCCCCCTCCAAAGACCTCCGTAGCGCTGGCGCGAAGGAGGTGATCAACTGGTGCATCTGGAGAGTAGCTGCTGCATTTCCACTGGAGCTCGGGATAAGGAGTCTGCAATCAGGTTATCGACCCCCTTTATGTGCCGGACTTGTAGATTATAGGGCTGGGTGAGGAGAGCCCAGCGGAGGATTCGCTGGTTGGAGGTCTTGTTGGTTTGGATGAACGTCCTTCTCATGGTCGAGTGGTTGGTCTGATGTTTTTTCAACTTGGCGGAGTAATATGCCACAGGGTGAAGAACATCAGTGGTTGGGTCGGGTTGTAGGAGCACAGCCCCCACTCCGACACCACTAGCGTCGATTTGCAGATGGAAGGGCGAGGTGTAGTCAGGGGGTGGACTACAGGCTTGGAGGCAAGGAAGGCTTTGAGGCGGTGGAAAGACTGGTCGCACCTCTGGTTCCAGATGTAAGGGACCGCAGAACTGGTAAGGTCTGTGAGGGGTCCGGCCACGCTGGAGAAGTTACTGCAGAACCGACGGTAGTAGCCGCACATCCCCAGGAAGCGCATGAGTTCCTTCCTCGTCCTTGGAGTGGGAAAGGACAAGATGGCTCTAACGTTTGCGTCCTTGGGTCTCACCATACCATGCCCAACGATGTGTCCCAGGTAAGTCACTGAGGCCCGGCCAAAAGCAGATTTAGCCAGGTTTATGGTGAATCCAGTCTCTTGCATCGTGCAAACAGTATCTCCAAACGCACCAGATGTTCGTCCCAGCTGTCCGACACCACCACCAGGTCATCCAGGTAGGCGAACGTCCCACCTAGGTCCTGAATTAGGAAGTTGATGGCCCTCTGGAATGTGGCCAGAGCATTAGAAAAGCCAAACGCCATAACCAAATATTGAAAAAGACCAAATGGAGTTATAAATGCCGAGATTATTTTGGCCCTATCCGTGAGTCCCACTTGATAATATCCTTTCAATAAGTCCACCGTACTGATAAATTTGGCACAGCCTATGCTGTCTATTATATCTTCAATCAAAGGTAAAGGGTAGGAGTCTGAGACAGTGACCTGGTTCACTTTACGATAATCGGTACAGAAACGAAAGGTGCCATCGGGTTTTGGAATGAAGAGGCAAGGTGAAGCCCAGGGGGAGGTACTAGGCTCAGCTAAGTTATGTTTTAACAAAAAATCTACCTCCTTTTTCATAAATCTCTTTTTTTTGTGGATTTAGTCGATAGGCTGATTGCCTAATGGGTTGTACATCATCCGAGATTAGCTTAATATCATGTTTAAGTATATTGCAAAACCCTGGGAGGTCTGATGTAACTTTAGGAAATGTTGATAATAACTTAGTGAGATCTTTTGCTTGAGATGGATTCAGAACAGAAAAATACTCATCCAAGTTGTTGAGTATGTGACTGTTAGTAGGGTTTTCTTTAGGTAGAGGGAAGTCTAAATTCTCCAATAGGTCAATGTCATCTGTCTCCGGCCCTGACAAAACCGAATGCAATACAGGTTGACTTATAGCCTCTGGGATGTCTTCCTCTGACTGCCTGGAATGGTAAAGTTTCATGAGATTAATGTGAACAAGTTGTGAATCTTTTCTGCGATCAGGAGTATGGACTATATAGTTGAGAGGAGATAGTTTATTAGCAACTATATAGGGACCAGTAAACTTGCTTTTAAGGGGAGAGCCTGGAATGGGTAGAAAGAGTAACACTTTGTCACCTGGAGAAAATGATCTTTTAACTAATTTAGGTTGGGACTTCACCATTTTTTTCTTGGACTTTTTTTAAGTTTGACTGAGCAATGGTTCGGACTTCAGTTAATTTGTCCCTTAAAGTGTCAATGTATTGGGAAACTGTTGCGGGCTTAATAGATGGAGTGTCAAACCACTGCTCCTTTACTATTTTAAGGGGTCCCCTAATTTGTCTCCCATATAGTAACTCGAACGGGGAGAAACCCAATGACTCCTGGGGACATTCCCTGATGGCAAAGAGTAACAAGTCTATGCTTTCATCCCATTCCTTTTGCTGTTCTATACAGTATTTTTTGATCATTGATTTGAAAGTTTGATGGAACCGTTCAAAGCAACCTTGGGATTGTGGGTGGTAAGCCGAAGATGTACAATGGTCCACACTGAGGTCTTTCATCACCTGTTTGAAAAGATTGCTCGTAAAATTGGTGCCCTGATCGGATTGGATCTCTTTAGGAATGCTCACTGAAGTGAAAAGATGTAAAAGAGGTTTGATTACATTTTTTGAAGTGATGCTTTTAAGGGGAAAAGCCTCAGGATAACGTGTACTGGTATCCATAACTGTGAGCAGGAATTGATTTCCCTTCTTAGTCTTTGGTAATGGGCCCACACAATCCACAACAATCTTTTCAAATGGTGTAGAAAATACTGGGATGGGCTTAATGGGAGCTGCTGGTATACTTTCATTTGGTTTTCCTACCATTTGACAAATATGACAAGATTTTAGGTACTTTGACACATCCTTCGTCCAGGCCAATAATAGTGTTGGAGGAGCTTTTTATATGTTTTCAGGATTCCCAAATGTCCTGAAATACCATCATGGGCAAGGGCAATTAATGCTGGTCTGACTGAGGTGGGAATTACCACTTGATGTATTTCAGACCACGTGTCTAGATGGGCAAGCTCAGGGGGCCTATAAGCCCTCATCAAAACCCCTTCATGATAATAAAAACACGGAAGGGTGTTAAAATCTTTACCCTCAACTGCTGCATGATGAAGTTTAGTCAAAGATGGATCAGATTGTTGGGCTTTAACGAGCTCATCCTTACTAATTGTCTTATTGTACAGATCTTCTGTGGGTAGGAAAATATTAGAGGTGGTTTTAGACGAAGAGGGCCCATTTCGCACACTCTGTGACCGGGTGACAGCACAAGATGGGAAAAGATGAGGAATAGTTTCTTTAAGGTCAGTGGTGGAGTTGACAGGTAAGGGAGAGTCGACTGTCTTTATGTTAGGAACCACTAGATCTCCTACCAAGTCATTACCCAATAATAAATGAATGCCGCACACAGGCATTGGGTCTTTCCTTATGGCTATTTGCACTTCCCCAGTAATCAAGGGACATTGGAGGTGCACTTTAGCTAAAGGATAGGAAGAATGGGATGAGAGATCTGAAATTAGAACACTCTCATTAGTAAATGCGGTAGATATATCGGGAATGACGTTAAACAGGAGGATAGATTGTGCTGCGCCCGTATCACGTAGTATACGAATAGGGAAAGAACGAGACCCCTCTATGATTGAAATTTTTCCCTCATAGGTGAATGAAGAGAAGAGATCCTGATGGGGCCTTTCCACATTGGTATTTGCTATTGGTTTGGACTTGGGATCCAGGGAACTACTTTTAGCAATTCGACACTTTGGGTGTTTACAATTCTGGATCGTATGGCCTGGGTTTTTACAGTAAGAACAAGTAAGCTTGGTTGCATCGGGGGGAGTAGGTGTGGGACCTTTCGACCTACCACTCACGTTCCCAAGGTTATCATCAGAGGAGGACCTAACATGTCGGGAAGTACCACGTTCTCTACTGCCCAGTGACTCCACCAACAAAGCGTACGCATCAGCCAGCTCAGCAGCACGCCCTAAATTAACCTCTCCACGCTCCTCCACATGCTTCAAGATGTGAAATGGTATCTTGCTCTTCCACTCCTCCAGGACTACCAAATTTAACAAATCCTGAAATGTGGAGGTCTCTGTAGCCTCTAACCACTTCTTAAAACCTAAGCTTTTCTTGAGCAAACTCAACAAAGGTGTGGGAAAATGGTTTGGTTAGTTTACGAAACTTCTGCCGGTATCCATCTGGCGTGATAGCATAAGAGGTGAGGGATATTCTTTTTTACGTTATCATAGTCATCAGTCTGGTCTAAACAGTTATAACTCTACGAGCCTTACCATATAATTTAGGAACTAACACTGACACCCACTGGTCCTTTGGCCACTCATTCTTCCCGGCTATTTTCTCAAAAGTCCTAAATGACCCGTCCATATCGGATTCATCAAACCCGGGAACAAGGGAAGAAGCAGTAGCAGGGTTAAAAGCAGCTAGTTTCTCTCTTAATGCCACTTCCTTTGATCTAAACTCCGATGTTAAGGTGACTTCTATCTCTCTTACCTGTAGTTCTTTCAGTCTAACCTCCTGCTCCAACTTGGCCCGTTCCATCATTTCCTCATGCTCCAACTTGGCCTGTTCCGACCTTCCCTCATGCTCCAACTTGTGCTCCAACTTGGCCTGTTCCAACTTTTCTTCATGCTGCAACTTGGCCTGTTCCGACTCCTGCTCCAACTCGAGTTCTTTCATTTTGATTTGGAACTCGAACCTAGCTCGTTCCAGTTCTAAGGCGTCTATTCGTTGTGTTTCTTGTTGAGGGCTAGCCAGACCTGAAGCAACTTCTGAGTGAGGAGGGGTGGTGGATAGTGGTTGAAGTTTCTTGGACATGGGCGTTAATCTGTCAACAGCGGATTCTTTTAAAACTTCATGTTGAACCAGCACTTCAATCACATGATTTTTTAACATTTCCTTAGTCAGTTGCTGTGAAAATGGGATATTATAATAGTTGGCTATTTCTTTCCATTCTTTCTTCAGGATATTAACACGTAATTTAGCTACGGAAGGATTTTCAATAAAATCCTGGAGATCAAAACCTGAGGTGGCCATTGTTAAGAAAAAATAGGATAAATTAACTAATGGTCAAAAGATAAGATAAGTGGATAACCCTAGAAAATATCACGGCAGTGGATAACCAGAAAGTCCCGGAAACTAACCAAGTTATACCTAGGGAAATTACACTTATGATTATTGTTCTTCTGAGAAGATCCTTAGATAAGGATAAGAGACTTGAAAGAGGTAGGGCGTATTACGGCATTAATATAAAGATCCGGATTAACAACCCTTGATATACTTGAAAGAGGTAGGGCGTATTACGGCATTAATATAAAGATCCGGATTAACAACCCTGATAAATGGTATGATTGACCCTGAACGAGATAATGAGAAGAACAATAATTGAGGCTTTATAATTATGGGGTCCTGGTAGAGCGTGGCGTCCCAAGATATCACTTCACCGTAAACTAGTGACTATGGAACAACCTACTCTGGAGTGAGGGTACGGCATTAAACAGATCCGGATTCTTCCCTACACTCGATAAGACTTACTACACGACTGCCACGTGTAATAACAGGTAAGCCTTAGGACACTTGGAACCTAATATCCTACGTCTGTCACTCTTACTATACGATAATACCAATATATGCACACACATATGAAGGAAACTTTAAACTACCGTAAAGCAATTGTGAACAGAAGTGACTGGGAGGAATAATTAACACTGAGTAACAAGGGAGGAAGGAATATGGTACTTAAGGTCGGGTCCTGTCACGGTCGCCATTTGTTACGAGTTGGGGATTTAGAATATAGTTATACGTCTACCCAGATCCCAACAGGTAACAACAATAAAAAAAAAAACAAAGACAATCGGACTATAAAAGGGTAGACAAAGGATGCGAGTTTTCGTTGTATATAATAGAGTACCATAAATCCCTTAACAAAATATTCAGCTTATAAATTACCCTTAACCAAACTTAACTTAAACATTAACAGTATATACATATTAATACAACATAAACAATTTTGAAGCAAGTGGACGTGGGGGAGGTAATACAAGATACATGTACTTAAGTGAGGAGCTGAGATGGCTGACGAGTAAGGCTGAGTATTGTAGAAGACGGTAGGTAGTCACTGCACGTAGGTTTAGAGGATAGATGATCCTGTGGTCACTTCCCAGAGCCAAGTGCCCTCTCCTCGAATTGGAGCTGACAAAGAAGACTGAGGAGGTGACGCAACCCAGGATATGGAGAAGGGAAACCTCGGAGTGGTAACTAAGACGAGTCATACTCGTGTCTCGTCCCTAGATGGCGTTGCTCGGGGTGCTGGGTAGGTAGATCAGGACAATAGATGGCGTGGTTCGTAGTGCTGGGTGGAGGGGTTCGTAACAATATATATATATATATATATATATATATATATATATATATATATATATATATATATATATATATATATATATATATATATATATATATATATATATATATATATATATATATATATATATATATATATATATATATATATATATATATATATATATACTATATAATATACTAGAATCCACGCCCCTCCCGGCTCATCCCATAGGCCACGGTGAGACGCCACCCTCCAGGAGGCTCCACATTAGCCCTGTTCAGTCCTAAAACTTCTTCTTCCATTAATAGTTCATTAACGGTGTATGTAAGTTCAACCATGTTTTTCACTACAACAGTTCAGCAAAGTATATTTTTTTAGCATTAAGCTGTTATTATTTTGTTGTCTAATCATCACTACATATAACACCACCCATCATCACTACACATAACATCATCCATCATCACTACATATAACACCATCCATCATCACGAAATATAACACTATCCATCATCACTACATATAACACCATCCATCATCAATACAGATCGGTAAAGTAGTTTCAGAGATTCTCGTGCAGACACACACACAAACAAACACACAGACATATATATATATATATATATATATATATATATATATATTAATAATAATATATGTATAAACATTCCACAAATATATTTGTTTTGATATTGTTTAAATTTTATCCCATAGTATGTTTATTATAGAGAGTTTCCTTCTGTCGAACGTAAACAAACACAGGGCTGCCCACATTGCACAAAACCTGACGGGCCTGTAAACACACTAGTGAGGAAGGCTGTACATCACAAGGAATGGCTTGACTCTGCAAGGGATGATCCAGGTACGAGCATCCAGGGCACGAAGAACAGCACCTAGACACGAATGGACTGTCCAAGACAGCAAAAGATGAAAAGAAGATCGTCAACTTCAATCTAACAAGGCCCCCAAATCAAGAAGACCAAGATATTTCTATCGAACAGCCGGTCCATCAAACAAGCAAACAACATCAAGAAAACACCACACCCAAGGAATCAAGCCGACCAGAAAGAGAAAAACCATTACCCATCCTGACGCCCACCTGACGTCTGATCTGACGTTCACCTGACTCATGGTCCCGTCCACTCCTCGCCGCGTCCAGCCTGTGCGCTGCTACCTCATCAAACCTACAACCCCACACCAATCAAGCTGTGTTAAGCCACGGCATGTCCTCCCCCACTAATATTTCCGCCCATCCTCTCTTTAAACTTCCACTGAACCTCTTTCACCCCTGTCACTAGCCATTGATTTTTTTTATGGGGATTATCCCACCCAAGCACAGGTCGAATGACCCACAAAGGGGCCTAGGGGGCGAAAAATTAAGAACAAAGAAATTAAAATAAGAAGAAAAAAGGTTATACTGTGTTAATCTACACCACGAAGATGCCGGAAAACCAGCTTTTTAAGGTGAGACAGATTGTATATGTATGGAAACACAGAAGAAGGCAGAGCATTCCACAGTTTGGCTGTGTGAGGAAAGAAGGATGTACTATACGGGTTTTTCTAGGGTGACTGACATCCACAGAGAAACGGTGGGCACCGCGGGCAAGACGTGTGTTACAGGCCCACGGCCTTGCCGGCGGTACCTGTAAAAGAGAGAAAGTGAAGCAACATTGAGGCGAAAAGAAAGGGAAGAAAGATTATCAACTAAAAAAGGAGAGTTAGAAAGAACGAAATGCCTTGGATTCCACCCTATCTAACAGGTGGACAGAAGAAGAGCCATCCCAGATATGAGAGCAGTACTCCAAGATAGGACGAATGAATCCCTTATGCTGTATACTTGAAGCAACTGTTCAGGAGTGAAGTAACTACGGCATCTGTACAACATTCTCAACTTTCGGGAGGCAGCTTTAGCTATGTTAAGGATGTGTGATTTCCATGACATATTGGAGGAGATGGTGAGGACTAGCATATCTATTTCAAAATTTGGTAGAATGATAGCGTCCTGAAATGTAAGTGGTGGGAGATCATCTAATTTAGAAAGTGTAATTGGTAAATAAATACCGATTTATATTACTATTGAATTTAACCAAGTTTCTACCTCCCCATTCAGAGATGCTGCACAGATCCGTATTGGCACAAGTAATGATTGATTGATTGACCCAGGTGGAGCTGAGGCATTCTCTTTTTCCTTACTTAATGATCTGGAACAAATAATTAAACACCCTACACGTGTTCCAGATTGAGAAGACCAACTTGCGAACATTCTTAATCTTCGTTTTACACTATCCTACACAATTTCGCCCCTTTGGGGGTCTTCTCATCACAATCTTATTTTTATTAAATCAAAGTGGGAGCGACCACCTCCCCCACCTCCTCTATACGCCAACTATGGCACTATCGGAGGGCAAACTGGCAATCCTTGCGAGAATTTTTCTCCGACTTTCCCTGGGATGAATGTTGCTTTTCCACTCGGGACGCCTCGGTATGTGCTGACGGCTTTGCTGGGGTTATACAGGGTGGTATAAGTGCATTTATCACATCTTCTACCAAAACTTTCACATTACAATCATGGTTTGATTGCTCCTGTTCTCTTGCTTAGGACCAAGCTGAATTTTATTTTAAAAAAAGGCCACTGACTTGACTAACTTTTCAGTTAGTAAATCTTTCTGGCCCTGAACCAAAAACATCGGTAATAACTTCTGCACTCCCTCTTTTCCGACTTGATAATTCTAGCCAACTCTCCCTTTGATAAATTCAAACTTCTTAGCACCATATTTTTATCTAACTCCACACTAGACGATTCCAACTCTACCCCTCCTACTCCTGATCCTACTGAACCTATGCACTTACTTATATTCTCCAATCGCAGGATCGCTGGTGTGTTATCCAATTTGGCGAATGGACCAGACAGAATACCCCTCATGTTCTGTGGGAGTGCACTGAGGTTCTGGCCCCTGTGCTTGCTCGCCTCTTTCGCCTTTGCCTCAAAACCCAAATTTTTCCTCTTCTTGGAAGCATGCCTTGGTTCAGCCCATCCCAAAGAAGGATGGCCATTCTAATCCCTCTAACCATCGCCCCATTGCTCTCATTTTCTCCTTAACCTAGAGCATCTTTCTCTTTTGCCGGATCACCAGTATGGTTTCCGCCTAGGCGAGATTACTGGTGATCTTGATATTGATATTGTATTGACATTGTTACGAATCCCTTTCGCCGCTTACCAGCTTCCATGGCTGGTTACCAGTGTGATGGGAACTAGGTAGTCAGCTCATTCAAGGAACGAGTATTTCATTATATGTTTGTTTATTCTTTTCATCTTACATATGTTATGCTATGTTATGTTATGTTATATTATGTTTGGTTGTGATATGTATTTTTGTAGGATATATAGTATATTGTTGTATTGTAAATTATGTATTATTTTCGTCAATGTTTACCACATCCTTGTAGTGTGTACTAAACAACCTGGCAACTCTGTGAGGTTAGTTGGTAGGCCTATCTGTAGCTGTGAGACGAGTCACTCACCAGTCACCACCCTGGTTTCCTGACGTGCTGTTGTTCCTCACCGTCTCTGACCTGCATTGTGTAGAACTTAGGAATGGAGAAAACTGCAACAGGCCTATTAATCCATGCTAGGCAGCCCCGTTTACACCCAACCCCTATCGCTACATTTGAAGCTACCCAGAGTGTTCGAGTTAAAGATGAAGTTCGGTAATTTGTTCCACTCATCCACTACTATATTTCCAAACCAGCAACCTATCTCATCTACAATCTAAATTTGAAACTATACATGTTTTACATATGCCTCTGTCTACCCGACAGTAATTGGGAACCTGAATGCCAATCGATTTGCTGATCGTATTCCGGGGTAATGGTTAGCCAGTGCAGTTGGCGAATTGTCCGGTCTTCTCGTACTATTCCTTGACACTGGGTCATACAGCTCGTTAACTCAGGCTGTGGTTGTTTGC
Organism: Homarus americanus; assembly: GCF_018991925.1. NCBI lineage: Eukaryota > Metazoa > Arthropoda > Malacostraca > Decapoda > Nephropidae > Homarus > Homarus americanus. The sequence continues at coordinate 9,783,566 of NW_024748502.1, read as the reverse complement.
TGGCGACAGCTTCTACAACTTAAAACAAATCAGGCCTTGTTGACCCTAGGGTCGGTCATCCTAGTTACACGAGGGGCAACTATTAATGTGTAATACAGTAAACAACCTGGCAACTCTGTGAGGTTAGTTCAAGGAAAGCATATAGGAGGACGCGCGTCGTTGTAAAGCTACTTAATGTAGATCCCCATAGTGCTGTTCACCCATTAAATGGCGGAAAATAAGTCCGCTGACTTCTGGGCGTGGTGACTGACATGACAATGACACAAACATGGCGAGAAGGAACGGGCTTCACTGCAGCATATAAAAAACAGCAACAAAAGACATGAAGTTTCATTACATCTCAAAGAACAAGAAAATGGAAGTAGATATATCTAGTAAGCGTGACACAAGTTTAAAGCATATTTTGAAAAGCAAGCAGAGAAGAATATAACCCATGAACCAAGATTCATTTTCAAAAGTACACAAAATGGTAATGTTATAGGAGACAGTAAGCACCAGAAGGACTTTATGGAATTGCAAATTTTTAGAAGAAATTGTTTGAATGATATTAAGTTAGATAGAAAATGCACAGAACCGATTAGAGCCTGACCTAACCTTACCTAGCCTTATATAACCTTTTTGTAACCTACCTAACCTTACCTAACCTGTGAAAAGGTAAATAAACCCAGCATTTACTTTGAACACAATTAAATTTGCAGTAGAGTTTTTTCCGTTTGCTTTATTTATTTTCATACTATATTTGGAAATGGGAAATAAAACTGCTTAGGTTAGGTTGGTTAGGTAAATTGAGATACGTATTTGTTAGGTTAGAGGGGTTGTTGCTTTTATGGCACACATTTCTCTATCACATTCATTATTCAATATCAGCATTAAAATAAACGCGCAAAAATTAGCAAAATCAATGAGGTCTTTCAGGCGTTAGCTGTATACTACATCTTTACCCATACTTTTATCTGGAACTTAAATTAAAGGCAAAAAACTAATGTTGTAACATTCTTTAATAGATCTTGTGACTACCCTAGCACAATTTATTGACAAAGTTATCAGTAATCATCCTCATGTTCAACTTAATTTCCTCACCTAAGTGATGCTAGTTAGTTCATCATTCCAGATGTATAACTTGGCTGAGAAACCCCCTATATAACCTTTCTGAAGATTAAAACGCTACATCAACTAAACACATCTCATGTTGTCTGTATCAACCACTTCAGCTGCTGGGCGCCTTGTTTCTACTGCACCACCAGTAACAGGTTATAAAGATCTTTCTCTTAACTTTATTGTCATACAGTATTTATATCATCTCGTTTTCTTCATCGTGGGAAATGTTTGTTGTAATATTTTATTACATGTTCTGTTTTTTGAACCAGACTTTTTCCTCTGGGACCCAAACTCAGTTTAATCTCATTCAACCTTATGCATAGTGGTCAATCACTGCTCAGGTATCAGTGTTCCTTAACAGAAAAAATACTAATTATTATTTGATACTGAAGCTGAACTATGATGAGTAATCTTTAACTAATGTTTAACAGGTGGTCCATCAAAAGCTTTAAATCCTATGGGAAGTGTTGTTGGTGGTGATGGACATGCTGCTAATGGTAAATGTATTTACTCACGTTGCTGTTGATGCATTAAGCAGGTTATTTGTTGGGTTAATTTAAAAGGAAGTGTGATTGACTATTTACGTATACATGTATTAGAATGTATGATAAAGGGCTTAAAACTCCCAGTAAAAATAGTCATCTTGAATATATTTACTCCCAGCATACTTCAGCTATCAAATTATGAACTTGAATTAACCCAGCAAGCTTCATATATTTTGGATTGTGCTCAGTTGGCCGATAATATTGTGTGCTGAACATCATGAGCATTTCAATGATGGTAGCAATTGTAACTATATAATTGTATTATGTTATAAGACAACACATTTCCAATGACGTGTCATAATAGATCGCTGTATACCATACAATACATAATTTGTATTATTAGTTACTTTTGTTATGAATTATACAATATAGTTTAAGACATCATTACATGGATTTAAGATGACACTGTAGGTGAGTTACAATATATATTAATTGTATTTACAAACAATACTAAATCCAAACAATACACAATATCTTAGTATTTGGTCCAGCCACCCATTGCATTCCTAGGACTTCATCAAGGCGATTAGGGATGGAGTCACCAGCTTCAGGCACACCTCTGGCCGTCGACGTTTACTCTCCTCCCACACGCCGTAAGTTTTGGCCTCTATTGCTGCACAGGTTCGGTTGCCTCATCATCCCAATCACGTTTCCTCATGGCCCAAATATGTTCAATTGATTAATATCACATCCTAGTAAGCAAGCCAGTCGATGACCCCAATTTCAGGGTGATCCTGAGGTAGTCCTCACTATGTTGTTGGTATGAATGGGACCGGCCGTCATGAACCAGCCCTGATAGTGTGGGGGCTGGAACCGCCATAGCCCAGACTGTAGGAATTAGCACTTGCTCCAGGATGTCTACATACTCTGCCTTCACCAGTGAAACGGTTACTGATATTGACCAGTTCACCTGGTCTATGTGCCCATCCACCCCCCAGAATGACACTGACACCCTCTACCACTCACTGAGCGACGTTGGAATGTGTCATGGGAGCGCAGGTTGGGCTACCACACTGCCATGCTTCTGGCTCCCCACTGACCTGAAACACCGTTTCATCGAAAAATATAATGGTTCTCCAGTGATTTCTTGTGGAAGGTGTTCCAATGCAAAGCAGAGTCACACCTCAGGAGTAGGTGTTAGCCATCCTTTGTGAGCTGAATATGGCAGTCGATCCCGGCTTCATGAAGCGACGTCTCATCGTCATGTGATGGCGAGGCCCAGATTTCTGTGGGCGTCTAATTGATGTTCGCATTGGATATGCCGCCAGTTACCACGATCATGGCGTCCATCCTTGCCGACACTCGTGTCCTCCGCTTCTAAGTTTCGTCTCCACTGAGCCCTCTTTTCCTCCCACCGGCGGATCCACTTAATCGCTGTCTTGGGGCCCTCCCCACTTCGACAGCATTGTTCGGCACAGTTGCCCCGGCTCTCCACATCCCGATGATTTGGCCTCGTTTCGTAGTTAAATCACTGCCGACGAATTTGCTCGCCCTGCAGGCATATCTGAAATGGAAGAGTAATATTATGTTGTAACTGATGCAGGCTTTATATACTAGGAGTAAATTAATGGGATTAGTGGTAACACCAAGGTTAAGCACACACTCTGACATATCGTTTTGGTGTAAATCTTTGGATCAATCTGCCCAAGAAACCCTTCCTATTTCATGTATTCATAGTGAACTGCAATGGATCCTCCCCACTTCTCCCCCGAAACCTCCACTCACCACCCCTGCATCGTAGAGAATATCTGCCGATAATCATCATCATCATCACATTTAGTTTAATCCAGACCACTGACACCCATTTGAGTCCTCAGGGCTAGCTAGAGGGACAACAACATATAATTGTGTTTCTAAAATTTAGTGTTATATTGTTTGGAGGAGATTACAGTATTTCAAAAAAGGTCAAAACTGAACATAGGGATAATATTGGGGGTCTCAAGAAATATCTTACATTGTGAAAGTTAGGTGAAGCACATTGTCTGATACCGATTATAACTAGAGCATTCAATGAGAATATAGCTGGACTGTTATTGTGTTCTTGGCAGTTGGCGCAGGTGGGCCCATTAGGGAAGACATGAGTTGGCCATGCGCCAATCAAGCAGATGTCCAATTCTTAGATCTATCTCAAAATAGTTTCGATGTCGAGAGGATTGTTTGATGGTGACCGGCGATAAACTGATGATTTGATCATTTTAGCTTGCGACTTGTTGGTTCATTTTCCCAGGACTTTGCCAATCGCTTTCCAAATATTCATTGCTTGCAGGTAGTTAGCCCGCTGATAATCAAAATATATGGTTTTCCACTGCTTTTATATATTTTTGACAATTTTCGCCATGACATGTTCGGCTCCAGATTACATAACTGTAATAGGTTACATTACGCGAGGGTTCGCTTATATAAAAACGTTTTTTCTTCATGTTCATTGAGTCGTTTTGAATTCCATTGCTCAAAAATACTACATTACCTAACCCAAACTCCCCAGGTTGAAACTAAAAGTGTAACATAACCGAGTAAGGTAACGCGGCGCAAAAAGTATAAGTATCATCAAACACCATATTTTTATGCTGAAGTTAACTATGAGCTCATATAACAACTGTCATGTAATTAATAGGTGTCCTACTAATTACAGCAGATATTTGTAGAGGTGAAAGAATATGATTCTGATTATTAAACTTATACATATATGGATTTTTCGTGTTTACGCTTAGCAGTGAGGTGGATTTTACAAATTACTTCTCGGAAGGCAACCATTACAAATGGCGGTCGAGGGAGGGAGACACGGATAGCTTATAGAGAAAATATAGGGAAAGGGGGAAGAAGGTTTAGAAAGAAAGAATGGGTTAAACGGAACAGAGACTTTAGAGGAGAAAAGTGTGTGCCTTCTGCCCACTGCATGGTACTGGGTGGTTGGTTGGGGTGATCAAAGGATGCGGGAGGGGGAAAGGATGTGGAGAAAAGAAGGTGAAAGGAAATGAGGCCCTTTCCCCACTTGGGTGGGGTGCACCCCATCTTTAATTTGTTTGGAGGGCCCATTCATTATTTTTTTCTGAGTAGGTTACACTTTTTATTATAGATAGAGGGAAACGTAAGTGGAGATAGAGACGTAGGTCAATATCACATATTTCTTTTCAATTCTGGTTAAATATCTGCCGTCACTCATGGGACACCCTGCACTAGTATAAGGACGATATGGGCAGGATGATAAATTAATGTGACTTTACCTGTTATGACGACGATGGTAGGAATGAGACCAGCATGTTTCAGTGTTCACATCTCCTTCCCTGGTGTGGTGGCGCCAACCTTGGTAACACCTCAGGATTCTCCGTGACTACCATTACTGGAAGTCAAGGAGAATTAATTACTGTGTGTCCATCAGTCTCACCGTCGCAGCTATGAACGGCAGAGATATATGGTCGCTAGAAGTGCTTTATTTACCGGTTACACATGTCTACCATGCTTAATGATATTAACTATCTTCATGACATTCTGACATATCAGTGATTGCGGAATTCACGATGTTATGCTCCACCCACACAGCCTGTTACTAGATTCAACCCCACCTCCTCTATCCCCCCCACACACACTCACAGTGGGGCTTACATCTGTTGGCCGACCATAGCATTTCATAGCTGTTCTTGAAACTTCAGGACTTAAGGCTATTCGAATCCTCACTGTGGCTGGGGTAGTGGATGACGACTTGTGATACATACACACTTCATACATCTCGTGACAGGGGTGAAAAAAGTTCAGTGGAAGGACAGGTGGATGAAAGTGTGTGTAGTAGTAGCCTTGTTGGTGCTATTTATACACCTCTCCAGGAGCCTCGAGCATTCTAATGTCATCTAGCACGAGATACAGCGTCGTACGCCGTTGATCTAGGCCGCAATGTTGCTTCTCTTTCTCCTACTCGTAATTTAACGGGTAAGGTTCGGTGGATTAGGCATCCTGTGTACCGCCGGCAAGGCTATTGGCTCTAACACCCGTCTTGCCCGTGGTGCCCGCTGTCTCTGTATGTATGTCGCTCACACTAGAATAACCCCTCGAAAGTAGTTCCTTATTTCCTCACACAGCCAATTGCTGTGGCTTGCTTTTTTTTAGCTTTCACAATCTGCCTTGCTCTCTATTTTCATGAGCCTCGTTGTGGTCAATGACCTGTGCCCAAGGTGGGCTATTCCCCATAAAAAAAATTATGAATCTAGATGTACTGTCTACAAACAATCACTCAATCCCGTCATAGTACAGTACACTATCATAGTTCATAGCTATCACAGTATGGAACTAACTTTGTACAGAACTGCCACAGTACATAATTATCACACCACAGTACATTTCATCACATCATTCAAATATGGCTGTATTCAACTAGCACAATGCACAACATCCACAGTATGCAAGTACAATGGTACAGTCAGCTAAAGTTCAATCGATCCCACCCTAGCTCTTTTACTTGCAATTTTACCTGGCAATACTTGTTGAAGTAAGGCTGTATGCAATGGGGAATGTGATTGGTGGACCTATTATATTATCGGCTGTATTACTGCCAAAATGAATATTAAATAATCCAAAGGTAATATTTATGTAATAACAAACTATTCATGGTTATTTAAGATCATAATAAGTTCCCAAAAGTTCGTATATTTCCTTTAATAATGAAGAATTTGCATAAATGAATTGGCAACGCAACCACAATCAGGGCTGCTACAAGATTCTCAAATTCAGGAATACATGTTTCACATTTTATCTTGAGTGTTTCATGAAGGAATTAATTGACTTTACAATATGAGAATTATAATAAAATTTGAAGTAAGTTAGAGGGCAGGCACTGTGTAAGCAGACTTACTTGTCAGTCACGACATTGCATATTCATATATCCTAGTTATCAATGAGTGTGTGTGGGTGTGTGTGTGTCTATAGGTTGTTTCATTGTAGTTTCTCTTTCGCCAAGATTAACATTGACATTATTCAGGTGGGTGTGTCTCATAAGTAAGAAAAATTCTGTAACCTTAGGAAAAATCAACATTAACATTTTACTTAAAAAATTATTACGGTGGATTTGTTACATAAATGGGAAAAAGGCTGATTGTAAACTGAAAATATCGTAATAAGCTTGACGTGCAGGGAGGTGGGGTGTGGGTACCCTGGGGTCTGGATTCCCCCTTTCATCAAAAAAGTCCAGCTAGCTTTATTTAAAGCAATATTATACTCAGGCATTTTTGTATAGTAAAAAGTAATTACTATTGACCTCAGAATATCTCCTAATATCAAGTGCACATGGTTTCAAATACATGATATTGGTCAGATTTGAAAACAAATCCGGGGGGGGCTTGCCCCATGCTGGGTGGGCATGTTGGGCTCATCATGTTCTCCCACCTACAACTTCTTGGATTACCTTTTTTTATATTTCTGATGACCTTGACACACGGCCGACGAGGATAAACTGTTTCACTGTGGGTTAGGTAGGATATAAATTTTGGTGGATTGGCCCGAAGAAATATACCCTAATCATTTGCGGTCCATCACTAAAGAAAGGTTGCCCATGCCTACCTTAAACTTTAACATCGCATTACCTGTGCTCTAGTCTCTCCAACAAATAATCAATAGTAATTTGAGACTAATTTTCTTAATAGGTGGTGGTAGGGAAGAGAAGTAAGAGGAACTTAAGAGTTTAGTAAGTAGCAAACAGTGGTGCCTGCCGAAAGAGTTTCATATGTGGCATATTATGGGAAGACGTGGAACAGCATCAGTGATACTTCCCGAAGAAACTTCTTCGTAATTTTCGTTTTGCAAGATCTAGGGGATTTTGGAAGAAGGGAAAGTTTACAATGTTCGATAGCATCAGTTACTTTACAAAAATTCCAAGCTTGGGTAAAAAATATTGGCTTTTAAAAACTAACTAGTCCGCTTGACCCTGTTGGCCCCTCAGTTTATATTAGGGAGGTACTGCCTGGTGAGGCCATGCCAATATGGTGTACAACCAGATGTTTATGACCATTTCATAAATGAACTTTCTCTTCTATCACCTTAACAAAACTACTTTGTCTTTCTCCAGTTCAAATGAAATTCGGATTTAGTAATTTTGAAAGATTTACTCTTATGCATATCATAGCATTCATGAAGAAATTTACTCTGAAAATAGATAATAATTTAGACCCATTCTCCTGACTCGTCTGGTCAAGTAGGAGACAAGGGTGCTTAGAAAGAGCATCATCAGTACGCTGAATCTGATTTTCACTGGCCGTTCCAGAATAAACGTCTCACTGTTCTTTGTTTATTAGTGGTATCTAAATGTTGCATTTCTTTAACATATTAAACTGGTATTTCAGTCTCTTTTTTTCACGAAAAGTTGAGATTAACAAAAGTTGAGATTAACAAAAGTTGAGATAAACAAAAGCTGAGATTAACAAAGATTAAAGATTAACTGCCCGACACAACATTTGAAAAAAAAGGCTGCTGAGTATTATGTTGCACGACTGTTTTATGAGTCAGAAGCAGACTCCAGAAAGAGATTAGAGAACTTTGAAATGTGGCGTTTTAAAAGAATGCTAAATATAAGTTACACTGACAGGAAAACAAATGAAGAACTACTAAGATTGGCAGAAACTTCAAGAGAAATACTTGTAATTTATTGAATAAGGAAAATGAGATATCTGGGTCATATAATAATTAGGGATGGGGGTATATTGACAGAAATACTAATAGGGAAAGTTGAGGGTAGGAAGGCCAGGGGAAGGAAAAGACTCGGATGGATGAATTAAATTAAAAACTGGATCCCCGGAGGGATGAAAAATCTTTGAGGATTAGCAGAAGCAAACTGAAAACGTTTAGAGTGGAGGTCTGTGTTCGCCAACCCTCAGACAGGAGGATGGTATTTTGATTAATTGATTGACTGATAACTTGAAACATGTGTGATTATGAAGAATAGCATCGCGTCACACTTGTATTTTGTTACCATATACTTTTTCGTTGATTTTTCTGGATATGTCAGTGTTTTTTCGTATAAACAACTTTAAAAGTTATTAAATAAACCATTTCCTTCACATTCTACTTAATCTTCATGAAATTTAAATAAAATGTCGTTGAACTATTAATTTATAACAGGTAGGAACCAGAATTACCAAGGGCGGCAAGGGCTGCCACCTGACCCACCCAAAACTGACGGCGACATTGAATATCCAAAGATATCGTCTTCTTATTTCGCAGTGTTTCTTAAACACATGTAAAATCATAAAATAAAAGTGATCTTGAAGAATATGAGCTAATATGGTCGAAAGTGCTGATAGCGGTTGCAATGAAATAATTCTCAAAAATTACACTGAATATAAATTTTAGAAAAGCGAAAGCTTGGTAGATCAAAATCAACCACGATGCTGATTATAATGAACGAAAATTTTCAATTACATACCTTAAATTCTAGTATCAATTAATTTCCGGATCCATACATCCCAATGCTACTATTACTAGGGTTTCTAGTCCGAAAAACACAATACCCGGAAATCCAGTTAACGCTAATTGCTGGTAATAGGTGACAGTGGATAATGGTAGTACTCCTTAGGTTTAATGTGCATTTATAATAATAGAAGAGTATAAGTAGGAACTAAGATGGCCTGTGGTGAAGCAAGGTGCGACTCCTGAAAATTAATGTAGCTTAAAAGAGGATGTCACAAGCGGTAGCAGAAATAATTAAGTAACGTACGGAAGACAGCAAGACACAATATAGTCTTTGTACTTGAGCGCTGGCCTCGGTGACCTTCATAGAGTTGTAAACCCGTCGTGAGAAAGTGGCCACTGGTGCACACGCTCATCCCTGTTGTTTGTATTATTGTGATGTTATGCTTCAGGTTCAGGCACTGCTGTTCAAAAGGACTCTTGAAAGATTAAGGGGGTGTTGTCTTTGCAGAAAGGGGAAGGACAGAAAAATCACTGAAATATAAGATTGGGGGATGTGAACAGGGAGAAGCGAGTGCAGAGGAGAGAGAAGGAGGTTGTGGAGTGGAAGATGGAGTAGTATACACAGTAAAGAAAAAAGTAGCAAGTCTATCGGGTAAATATAAAAGGGTGGAGAGAGGAAAGAGAGAATGGTTTGAATAGCAAAGATATGGAAACATTCGAAGAAAATGGAAAGGAAGAAGAGGAAAAGAGCAAATGTATAAATAACATGGATGGCGAGGTGGAAGTAAAATATATAAGGGAGGTTCTGTTTGCAAGCAAGATTCAAACAACTCTAGTAAGGGTTCTTATTATTTCTCAATCGCTAGGCGACACAGTTTATAGTTTGGCATACTTGAAGAGAAATCTTGGATTCAGGACACAAGATATATCACAAATACATGAACACGGTGATATTAAAAAGTATAATCTAAGCACAACATTTTTCAAGGTCAGAGTCCATTGTCATCCATGGATATGTCATTTAGTATGTGTGGGAGAAGCCAGGTTATCAAGGACTGAGTGAGTCAGGAAGGATTACGTTTCTAAGATGATAGCAGTGTTGCGTAGTGTGGGTCAGGAGTTCAAGGTTCACCCTGTCACGCGCTTACTCCCGTGATTACCTTCTGGTACATGAATTGTGAGAGAAAAATATTTTATCTTTATTTTTCTCTAACATTTAAACTCACGGTTAATAAATGGGTAAGGATTATTTTAACCATATCACTTGGATCTGAAATGACATTAGCTGGTTAAGGATTCAACGGTTATGCGAATGTAATTATTGTGACACAAATAAATGGGTTCAATTTTGAGTCATACATTAGAAAATAAGGGGGATGAGAAATTAATACTTATTTACAGGGAACAGTTGTCAGTGAGAGTCTACAATATACAGTAAACCCACCAAGAGGCACTAACTTAAAGTGACTCACCATCTCACCATCGGTTAATTGGTGAAGTGGTGGTGCAGATCTGCAGACAAATGCATGAGTGTGAGAGTTTGAGACAACCCGAACTAACATTGATACAGCATATATTGTGAAAAGGACTACCACTTAAATTCGGTGCCTATAAAAATAAATATGCGTCACTCTCATTGGTAGAGCAAGATCTACGTCTTTTCTATTTAATTGCAAATTATCTTCTCTTGGTGTCCTGGTTTATGATACATAATAATCTGAAAACAATCTGGTCCATGAGAGAGGATTCATGGACGATCACATTAGTTAATACAAAGATACAATTCTTCACCTGCGCTGAAGACGCTCACCTATAATCACTTTAACTTTCAAATGCCCATTGATTTATGGGGGAACGATTACATATCTTTTGGTATACAGTATGTTGAAGCAATCAATATGTTACAATTCTTTCTTTCCCGAGTGTCAGACAGAAAATTTCTGTATTCTTATCATATAGTCTATCGTGCAGTGTTGGTACAGGAGGAAACCGTAGAATTGGGGAAAACGTGATGTTTGATAGGGTTACCTTGGATAACACCCCTCCCACATTTGTCCCGGTCCGGGACTTGACTCAGGATATAGTAATTGCAATGTATGCACGTTATCACTTAATTACCCCTGAAGTCTCCTATTAGTTACTCAATAATCCTTGAAAACTTACATATGTGAATGAACGGGCCATGAAACCTTTCTCAAGCCATTAAATGATCCAGGAAGCCATTCAAAACTAATGAATGACCCATAAATTTTTTCTCAATATACTGAACCAAACTGTGAAGCCCTTTTCATTCAATTAAATAATCCACAAAGCTTTTCTGAAGTTACTGAATGATCCAAGAATAAATTTTTAGATTAATAAATGATCCATAAAACTTCTCTGATGTTCATAATTATTGATCAGCCATCATCTGCCTCAGTGCAGGAGGCAATGATATTGGCCAGTGTAGGAGTGAGGCTCCTTGATAAGCTCATGACAGCTATTGAACGTATTTGGGTGAAGGGAGGGATCCTTATCATATGTGGTGTCATGCCTAGAGAGTTGGCAATGAATGGTTGTCAAGGGCAAGTCAATGTCAGTTCCATTCATTGACAACTGGCACAACTTTTCATGGCAGAACGGACCTTTATGCTTGGGATGGGGGTACATTTGTCTAGGGATGGGGTGGCAACCCTGGTTGGCTCTCTCGAGAGAACAGTTCAAAAGATATCGAAGTCCTTAAACTGCTCGGGGAACATGTGCATATGGGGATCGAGGAGACTGCAGTGGGAGAGGGTAAACAAAATGAGAGGTTACAGAGAAATAATGCTAGGAATGATGACAAAACTAAATTAGACAGGGTGTTAAAACTTAGCACGTGACAAAAGGAGGACTCAGATCACGACTAACTTAAATGTCTACTACGCAAACAGTTGTGTTCTGACCTCACTAGGGGAAGGTCACGGCAGGGTTAGCTCCAGAGGGATAATTATCAGATATGGCCAGTGATATGTGCGGTCTTGGGTGATGAGCTTACACCAAACTGAGTGGTCCATCAAGAAATTGGCGAGGGCCAAGTTAGAAATTGAGAGGGGCCACGCCGCTGGAGAACCTGAAATTAAGGAAAGAGCTGAAGTGGTTAAAAGGAGAGGCTGGACGAGTAAAGCCAGTGTCTGGACGAAAATCAAACGAGGAAAGTCGTGAGTAGGGAGGACCAAGCTGGTGGTAAGAAGCACATCAAGGAGATGCATAACAACGATAACAATAGCTAAGTGTACCAACCCGCTCAGTCCCTTTGATAGACTTAATTGACGTTAGTAACAGTCAGCAGGATGACAAGGAAGGTATAAAAACTTTCTTTTTAATTGTTGGTGACTCACAGGTAAGGCAGGTACATGGACAGGGGCCTTTTGTGGTAAAAAATGTAAAAAATAGGATGAGGGTAGGTTTAAGCAGGAGCTGGGGTGGGGATATAGTTGGACAGGATGGACAACATCTTGTCTGGTAATGGGGAAATAAACCCACATTATCTGCCTCAGTGCAGGAGGCAATGATATTACCGGTGTAGGAGCTTATGAACTTCTTGATAAGTCTAAGGCAGCCATAGATCGTATTAGACCAAGGAGGATCCCTATCATATGCGTGTGTCCTGCCTAGAAGAAGAGTTGGCAGTGAATGGTTGTCAAGGGCAGTTGGTGTCAACGACTGTCTTGACAGATATTGCAGTCAATATCAGTCCCATTCATTGACACCGGGGACACCTTCGGCGGCAGAAGTGGACCTTATGCTAGGATGGGGTGCACCTGTTCAGGGATGAGTAGCATTGGCTGGGTTTCTAGAGGGGTAAATTCAAAAGATATCAAAGTCTTTAAACTGCTAAGAGAACATAGGCACGGGGGTGGAGGAGACTTGTGGAGCGGTAAATACAAGAAAGATTACAGGGAAATAGTAAGGAATGATGATAAAACTAAATTAGACAGGGAGTTTAAACTAAACGCGGTAAGGGAAGGACTCAGAACACGACTAACTTAAACGTCTACTACGCTAACAACAGCAGGAAGTATGAGAAACAAAATGGATGATATTACGCCTTGGTATGCACCAAGAAATCGATATAATTGCATTCACTGAACATGGATCAACCTAGACAATAATGTGAATTACCAGTCGAATACCAAATTGTGTCATAAACTGTTCCATAATGATAGGCAGGGTGACCAGGAAAGGAGGCGGAGTAGCAATCTATGTTAGGGATAATCTGAAGTGTGAAATAACATGAAATAAAAACTGAGAGGAATACAGAAACAATTTGGGATAGAATTAAGCGACCGTCGGGAAAAATTAATCACAGGGGTAATATATAGACTTCAATCTTGATAGCGCCAATGAGCCTACTTATCTGGGATGAATGCGAGGGTCGATATACACAACAAAGTCTGTATAGTAGGGCGACTTAACCTTGGCCAAATAGACTGGACTGTCCTGCCGGTAACTTCAGAATCAGAGATTTTCTATATTGATCCAGGACCGTTTCCTGTCAACATATATAACCAAACCCACACGGGTAATAATATTACTGGATTTAGTTCGACGAACAGAGAAAACCTCATTAGGCAACAAGTGTCGAGGTAGGGACCTAACTTGCAAACAGCTATCACAAAGAAATTCGATTCCAGTTAGATTTTCAGGCAGACGTAAAGGAAAATTCCACTAAAAGTACCAGATTGTGAAGGCAAACTTTGACAGTTTAAAGAGGCAGCTGAGAGGGGGTGTCGCCATGCACGTGAACCTGACAGATGACATTAAGACCTGATAACGAGATCTGGAGATTGCTTTAGTTCCACGACAATTTAAATAGTGAGTTACTTAATGCAATAAAGGCAGAACATACCATACAAAAACTCAGATCAGACAACAATGACCTAAAATGGATAACAATTATTTAAACACACAAAGGAAGTTATAGGTAGAAGGATAAATCGTGGCGAAATTCACCTCCGACTATTATAGGGTATTACAGTAGGGTTAAAACCGAGATAAGGAAAGCAAAGAGGAATAATGAGGTAAGGATAGCAAGGGAGGCGAAGACAAACCCCAAAGGATTCTACCAAATTTATCAAACTAAAACACGAGAAAAGATTGGACCAATACGTGTCAGACACCCAAGTAGCTCACTGATAACGACGGAGAAATGAGCAATAATTTGAATAAATATTTTTCAACAGTTTTCACCAATCGAAAATTTAAACATGATACCGAGGAACACTCTATTCCAGAGATAGTAAAGAAAACAAATTAAGTGAGATAGTAGTGACTAGTAACGATGTTAGTAAGCAAATAGACAAACTAAAGCCTAATAAGTCACCGGTCCCGATGAGATATTTGCCAGAGTATTAAAGGAATGTAAGGAAGAGCGAGTATGTTCTTAGCAAAGTTGTTTAACATGTCCTAAAAACAGTGTAGTACCAGAATCCTGGAGGATATGAATGTAATACCGATTTTCAAGAAGGAGATAGATCACTATCCTCTAACCACCGCCTACAATCAGTCTTAACATCATTAGTAGGCAAAATTACTGGAAGCCAATCATTTCAAACTTTTTTCGAAATCAAAACGGGGAGAAGCAATCGATTGATCAATGATTCCTCAGCATGGCTTCAAGCGTGATGTTCTTGCCTAACCAATTTATTAACATTCTTTTTTCATCAGTTTTTAACCAGTGGACGAGAGGGGCAATAATTATGATGTATATCTGACTTTTAGCAAAGCTTTATTAAGAGTCCCCTACGAAAGAATTTAATGGTATGTAGGCTCATGGCATCAAAGGTGACATCTTAAAATGGATTAGGCGAGTTACAGGACAGGAAACAGCCAGTGAGCATTAACGGCACTAAGTCCCATTGGAGCAACGTCACAAGTGGAGTTCCCCAAGGCTCAGTACTTGGACCATTATTGTTTATTATATACATAAACGACATAGATATCGGCATAGACAGCAACATAAGTAAATTTGCTGATGACACTAAAATAGGACGTGTTATCAAATCTGACGAGGACTCGGCAAAACTACAGGAAGATCTAAACAAATTTTTCCAATGGTCTGAAAAATGGCAGATGAAATTCAATGTCGACAAATGTAAAGTACTCAGTATAGGAGATGTAAACAGGGAAACCAGATACCAGATGAACAACGATGCCATAGAGAAATCCGACTGCGAGAGAGATTTAGGAGTAATGATAAGTAGGAACCTTAAGCCAAGTAAACAATGTGTTTTTGCTCGTAACAAGGCTAATAAAGTACTTGGGTTCATTCAAAGGAGTGTTAGTTACAAGACTAGCGAGGTCATCCTAAAACTGTATCTTGCTCTTGTGAGACCACACCTGGATTACGCAGTTCAGTTCTGGTCACCGTATTACAGAATGGATATAGAATCCTTGGAAAGAATTCAGAGAAGAATGACAAGACTAATCCCGGGCATTAGGAACCTTGAGTATAGAGACAGGTTAAAGCATCTAAATTTGCACTCCCTCGAGAGACGTAGAGCGAGGGGCGACCTGATAGAGGTGTATAAGTGGAAGGCAGGGCTAAACAAAGGGGACATTACAAAGGTACTCAAATTATCCAACCAGGAGCGAACTCGTAATAATGGTTTTAAATTAGACAAATTTAGATTTAGGCGTGAAATAGGTAAACACTGGTTTGGAAACAGAGTAGTGGATGAATGGAACAAGTTACCAAATATCATCATTAACTCGAATACGCTGAATTGCTTCAAACATAGGTTGGATGCTCATATGAGCAATAGGGGTTGGGTGTAAACGGGACTGCCCAGTATGGGCCAATAGGCCCGCTGCAGTTTCCTCCATTCTTATGTTCTTATGTTAGACGTATGAGAAACAAAATAGATGAAATCAGGGCATTGGTATGTACCGAAAAATTTGATATAATAGCATTCACCAAAACATGGATAAACTAAGACTCACGTGAATTACCTGTCGAATACCGAATTAAAGGTTACAAATTATTCCATACCGATAGGCGGATTAGGAAAGGAGGCAGAGTAGTAATCTACAGTATGTCAGGGATAATCTGAAATGTGAAATACATAAGAAAATAAAAACTGAACTGAAAACAGAAGCAATTTGGATTGAATTAACCGATGGTAGGGAAAAATTAATCATAGGAGTTATATATAGACCTCCTAATCTTGGTAGAGTTAATGAAAGACTTTTTTGCGATGAAATGCGTAAGGCATCCTGACATAGCAAAGTCTGTATAGTAGTCAACTTTAACTTTAGTTAAATAGAATGGACTGACCTTACGGGGAACTCAGAATCAGAGGATTTTTTTTAAACAGTTCAGGACTGTTTCTTAAATCAATATATAACCGAACTCACCCGGGGTAATAATATACTAGATTTAGTTCTGTCAAACACAGAAAACCTCATTAGTAATGTTGAAGTAGGGAACGAACTACCTAACAGTGATCATAAAGAAGTGAGATTCAAATTAGAATTTAATAGTAGTCGCAAGGAAAATTCCATTGAAGTCCCAGATTTCAGAAGATCAAACTTTGATAGTTAGAAAAGGCAACTGTAAGAAGGGGTATCACGTTTGGGGGTGAATTACATGACCTCACGTGAGGTGACCTCACACAATGTACCCACAGAGGGCGACCTCACTTTACCTGGAGTCGGAGACCTGACCACGATAACCTCACACAATATGACGGTTGAGGATAACCTGATCACAAGATCTGAGGCTGACGAGTTCCACAACAATTTAAATAATGACTTCCTAACGCACAAAGGCAGAACATACCATACAGAAAACTCAGATCAAACAACAATGACCCCAAATGGATAAATAATTATTTAAAGAATATTATTGGCCAAAGGAAGGCCACAGGTAGGAAAATAAATCGGTGTAAAGTTTACCTCCGAGATTATTATATGGAATAATGAAGGTAGCAAGGGAGGTGAAGTCAAACCCCAATGGATTCTTTCAAAAGTCTCAAACTAAAACACGAGACAAAATTGGACCAATTCAGTCAGATACCGGCGAGGTAATGGATAATGATGGAGAAGGAGCAATAATCTGAACAGATATTTTTCAACAGTTTTCACCACCGAAAATTTAAGCATGATACCCAAGGCACCGACTATATACAAAGATAGTGAATAAAATAGATTAGGCGAGATAGTAGTGACTAGTAATGATGTTAGTAGGCAAATAGGCAAGCTAAAGCCTAATAAGTCACCAGGTCCAGATGAGATATTTACCAGAGTATTACAGGAATAAAAACATAAGAATGGAGGAAACTGCAGCGGGCCTATTGGCCCCTACTGGGCAGTCCCATTTACTCCCAACCCCTTTTGCTCACATATCCATCCAACCTATGTTTAAAGCTACCCATCTTATTCGAATCAATAATGATGTTTGGTAACTTGTTCCATGCATCCACTACTCTATTTCCAAACCAATGTTTACCTATTTTGCGCCTAAATCTAAATTTGTCTAATTTAAATCCATTGTTAATAGTCTGCTTCTGGTTAGATAGCTTGAGAACCTTTGTTATAAGAACATAAGTTGCTACCTGACCCAGCTTGGAGAAGGTCGTTCCCGCAAGTGCTCCCGTTAGTGACCAAGGAAAATGGCCGCCTTGGATCGTTGTGTCTTGGGGGAAGAGGAGGGGAGTGTGGGGAAAGACGACCTCCTTGCCACTCTGTTAAGGCAGCTGGGGCAGTTGAGGAGTGAGGTTGACACTCTAAAGGGGTAAAATGAAGCCCTCAGGACTGAACTCCTTCAGGTAGGTGTCCTGCCTAGCAGGACACCTGCGAAGGAGGAGCAGGCGTGGAGAGTGGTTGTCTCCAAGGGGAGTAGGGTCAGGCTTAGGAAAGCTGACCAGGGTGTGGACTGTAGTAACCCCTACCAGGTGCTGCAGGAAGCTGGCGAGGAAGAGAAGAGGCAGGACGGTATGGAGCAAGGAGACGAAAGGGCAGTTGTACAAACCCTGCCCACAGGTAAGTTCATGGTAGTTGGGGACAGCCAGGTGAGGTTTTCAGATAGGAATTTTTGTGTGAGAGATAGGAAACGTAGGACTAGGGTGTGTTTTCCTGGGGCTGGGATAGGGCATGTAGCTGAGAGGTTAAACAGGGTTTTGTCAGGGGAGGGTACCAATCCACTAGTGTGGAGTGAGGAACTTTTCAAGAGGTATAGGGAGGCGCTGGGGAAGATTAGAGATAGGGGAGGGATCCCAATAGTATGTGGTGTCTTGCCTAGAAGAGGGGTTGGTCGCGAATGGCTGTCCAGGGCAATTGCTATAAATTGCCGACTGGAAAAACATTGTGCAAACAATGGTTGGGCATTCATTGACAGCTGGCAACGATTCTATGGCAACGACTACCTGTACAGTGCGACGGAGTACACTTGTCTCGTGGGGGGTAAAGACGTTGTCTGCATCCCTGGAGTGTGAAATTGTCACTCCAAAGAGGGGGTTTCGCCAGTAGAGAGAGGTCGGGGAAAGTGGGAGTCAAAAAACAAGCAGGTCCTGGGAAGTGTAATTCGTTACTCAGGACAAGGGGTAAAACAGGACCAGGGAAGGGTAGGTTTAAATGTATACTATACAAACAGTAGGAGCGTTAGAAATAAAATAGACTTGCTGAGAGCGGTTGTATGTACCGAGAATGTAGACGTCATAGCAATCACCGAAACTTGGATGAGTCTGGCGAGCAAAAGTTTTTTATCAGAGTACCACATAGAAGGGTACAACCTTTTTCACAAGGACAGGGAAGGTAGGAAGGGGGGAGGGGTTGCACTCTTCGTCAAGGATACATTAAAATGTTGTATCAATAATTCAATAAAGGGTGAAATAGGAGCCGAGTCTGTATGGGTAGAAATCATGGAAGGAAGAGAAAAACTAATTATGGGAGTGATTTACAAGCCCCCAAGTCTTGGGAAACAAGCAGCTCAGCCTATATGGCTGGAAATGAGTAGGGCAGCAAAATATAAGAACCTGTGCATTATGGGAGATTTCAACTTCAGAAATATTGACGGGGACAACATTGTAGGTGACTATGAATCTGAAGACTTCCTAGATGCAGTACAGGACAATTTTTTGAAACAACTAATTACAGAACCTACTAGAGGTGACAATATATTAGACCTAGTATTAACAAATTAAGAAAATATTATCAGAGATATCACAGTAGGGGAAGAACTAGGTAACAGTGATCACAGAGAAATCAGGTTCACCCTAAATTGGGAAACAAAAAACAATGACAATATGGTCAGAGTCCCAAACTTTCGGTTGGCGGATTATCAGGGGTTAAGAAGGTACCTAGGCGAGGTCACCTGGGAACAGTCACGTCAGTTCCCAGTAGGAAGGGGTGAGGTCATAGATGACACAACAATTGATCACGACTATAATATATTCACTAGAATACTACATAAAGCACAAGAACAAAATATACCATTCAGAAAAATTAGGTCAAATAAGAATGAGCCAAGGTGGATGACCAGAAAACTTAAACATGACATAGGAATAAAGAAAGGAATATATAAGAAATTAAAGGGAGGGGAGGAGCAGCTCAGAAATAGGTATAATGAACTATCTAGGAATGTTAAGAAAAATGTAAGGAAAGCAAAGAGAGACAATGAAATCAAAATAGCAAGAGAATCCAAGGCGAATCCCAAGGGATATTTCCAGGTATATAGGACAAAGGTCAAGGACAAACTTAGGCCTTTAAAGTCAGGGAGGGGAGAAGTGATAAATGGCAGTGAAGAAATAAGCAATGCATTGAACAGCTACTTATCAGTTTTCACAGAAGAAATTTGCGATGAAATTCCAGAGGTGGAACTGATATTTAGGGAAAGGAAGAAGAGAAATTAAAGAATATCACTATCAGAAAAGTGGATGTTCTTAAGAAGATAAATAAACTAAAGAAAACAAAATCCCCAGGGCCGGATGAAATTTTCCCTCGAGTCTTGAAAGAGTGTAGGGAACAGATTAGCGGACCCCTCGTAAACTTATTTACAAAATCATTAGACACCGGAGTTGTGCCAGACTTGTGGAAACAGGCAAATGTAGTACCCATATTCAAAAGGGAAACAGAGCATCAGCGTCAAATTACCGGCCGATCAGTTTGACGTCAGTAGTGGGGAAATTTCTTGAATCAATTATAGCAGATAGCATCCGATCGCATCTAGAGAAAAGCAAATTAATCTACGACTCTCAACATGGGTTTACAAAGGGAAAATCTTGTCTAACAAATCTGCTGACGTTTTTTAGGAAAGTCTTCGAGGTAGTACATAATGACGAAAATTACGATGTTACTTACTTAGACTTTAACAAAGCATTTGACAGAGTACCGCATCAGAGGCTTCTGAGAAAAATTAAGGCTCATGGTATCGAGGGGAAAGTTTTAAATTGGATAAAATCATGGCTCACCGATAGAACGCAGAGGGTCAACGTAGATGGTGTTAAATCTGAGTGGGGCCGTGTAACCAGTGGGGTTCCACAGGGGTTAGTACTACGCCCACTCATGTTCATAATCTACATAAACGATCTAGATACTGGGATCAGCAGTGACATAAGCAAGTTTGCGGATGACACCAAAATAGGGCGGCAGATTAATTCAGGGCAGGATGCAAATGCATTACAGGAGGATCTAAATACACTGCAGGGGTGGTCTGAAAAATAGCAAATGAAATTCAACACCAGCAAGTGCAGCGTACTTAATATTGGAAGAACAAATACTGATAATGTATACAGCCTTAACAACATCAACCTAGAGAAGTCGACTTGTGAAAGAGACCTAGGGGTACTTGTAAGCCCGGACCTACAGCCTAGAAAACAGTGCGTTAATGTTCGAAATAAGGCAATCAGAGTATTGGGTTTTATAACTAGAAGTGTAGGTAACAAGAGTGCAGAGGTCTTCTTGCAACTATATCTTGTGCTAGTCAGGCCGCACCTCGATTATGCGGTTCAGTTCTGGTGCCCCTATTATAGAATGGATATAAATTCACTAGAGTCGGTGCAGCGAAGAATGACAAAAATGATTCCGGGACTTAGAAACCTTCCATATCAGGATAGGTTAAAGAAACTTAACTTGCATTCCCTAGAAGACGAAGAGTGCGGGGAGATATGATAGAAGTATTTAAGTGGGTGAAAGGAATCAATAAAAGGGATATAGATAAGGTTCTTATAATATCCGAGCACTTCGAGCGTTGAGCAATCTGTAAGTGCGAAATCCTGGAAATCTTGGCACACAACCGGCCTATTGCTGACTCCTTATTTTCTTATGTTCTTATGTTCTTATAAGAACATAAGAAAACAAGGAGTCTGCAATAGGCCGGTTGGCCTGTGCCTGGCAGCTCCTGTCGAGAGTTACTACCACTCTCTATCATCCATGAATCTATCTAGCCTACCTTTTAAAACTTTCCAGCGTTCCAACACTTACTACAAAGTTGCTAAGCTTGTTCCACTCATCCACCACCCTATTTGTGAACTAGTTCCTTCCTATCTCCCTCCTAAACCTAAACTTATCTAACTTAAATCCGTTGCTACGACTCCTATCCTGCTCGGATATTATAAGAACTTTATCTATATCTTGTTTATTGATTCCTTTCACCCACATAAATACTTCTATCATATCTCCCCGCACTCTTCGTCTTTCTAGGGAATGCAAGTTCAGTTTCTTTAACCTATCTTGATATGGAAGGTTTCTAAGTCCCGGAATCATTTTCGTCATTCTTCGCTGCACCGACTTCTGAGAATTGATATCCATTCTATAATAAGGGCACCAGAACTGAACCGCATAATCGAGGTGCGGCCTGACTAGCACAAGATATAGTTGCAGTAAGACCTCTGTACTCTTATTACTTACACTTCTAGATATAAAACCTAATACTTTGTTTGCCTTATTTCGAACATTAACGCACTGTTTTCTAGGCCGTAGGTCCGGGCTTACAAGTACCCCTAAGTCTCTTTCACAAGTCGACTTCTCTAGGTTGATGCTGTTAAGGCTATATACATTGACAGTATTTGTTCTTCCAATATTAAGTACGCTGCACTTGCTGGTGTTGAATTTCATTTGCCATTTTTCTGACCACTCCTGCCGTTTATTTAAGTCCTCCTGCAATGCATTTGCATCCTGCCCTTAATCAATCTGCAGCCCTATTTTGGTGTCATCCGCAAACTTGCTTATGTCATTGCTGATCCCAGTATCTAGATCGTTTATGCAGATTATGAACAAAAGTGGGCCCAGTACTGACCCCTGTGGAACCCCACTGCTTACACAGCCCCACTCAGATTTAACACCATCTACGTTGACCCTCTGGGTTATATCGGTGAGCCATGAATTTATCCAATTTAAAACATTCTCCTCGATACCATGAGCCATAACTTTTCTCAGAAGCCTCTGATGCGGTACTCTGTCAAACGCTTTGCTAAAGTCTAAATAACATCGTAATTTTCGTCATTATCTACTACCTCGAAGATTTTCCACGTCAGCAGATTTATTAGACAAGATTTTCCATTTGTAAACCAATGGTGAGAGTCGTAGATTAATTTGCTTTTCTCTAAATGCGATCGGATGCTATTTGCTATAATTGATTCAAGAAATTTCCCCACTACTGACGTTAAACTAATCGGCCGGTAATTTGATGTTGATGTTCTGTCTCCCTTTTGAACATTTGCCTGTTTCCACAAGTCTGGCACAACTCCCGTGTCTAATGATTTTGTAAATAAATTTATAAGGGGTCCGCTAATCTGTTCCTGTACACTCTTTCAATACTCAAGGTAAAAATTTCATCCGGCCCTGGGGATTTTGTCTTCTTTAATTTATTTATCTTCTTAAGAACATCCTCTTTTCTGGTAGTAATGTTCTTTAATTTCTCTTCTTCATTTCCCCTAAATATCAGTTCCACCTCTGGAATTTCCTTGTGAAAACTCCTAGGAAATAGCTGTGTAATACTTTGCTTATTTTCTCACTATCATCGATCACTTCCCCTCTCTCTGACTTTAAAGGCCCCATTTTGTCCTTGACCTTTGTCCTATATACCTGGAAAAATCCCTTGGGATTTGCCTTGGATTCTCTTGCTATCCTGATTTCGTAGTCCCTCTTTGCCTTCCTTACATTTTTCTTAACATTCCTAGATAGTTCATTATACCTATTTCCCAGCTGCTCCTCCCCTCCTTTTAATTTCTTATGAATTCCTTTCTTTATTCCTATGAAATGTTTAAGTATTCTGGTCATCCACCTTGGCTCATTCTTATTTAACCTAATTTTTCTGTATATTATATTTTGTTCTTGTGCTTTACGTAGTATATGAGTGAATATAGTCATGATCAATTGCTGTGTCACCTGTGACCTCACCCGTTCCTACTGAGGACTGACCTGACTGTTCCCAGGTACCCTCTTAACCCCTGATAATCCGCCAATCGAAAGGTTGGGACTCTGACCATACTGTATAGTCATTGTTTTTCGTTTCCCAATTTAGGGTGAACCTGATTTCTCTGTGATCACTGTTCCCTAGTTCTTCCCCTATTGTGATATCTCTGATAGCATTTTCTTTATTTGTTAATCCTAGGTCTACTATATTGTCACCTCTAGTAGGTTCTGTAATTAGTTGTTTCAAAAAATTGTCCTGTACTGCGTCTAGGAAGTCTTCAGATTCAGTCACCTACAATGTTGTCCCAGTCAATATTTCTGAAGTTGAAATCCCCCATAATGCACAGGTTGTTGTATTTTGCTGCTCTACTCATTTCCTGCCATATGAGTTGAGCTGCTTCTTTCCCAAGACTTGGGGGGCCTGTAAATCATTCCCATAATTAGTTTTTCTCTTCCTTCCGCAATTTCTACCCATACAGACTCGGTTCCAATTTCACCCTTTATTGAATTATTAATACAACATTTTAATGTATCCCTGACGAAGCGTACGACCCCTCCCCCCTTCCTACCTTCCCGATCCTTGTGAAAAAGTTCTTGCTCGCCAGATTCATCCAAGTTTCGGTGATTGCTATGACGTCTACATTCTCGGTACATACAACCGCTCTCAGCAAGTCTATTTCTAACGCTCCTACTGTTTGTATAGTATACAATCAAACCTACCCTTTCCTGGTCCTGTTTTACCCCTTGTCCTGCGTAGCCAATTTTACTCCCCAGGACCTGCTTGTTTTTTGACTCCCACTTACCCCGACCTCTCTCTACTGGTGAACCCCCCTCCCCCCCTTTGGAGTGACAATTTCACGCTCCAGGGATGCAGACAACGTCTTTACCCCCGCGCGAGACAAGTGTACTCCGTCACGACTGTACAGATAGTCGTTGCCATAGAATGGTTGCCAGTTATCAATGAATGCCCAACCATTGCTTGCACAATATATAGCAATTGCCCTGGACGACCAACTCCTCTTCTAGGCAAGACACCACATACTATCGGGATCCCTCCCCTATCTCTAACCTTCCCTAGCGCCTCCCTATACCTCTTGAAAAGTTCCTCACTCCTAACCATTCCTATGTCGTTACCTCCCATACTAAGACACACTACTGGCTTGGTATCCTCCCCTGACAAAACCCTATCTGTCCTCTGAGCTACATGCCCTATCCCAGCCCCAGGAAAACACACCCTAGTTCTACGTTTCCTATCTCTTGCACAAAAAGTCCTATCTAAGAACCTCATTTGGCTGTCCCCAACTACCACGACCTTACCACTGGGCAGAGTCTGAACAACTGCCCTTTTCTCTCCTGGCACTGCACCGTCCTACCTCTTCTCTTCCTCGCCAGCTGTCTCCAACACTTGGTAGGGGTTACTGCACTCCACACCCTGGTCAGCTTTCCTGAGTCTGACCTTAGTCCCCTTGGAAGCAACCACTCTCCACGCCTGCTCCTCCTTCGCAGTTGTCCTGCTAGGCAGGACACCTACCTGAAGGAGTTCAGTCCTGAAGGCTTCGTTCTCCCCCTCTAACACGTCTATCTCCTCAACTGCTCCAGCTAACTTAACAGAGTGGCCAGGGGATCGTCTTTCCTCTCACTCCGCCCCTCTTCCCCCACAACACAACGATCCACGGCGGCCATTTCCTCTGGTCACTAACACGAGCACTTACGCTATATGTCGTCGATAAAGCTGACAAGACAGTGAGTGGTGGAGGAAGTTTTCATATTACCAAATTGCTGAGGATCTACGGCTCTTGCATTATCAGCATAAGCCCAGTCGAACACAAAACTTTCACAGATTAAGCTGAGTATTGGAGTCGTAGCTGATTTAAGGATTGCGGGCTGGTTGACTTGGGCACTGGTGATACATAAGAGGTCTTCCAGTCAGCTGGGCATCTGGCTTGACTGAGAGAAGCATTGATGATGGAGCAGAGGGGTTTAGCAAGCTCCGGGGAGAACTCCTTGAAGAGTTTCATTGGTAAGTCAATGGGGGTGGTGGAGTGTTTTAACTTTAGTTTGTCCAGACGTTTTGCCACTTCAAATTCTTCTACTAAGTCAGTGGGAAAGGGGGCTGGTAGGTAAGCAGGGAGATTGGCTGTGTCAAGCCCGGGGAGCGTCTGGCATATAGTAGCGAAATGGTTATTTGATTGCTTAGCTGCGACAACATTAGCGAGATTGCTAAGGAAGTGGGGGGGTGTGTCTTTTTGTTTAGTTCACAGAGTTCTTTTTATTACCATACCACTGACTGCTGTTGGTCTGCTTCAGGTGTTGCAATTTGGTTAGGTATATATACAGTATATATACAGTACAGTCTGTACTCACCCCTGATGATGTGAATTACACGAAAGCGCTTGGGAACTTCATGTTTTCTTCTTTCCTTGTGGTTATCAGCATATACCTAGATCACACGCACCTACAGTGATTTACTTGCATATATTTATATATATATATATATATATATATATATATATATATATATATATATATACACACATACACACATACACATACACACACATACACACATACATATATATATATATATATATATATATATATATATATATATATATATATATATATATATATATATATATATAATTGGCTGTAGTGAAACACGCAAATATCGATTTATAGTAGGTGATTCAGTGCTTCCTGCGCCGCAGGGATGATCAGGAGCTGCCATGCACATTGCACAGGTCAACCGGCCTATTGCAGACTCCTTATTTTCTTATTTTCTTTCTTATGAATGTACAGTCCCCGACCGAAGTTCGTGATTAAATTAAGATGAAGGTGTAATGTCCGCCCCCACTCTTAATGGACGACAAGTCACTATCCAGCAATAGCCCCCAACACAGAAAAAAGCACACAAGCAACTTGGCATTCCAGCTCTGATACATCCATTTTTCAATAAGGACTGGGAAAGGATGTCATTGTTTTGTTTAATAAATTCCAGAACCAATTTACGCAATTCAATTTTACATTATTTGACATCATAGGTAAGATCATTATTAAATAATCATGACAATGGATTGTGTGTTGGTGGCTGGGGTTCGCAACGATAATATCAGATTCCTCCAAGAATGGTAGTCAGTATACTAAGCATGAATGAGAAAGATAATATGGTTAATAAGAGAATGCTTTATCACCCTCCCAGGGCCGGATTCAGGAGTGGGCAAAGTGGGCAGCTGCCCAGGGGCCTCCACAATCTGGGGGCCTTCACATATTACAATATTTTATAGTTGAGTTAATACTTATTCTGAATCTATCTGACCTTGGACTTAAAGAAGCCTATACATGCATTCTTGGACAGAACCATTATTTGAGTAGAGGTTTATCTGATTAATAATGCAAAGAATCATCTCTCTGTAATAACTAATAATATATTCTTTTCTGTGAAGTCTCTTTAAAATTTTTGACATGTGCGGTAGTAGCTATATCAGGGCTGGTCGACTTGAAACCACATGAATGACTCCAGTCATGTCTCACTTTTGTGTGTGTGTGTGTGTGTTGGGAATTTGTACACTATCAATAAATATACAGTTAATTAAAAATTTCTCAATGTTCTAATTTCCTCAATATAACTGCATATGGCTTCAAAATTCTCCAAAGAAGTGTTCAAATTTCAAAATTTTCCCGGGGGGCTTACAGCGCCCCCCGGAACTCCCAGATGTTTAGGCTCGCTTCACTCGCCACCCCACCCTCTTGGGTAGTTATAATGAGGGGGGCCTCCACAAAGAGGCTGCCCATGGGCCTCCACAGGTCTAAATCCGGCACTGCACCCTCCGTGATAATGGCTTTATCATAGGGTCTACAACAAGTAACCTTGGCTTAATCCCTACAATGGATGACATGATGGGAGTATAGTTGATATATGAGCAACACGAATAATATAAATGTGTGTCACAACTAGAAGTAGGTTATAACACCAGCATAACCATGAATGTTGCCGCTGCCACTCACATATCATCTGCACTCAACATCACAGAAGAATTACTGTTCATGAAGTTAAATGAAATAAATATCGTTGGTGTTTTAATAAAGTTTAGACTGGTTACAGGTGTCTGTTTATTGTATTATACCGTTCTACAGCACTGCAATACTTTCTGATATTAATGTAGAACATTGTGCGTATTAATATAAGAAACGTAAAGGCTACCTAAACGTATAAATATAAACAACGTATGTCTATAAGTTTACATATATCAAATTTACGAAATACATATGTTTTCCAATAGTCCTCGACACCCTTCCATAGGTCGTAAAACTAACGGGCGATCGGGGGGAGAGTTAGATGACCCTGGAGTGAGGTGGCGAACCGACCTTGGCTACTCCCCCCTCCTATAATAACTGGGAAGGTTTGATCAAGGAAATGATCCTCCCAGTGACCTTTCTCCCCTCAGCTCCCTCATCCCTCTCATCCCCCCCACATCCCCCAAGACTCCTAGAGAAGCAGTGAAAGCTGATCTTCAGAAAAATAATAATTTAAATAAGAATTTTATTTATCAGCGCTAATAAACTTAAACCCTAATATAAAAGTGGTAACAGTTCCCCTTTCTGGAAATATAAATAATTTCATACATTTAACTATTAATCATATTACAGTCATCTGAAGAACAACACCAAAATTCATGATTATTGCGACGTTTGGCAATATTTCCAATGAATAACGACATGTGTAACCTTTATTAACAACAAATTTCAAGCATATGTATTGACTCTCGATAAAAAATATCCAACATAAAGACTATTTGTTGACGACAAAGGACGAAGAAAACCATGAGAAGACGAATCAACATCTCCACCTCTTAAGTCTCATCTCGACACTCAGGGTCACTCCCTCCCTCCCTCCTCCTTCTCTCTCCCCCTCTACCCCTCTACCACTTCCAGGTAACGATGAAGGCCAAGGAAGGGGGGAGCATCTCTTGGTGGAAAAAACAAGCTGCCTGCCCTTGATGATATAGTGGCATGAGAGGAGAGAGAGAGAGGATTGAGAAGGGTGAGGAAACCTGGTGAGGGAGGGAGCCTGGTAAGGGAGGGAGCCTGGTGAGGGAGGGAGCCTGGTAAGGGAGGGAGCCTGGTGAGGGAGGGAGCCTGGTAAGGGAGGAAACCTGGTGAGGGAGGGAGCCCAGGAGGGAGAGACTGGTAACGGAGGGAGCCTGGGTGAAGGAAGGGAGGAGGAAGGAAAGGGAGGCTAGGAAGGAGGGGAGGCTGGTGGGTGGGAGAAGCAGAAGGGTGGGGAGGCTGGTGAAGGAGGGGGGAGGCTGGTGAAGGAGGGGGGAGGCTGGTGAAGAAGGGGAGGCTGGTGATGTAGGTAGCCTGGTGAGGGGAGCAGGGTGAGGGAGGAGGGTGGGTGGAGGGAGGGAGCCTGGTATGAAGGAGAGGATGGTGATGAAAGGGGAGGCTGGTGAAGGAGGGGGGAGGCTGGTGAAGGTGGGGGGAGGCTGGTGAAGGTGGGGGAGGCCAGGAAGGAGGGGAGGCTGGTGATGGAGGGGGAGGCTGGTGAAGGAGGGGAGGCTGGTGAAGGAGGGGGAGGGGCTGGTGAAGAAGGGGAGGCCAGGAGCGAGGTAGCCTGGTGAGGGGAGCCAGGTGAGGAGGAGGGTGGTGAGGAGGGAGCCTGGTGAGGGAGTCAGGTGAGGGGGAGGCTGATGTGAGGGGAGGCTGGTGAAGGGGATCCAGGTGAGGGGAGGGGCTGGTGGAGAGGACAGGTGAGGGGGGAGGCAGAGGGGGGGAGGATGGTGGGAGGGGGAGGCTGGTGAGGGGGGAGGCTGGTGAGGGGAGGATGTTGAGGGGGGAGGCTTTGAGGAGGGGAGGCTTTGGTGAAGGAGGAGCCCAGGAGGGGGGGTGGGGGGGGCAGAAGGAGGGAGCCTGGTGAGGGGGTGGGGGGGTTGGTGAAGCAGGGAGCCTGGGGTGAGGGGGTGGGTGGGGATTGGTGAAGGAGGGAGCCTGGTGGAGGGGGGTGGGTGGGGATTGGTGAAGGAGGAGCCTGGGTGAGGGGGTGGGGGATTATGAAGGAGGGAGCCTGGTGAGGGGGGTGGGTGGGGATTGGTGAAGGAGGGAGCCTGGTGAGGGGGTGGGGGGGGTTGGTGAAGGAGGGTGCCTGGTGAGGGGGAAGGCTGGTGAGAGGGTGGGGGTGGGGGTGGTGAATGAGGGAGCCTTAACTATTTGTACCCTAATGTTACCTAACAATTCCTTCCCACACTTTACCTTAATTTAGTTTAGAGTACCTCATCCAGCATTACCTTACCTTACCTCATATTAACTTACCTAACCTAACCTAAATACTGCATACTTGACGTTGCCTTACCATGCCTAACATTCCTCCTCTATCCCAATCTTACATATCCGCGTTTAACTCTATTTAACCTTCCCTAATTTTATCTTATTTAACCTCACTTAATCTAGCCTTACAAAATTTAATATAACGTAAAATAACCTTCCTAATCTTACTTTACCTAAATTTGCCGTATCAAACTTTAGCTAACCTTTCTTTACCTAATCCAACTAAATCATATTTAATTTAACCATTCGTATCTAAAGATCACATAACCCTAAGTTACTTTATCTTACCTATTATAAACAAACTTTCTTAATATCTACCTTAACCAAATCTTACTTAACTTCACTGCCTGGCAGTAATCAGAAGTACTAACATTGACTCGCCAGAGAACTATTTGTTACAACAGGAGTTTTGGTATTAAGTGTCGCCTATGTAATTTCTTTCTAAGTCCTTCAAGGTTGTTTGTATAAGTTGTTTTATCTTATAAAAAACTTAACTCTTTCAATTAAAGGAAAAGAAACATTACGACGTATTCTTGGTGAATGACGTCACAAATGACGTCACTGTGTACCAAGGTTGTGCGAGAAAGAGGAAGTGGCTGGGTCAGCAATGCTGCGCCACACTTGCGCAACTATTACTGTGTTATTTAAATTGTAGTTTTATTGATCATTCAGACGAACGTTTTCTGAAGAAAAAAAAATCATTCACAATACAGTATAAGCTTCTTTTTTTATGCAGAAACATATAAAGCAGCCATACTTTTGTTGTAGAATCTGCGTAGTTCGGGAATCCGGGAGGGATATGTGGGGTTAAATTATCTAAGCCAATCACTTTCAAATAATCAAACATGACCCAAGCTTAACCAATCAAAGCGGATTAGCAAATCTAATTCTCTTTCAGTGTATCCTAAATCGGTTTACGAATGTTTTTACGATAAGGTTCGACTAAATTAAAACTAGTAAAAAATCCCTCACCACCCAGCCACCTTCCTCGCAAAATTACTCATCGTTTAAATAAATTTGAAAATGTTAGACTTTTTGCAGAACATTTTCTTTTCTCTTAGTTGACATTAAGTAAGATAATATACAGATTAAAGATGAAGTGTTGGTAGTGGTGGGTACTTACCACAGGGATGGATCGAGTCGTTTGCGGCCCTCTCCCCTAGTGTCCACGAGCAGTCAATATCCACAATTTACTTTATCTCACTATGTAATTCATATCTTTCACTATTAATTGACGCAATACTAATTTGTCTTTGTTTATCATTACACTAATCCTTTTTTTTTGCTGTAGGAATTATCAATGATAAACATATCTTTGTTTGTTTATCAATTGCTCAAAATCCATAATATCCACTGTAGACCTTTTAAAATCTGTTGTGTTTATGTTTGGGTTTACTGTTTATCGTCATTTAACGCAAATTGCAATTAGAATTTTTTAATCATGTGATTTTTTCTAATTTTCCTAGGAACGGTAAACAGGAACGTTAAGCGTGCGTGGTTAAATCTCTGATTTTTTTTCTTTTTTTTTTAAACGGGAGTGAAAGCAAGCAAGGAACACCTAACAGGAAGAGCTCAAGTCTCAACGTGTTGTCGTGAACGGACGCGAGAGGTGACTGTATAGAGTGAGACTGATCTGAGAGTTGAGACTGAGACCTTGACTGTCATACTTAACCATGGCCCCCCACCCCAATGGGCCACCCCCCGAAAGGCCGTCCAGCCCCCCAACCTTACTATACCGCCCAGTTTCCTACCTCACCTTGCCGCCCAGCCCTCCCTCACCTCACATGAGAAGATCTGTTATTCGTAAAGAATGTTAAAGGTTCAGATGCAAGCATATGTGGCAATTCTTATAGTATAAGATCATGTAATCAAGTTAAATGCAATTTATTACAATGAATGAAACTCTAGAAAAAATTTCATAATTATTGCCTAAGCACAAACAACAACGGGCACTAGGAGGCACTGCCAACTATTACTCTCTCTCCCTTCATAGGATTTTCGACTCCTTACTAATGACCGACACTGATTGGCCTAGATTGACCCAAGGCTTAGACTGCCTTTAGGCTGCTGCCGTGGGACACGGTGGAAGGACGTTTGGTTTGGACCACGGGACGCTTGGGCCTGGCAACTTATTGAATGTCTTCAAGTAGAAAGCGCCCAATGAGAGGTTCACGGCGCCATCAGCTCGATGAACAGGCTTTGTGTGAAATATCACATAGTCTAGAACTGCTTTTAGTGCTCTTGTGGTATGGTCGGTAACGTTCCCAGGTCCAATGCATTAGGTCGAGGGTTCGAGTCCTGGCTGGTGAGGTCGTTGATAATATGTTCAAAGTCCGCGTGTTATATGGACTAAAAATGAAATATATATATATATATATATATATATATATATATATATATATATATATATATATGTGTGTGTGTGCAAGTAAATCACTGTAGGTGCGCATGATTCAGGTATATGCTGATAACCACAAGGAAAAAGAAAACACGAAGTTCTCAAGCGCTTTCGTGTAATTCTCTTCTTCAGGGGTGAGTACAGACTAAGGAGAAATACATAACAAGGTAAGACATCTTACCCTCTGACCTGACTACCGACTGCTGCAGTGCTATTTGAAGATTAGTAGGGTCACTACCTAATATCTCTCACCTTCCTTTACTGTATATATACCGTATTTGCCTTATTATGTATTTCTCCTTAGTCTGTACTCACCCCTGAAGATGTGAATTACACGAAAGCGCTTGGGAACTTCGTGTTTTCTTTTTCCTTGTGGTTATCAGCATATATATATATATATATATATATATATATATATATATATATATATATATATATATATATATATATATATATATATATATATATATATATGTGTGTGTGTGTGTGTGTGTGTGTGTGTGTGTGTAACAGGTCGGAATTCTCTCACATGACTTGGGGTCTATTAGTGGATGGAAATGCAGTGGAAGCGCCCCTTGGAGAAACCCCCGAACCAGCACAAACACAATTTACTAAAGAAATGAACTCTCCGTGACCCGTGGAAAAGATAGCACCTGTGATTGGGGTAAGTGAGACGCACTATAAAATTTAGACACTTCTATTCCCTCCAACACTACAGACACAAACAATAATGGTACACCAACATATGCGCACCTGTTAGCCTGGCTTAAAACACTACACTGGGGAATAAAAGTTATACATTATATCAAAATTATTAAGAAAGTATTAAATGCATTAAAGGGAGACTAAAGCCACAGAAAGGAGGAACTCATCTGAAACAGTTCCTCATTATCTCATATCCGCTAGAGACACAAAAACCTCAGAAAACAATAGTATCAAAAATATTTAAGGAATATTAACTACACCCAGCAAGCCAACATCAGACACTGAAAAAATAGTATCAATATTATGACATGTTACCTACACACATGGACAGGCCTTAAGGGCACTCAACAAGATGATATCAGTCACTGAGAATTATTATCCACAATATTAAGCAATTATTGCAGGGCCGGATTAGGCTTAATAGGGGCCTGAGGCACAGATCAACTTGGGGCCCCCTACCCTCAAGGTTATATATATATATATATATATATATATATATATATATATATATATATATATATATATATATATATATATATATATATATATATATAT
Source organism: Homarus americanus (assembly GCF_018991925.1). NCBI lineage: Eukaryota > Metazoa > Arthropoda > Malacostraca > Decapoda > Nephropidae > Homarus > Homarus americanus. The sequence continues at coordinate 9,750,176 of NW_024748502.1, read as the reverse complement.
ATATATATATATATATATATATATATATATCAAGAACAAAATATACCAACATTTATCAATGATTTCATCATTATTAAGCTTCTGCAAAATAACACATTCAATGTTCATAAGAGACAGAAAATTGAGATGCTGCTAGGACATCGTTGAACGAAGTTCATGTTTTATATGCTTCAACTTCGAGAATGTTTGGATTTGGGGGCCCCTTAGAATCGGGGGGCCTGAGGCCAGTGCCTCAAGTGGTTCATGGTTAATCAGGCACTGAAGTATTGACTCCACCCTGAACAGGCCTTAAGGACATTCAACAAGTAAAGAAAATTCCACAAAAGTCCCAGATTTCAGAAGGGCAAACTTTGATAGTTTGAGGAGGCAGTTGAGAGAAGGGGCATCACGCTTGGGGGTGAACTACTTGGACCTGATGGTTGAAACCGACCTGATAACGAGATCTGAGGTTGCCGAGTTCCACGACAATTTAAATAATGAGTTACTTAATGCACAAAGGCAGAACATACCATACAAACAACTCAGATCAAACAACAATGACCCTGAATGTATAAATCATTACTTAAAGAACATTATTGGTCAAAGGAAGGCTATAGGTAGGAGGATAAATCGTGGTGAAATTTACCTCCAGGATTATTATTAGGTATTGGCCGGTAGGTTAAGACCGAAATAAGGAAAGCAAAGAGGAATAATGAGCTGAGGAGAGCAAGGGAGGCGAAGACAAACCCCAAGGGATTCTATCAAATGTATCAAACTAAAACATGAGAAAAGATTGGACCAATACAGTCAGATACCGGCGAGCTAACTGATAACGACAGAGAAATGATCAATAATCAAAATAAACATTTTTCAACAGTTTTCACCACAGAAAATTTAAAAATGATACCCGAGGCACCGACTCTATTCAGAGATAGTGAAGAAAACAAATTAAGCGAGATAGTAGTGACTAGTAACGATGTTAGTAAGCAAATAGACAAACTAAAGCCTAATCAGTCACCTGTTCCCAATGAGATATTTGCCAGAGTATTGAAGGAATGTAAGGAAGAGCTTAGTATGCCCTTAGCAAAGTTGTTTAACATGTCCTTAAAAAGAGGTGTAGTACCAGAATTCTAGAGGATAGCGAATGTAATACCGATTTTCAAGAAGGGGGATAGATCACTATCCTCTAACTACCGTCCAATCAGTCTAACATCAATTGTAGGCAAATTACTGGAAGCAATCAATTCAAACTCTATTCGAAACCACCCAGAGAAGCACAAACTGATCAATGATTCCCAGCATGGCTTCACAAGCAGTCGTTCATGTCTAACTAATCTATTAACATTCTTTTCATCAGTTTTTGAATCGGTGGACAAGGGGCACAATTATGATGTGGTATATCTCGACTTTAGCAAAGCCTTCGACAGAGTCCCCCACGAAAAACTAATAAGAAAGGTAGAAGCACATGGCATTAAAGGTAATATTCTAAATTGGATTAGGGCGTGGTTACAGGACAGGAAACAGCGAGTGAGCATTAACGGCACTAAATCCCATTGGAGCAACGTCACTAGTGGAGCTCCCCAAGGCTCAGTTCTTGGACCATTATTATTTATTATATACATAAACGACATAGATATCGGCATAGACAGTAACATAAGTAAATTTGCTGATGACACTAAAATAGGAAGTGTAATTAAATCTGACTAGGACTCAGCAAAACTACAGGAAGATCTAAACAAATTTTTCGAATGGTCTGAAAAATGGCAGATGAAATTCAATGTGGACAAATGTAAAGTACTCAGTATAGGAGATGTAAACAGGGAAACCAGTTACCAGATGAACAACGATGCCATTGAGAAATCCGACTGCGAGAGAGATTTAGGAGTAATGATAAGTAGGAATCTTAAGCCAAGTAAACAATGTGTCTTTGCTCGTAACAAGGCTAATTAAGTACTTGGGTTCATACAAAGGAGTGTCAGTTACAAGACTAGCGAGGTCGTCTTAAGATTATATCTTGCGCTTGTGAGACCTCACCTGCATTACGCAGTTCAGTTCTGGTCACCGTAATACAGAATGGATATAGAATCCTTGGAAAGAATCCAGAGGAGAATGACAAGACTAATCCTGGGCATTAGGAACCTTGAGTACAGAGACAGGTTAAAGCATCTTAATTTGCACTCCCTCGAGAGACGTAAAGCGAGGGGCGACATGATAGAGGTATATAAATGGAAGTCAGGGCTAAACAAAGTGGGCATTACAAAGGTACTCAAACTTTCCAACCAGGAGCGAACTCGTAACAATGGTTTTAAATTAGACAAATTTAGATTTAGGCGCGAAATAGGTAAACACTGGTTTGGAAACAGAGTAGTGGATGAATGGAACAACTTACCAAACGTCATCATTAACTCGAATACGCTGGATAGCTTCAAACATAGGTTGGATGTTTATATGAGCAATAGGGGTTGGGTGTAAATGGGACTGCCCAGTATGGGCCAATAGGCCCGCTGCAGTTTCCTCCATTCTTATGTTCTTATGTTAAGGCAATATCAGTCACTGAAAATTGGCATCAAACTATGAAGAAATTATTAACTACACTCAGCAAGACAATATCAGTCACTGAAAAAATAGTATCAACATTATTACATGTTACCTACACACATGAACAGGCCTTAAGGGCACTCAACAGGTTAATATGGGTCCCTGAGAATTGGTATAAACAATATTAAGAAATTATTGACTCCACCATGAACAGGCCTTGAGGGCATTCAACAAGTTAATATCAGTCCCTGAGCACTGGGAATAAACGATATTAAGAGAATTTTTAACTACATACACACTCTATATACACCTTACATTATTTCCCGGAATATGCTTCACCCAACTCAACATACACCCATAATAAGGGAGATAAAATGTTTCTCTAGGTATCCACTAGCCTCCTGGTCTCAGTGTGTGACCGTTCATTCACTCAGTACATCCATGGATGGAAAGAGAGAGAACGTCAGCTGAGGGAATGGTTCTATTTTCCCATCCGGTAGCTAATACTTCTAACTGACCGAAGCCACGTGGTGCTGTGAACCCACGTGGGAAGAACTGATCAACCACTGCTGGTGCTGGTCCCACGTAGTTTCCGTTGTCGGTAGCACTCGTTCCCTCCAGGGATCCCAGCTAACCTTGCTAACCCGTGACAAGCATGCTCTGATCGTTCCAATTGCGACAATCACCAATCACCAACGACAGTCGTCAAACAGCGGTCATCAATCGCAGTCAAGTAGGTTCTGACAAAAACCCTGCAATGAACTCACTGTTAGCTATTGTTAACTTTATCACTGCCCTATCTATACCCTGTCTGAGATTGAATGAGACTTACTTGTTATACTGCAATGTCGCAACACAGGTGACTAGACCACGTGACCGTATGTATATATATATATATATATATATATATATATATATATATATATATATATATATATATATATATATATATATATATATATATATATATATATATATGAGAGAGAGAGGCTACTGTATTACATATTAGTATATTTGTCCGTGAAATATGTGGATGACTTTTCTATTGAAATACATTTATCAAATATATCCTGCTTTTAATAAAGGCTATATAGTCCCCTTAACACTGTAATTTTCCTTCCTACTTAACCACATACAGTAAATATAATCTAACATTAGCATGATCATTGTATTCTTATCCTAATTATTTTTACTGTTGATATTAATCATTAAGAAATGCAGAAATAATTTGCTATTGACATTGCAGACTGTATTCAGGAAATTTTTAAACCATTTCATTATCTCTTTGTTATGGAAGCAGAAGTAAAATAAATGTAATGGATATTCTACCTCACCACATCTTACACAACTATCATCTTGTTTTATGCTTAACATTTTTAGACTCTGATTTGTTGGTAGAGTTTCATGAATACACCTATATATGACGCCTCTCTGGTGAGGATCCATATATTTACATGTAATATTTTCCAAAATAAAAGACCATTTAATCAGAGGATGCTTTTCTTCAACTGCTTGTTTAGTCCATTTCATTAACATATTGTTACATCTTTATTCCTGACATTGGGAAAATTATCATGCCACGCTATCCTTCTTAGGGTATCGATTGCTTTACTATAATAAGGTGATTTCAAGTAAGAAAGATTTTCAGAAGGTGTCATATATAATAAATAACTGGTCCTTATAAGTACTTTACTTTATAATGTGGAGTTAAAGATTTTCCCTTGTAATGGTAGGAAATATTATTTATGGAAGTTGTACATTATGTAGCAGATGCTTTACAAAAAAAAAATAATAATCCATTCCTCCTTGTTTGACAGGTAAATACAGAGTTTGTCCTTTATTTGGCTGGTACATACCAATCTTTATGTATATGAAAATACATGATTCAATTTTCTGTGTGTAAGATTATACCATCGTACGATATGTTTTCCCATGTTGAGGTGGGGGCTTGTCTATGGCAGCGCCCGGTTGCCAGTCACCAGCTGAAGCTGTAAGAATATAGTCTACAAAGAACATGGTCTATGATTCAAATCTCTCACATGGCGCAGTGAGTAGGATCCCGGGGCCAGACACGCCATTACAGCCCTGACAAGAATGCTGACATGGCCCCTACACTTCCACGACTCTCGACACCCTCAAAGGGACGCCAGGGCATCTCTACACCGTTGGGGAACACCACGCACGCCCAGCAGCAGGCCATGGGTGCATTGATGGCTCAGATGGCGTCTCTAGCTGCTGGCGGTGGTCATGCTTCTATGCCGGTCATGAAGCCCTCAGCAGCTGTCGCTCCAGAGAAGTGTGAGGCAGAAGTGCCAGCAGCTGCGTTTAGGACATGGAGGCGGTCCATGGATTCATGGGTGCTGTTGAACGGGTGGTCACAACTGGTAGCCACACTCCACATTCGCCTGAACTGCGTCCCTGCACTCCAAAGGGTGATTGACTCGAGATACCCCAGCGGTCAATGGGAGCAGCTCTCGCCCAAGGATTCCCTGGATGCCATCAGTGGAATGGTTCTTCAGTCTTCAAACCAAGCTGTGAAATGGAATGTGTTTTTCAACAGCAAACAAGGTGAAGAGGAGCCCATGAAAAGGTATTTTCAACGCTGCTTCGCAGAGGCAGCGGAGTGTGAATTTAAATTTCCTACCTGTGATAATGATCTCTCTGAGTACATGCTATTACGTAAAGTTATGGTGGGCCTGAGTAACCCAGTGTTGAAAAGGGAAATTTTCCAGGGGTACTCGAGTTATAATAGTTTTGAAGTGCTTAGAAACAAATGTATGTTATTTGAGGCAGCAGTGAGAGATGCTGGTGTATTGTGTCGTATGTCTGGCCAGGCAGTGTTGGGAACAGCCGCAGAGGCAGCGGCGGTTGGTGATGACGTCACCGGTGAGTCTGAGGTAGCTGGCGCCCGTCCTGGACACCCAAGTCGCGCGCACTGTGGTAACTGCGGCATGTCACATGCCTCTGGTAAAAGTAACTGCCCTGCAAGTGGGGCCACATGTCGCAATTGCTCTAAGGTTGGTCACTTCAAAAGGTGTTGCAGGAGTAAGTCAGTCCTAAGTGCTCCTGTGGATGTGTCAGGTGCTGTCACAGTGGCAACAGCCCAGCTATCCCGCCACCCCAGGTTACAAGTGTTCGTGACCCAGGCTGGGGGCAATTCCCCCGCCATCCCTGTGCTGGCTGTGGCTGACACGGGTGCTATGGTGTGTGTGGCAAGAGCATCCCTGCTCCGGGACATCGGTTTGTGTCCAGGGCAACTTCGGGCCCGTAATGGCCTGAGGGACGTGGCGAGCAAACAGCTCAAGTGTCTGGGGTCCGTCCCCTGCCGCCTTAGTGTGGACGAGGGGTCCACCGTCCAGGAGGTCTACTTCGTGCAGACAGCCAAGGCCCTTTACCTGTCTTTGGAGGCCTGCAAGTGCCTCAACTTGGTGCCTGTCGACTTCCCGCTCCATAGCCGTGCTGTGGCTGCCGTGGGCGATGGAGGGGAGCGGCACACTGCCGACGACCTACCTCCGAACCCTTTACCTGAGAGCAGTCGTTTCCCGCCGAGGCCAGTTGACATACCCTTGCCTCCTTTGGAGGAGAATGTGGCCAGGTTGGAGGCATGGCTGCTAACGCACTTTTCATCTACCGCATTCAACACCAGCAGGTCCCCACTGCCAGTCATGACTGGTCCCCCTCACCATATCCACCTGACGCCCGGCACGACCCCCTACGCCTGTCACACACCTGCTCCCGTTCCGAAACACTGGGAAGCGGAGGTGAAGGCCCAGTTGGAGGAGGACGTCAGGAGAGGCGTCATCCAGCCAGTGCCTGCTGGTGAGGCTACGGAGTGGTGCGCCAGGATGGTCGTGGTGGCCAAGAAAAACGGTCACCCTAGGCGCACTGTAGACGTGCAACGCATCACTGCAAGCTGTCTGAGGGAGACGCACCACACACCTGCACCATTCGACATGGTGTCTGGGGTGTCAGCGCACTCATTCAAAACCGTCGCCGACGCCTTTTGGAGATTTCATCAAGTGGAGTTGGAGGAGGAGAGTAGACGCCTGACCACATTCATCACGCCGTGGGGACGTTTTCGATACTGCAGGACGCCCATGGGACATTGTTCAGCGTCAGATGCCTACACCAAGAGGTTTGACGACGCTATTCAGGATGTGCCCCGCAAGTACAAGTGCATAGATGACACTCTCCTCTATGACTCCAGTGTAAAGTGGGCGTTCTGGCACACCTACGATTTTCTGGAGACCTGCGCTCGCACAGGTATCACACTGAAACCAGAAAAGTTCTTGTTCTGCAGGAGAGAAGCCGAGTTTGTGGGTTTCCTCCTGGGGTGGGACCTCTACCAGCCCACTGCCCAACGTCTGTCAGCCATCAAGGACTTCTCCATGCCTGTTCAGCCATCAATCACTGACATCAGGTCCTGGCATGGCCTGGTTAACCAGTTGGCTCCCTTCCTTGCCACTGCACCTGTGATGGAGCTCTTCCGTGAGCTCCTCAAGAAGCCAGTGGGCAAGCTGGTGTATTGGGACGACCAGCTGCGGCTCAAGTTTCGCCAAGCCTAGGACACCATCTGTCAGTTGGCCAGGGACGGCTTGATGTACTACGATAAATCCAGGCCTACGGCAGCTGTCACGGATTGGAACAGGGAGGGCGTTGGCTTCGTCATCCTGCAACAATACTGTGCCTGTGCCTCTCCAGAGACGCCCTTCTGCTGCAGAGGAGGGTGGCGGTTGGCTCTGTGTGGTAGCTGACATCTGAGCACGGCCGAGGCCGGCTACGCTGCAGGAGAAGGGGAGGCCCTGGCTGTGGTATGGTGCCTGCGCAAGGCCAGGCTGTTCCTCCTTGGCTGTCCGAACCTCATTCTGGTGACAGACCACCGCCCCTTAGTTGGCTTGCTAGAGGACAGAGCCCTCACGGATGTGGCGAATCCGCGTTTGTTCAGGCTCAAGGAGAAGACCCTGCAGTACCGGTTCAAGGTGAAGTACTTGCCAGGGAAGTGGAACTGTGCAGCTGATGCCCTATCCCGCTTCCCCTCCCTCAGGGCGGCGCCCGACGCGGAGGACATGGACCAAGAGGAGGACCTGTGCGCTGCAGTGTGTGCAGTCACAATCGCAGCACTGGATCAGGATGGGTGCATCACTATGGACGAAGACACAGTGTGCAAAGCGGCTGCGGACGACCAAGTGTACCAGATTCTAGTGTCGAGGGTGCTGGCCGGCGACTGGCACCCCCACAAGTCACAGGAGGTGGCCTGTCTGCGCCCGTACTTCTCGGTGAGGGACAGGTTGGCTGTGGTCAGGGGTTTGGTCACCTACACCTTTGACTAGGGCTGCATGCGCCTTGTCATCCTCGACTCCCTCCGCCACCGGATCGCCGTTAACCTGCACGTGGGGCACCAGGGCCTCGACTCAATGCTCAGGCGGACCCGGCAGTCTGTCTATTGGCCTGGCATAGAGGGGGACCTGCAGTATCATCGGTCCCGGTGTGCTGCTTGCGAGACCCACGCCCCTTCCCAGCCTCCGGAGTCGTTGGTTCTGACCCCAACGCCAGACTATTCCTTTCAACAAGTGGTGGCCGATTTGTTCCACCTGCAGGGCCACACGTACCTAGCACATGCTGACCGACTCACATGTTGGCTGGAGATCGCCCACTTCCCCAACGAGGCCACCTCTGGAAAAATCATCGCCCGTCTGCGGGCCTACTTCACGAGGTGGGGGCACCTGAGCAGATCTCCACGGATGGAGGTACCAACCTTGCCAGCCTTGAGATGACAGATTTCCTCAAGTCATGGGGGGTCGAGGTGCGCCTCTCGTCGGCCCACTTCCCCCAGTCCAATGGCAGGGCAGAGGCTGGGGTCAAGGCTGCCAAGAGGCTCCTCAGGGATAACACTGGACCCGGGGGTAGCCTGGACTGCGATAGGACATCCCAGGCCCTCCTCCAGTACCTGAACACGCCTCTGTGGGGGTTGAACAAGTCGCCCTCCTAACTCGCCACCGGCCGCCAGCTCCGTGACGGCATTCCCGTGGCCAGACAGCACTATAAGGTGGACCAGCACTGGCGGCGGGCACTTCGTATGAGGGAGGTGCGCTTGGCTGAAACCCAGGATGGGGTCCTTCTGTCGCTGGGGGAGGTGTCCCGCCAGCTGGCTCCCCTAGCCGTGGGTACGCATTTGCGTGTGCAGGACGCAGCTACCAAGCTCTGGGACAGGACAGGCATAGTGGTGAAAGCCCGCCCTCACAGGCAGTATGCCGTCAGGTTGAGTGGCAGTGGCAGGGTGTCCATCCGCAACAGACGCCACCTGCAAAACAGCTCCACACCTGTGCCTACTACTCCGGTGGTGCACTAAGCTGTGCCTCCTGGCCCCCCTTCTGCTGTGCCCTCCGTACCCGCGCCCTCGCCCGCACTCCCGGCCCCTCCCCAGTCAAGAGCGGCCAGGCCCAGGAGAAGCCGTAGGCCCCCGGGCTGGTTGACGGACTACGTGGTGTAGTGTACAGTATTTGATGTAAAATTAGTTAAGAGTTATATTTTTGTTTTGTTTTTCTTTGTTTGACTAGTTTCTATGTGCATTGTTTTCCTTTTGTTAGTTCAAATGTGCATTGTCATTTCCTTTTAACTTGGGGGGGGGGGAGATGTAAGATTGTACCATCGTACGATATGTTTTCCCATGTTGAGGTGGGGGCTTGTCTGTGGCAGCGCCCGGTTGCCAGTCACCAGCTGACGCTGTTAGAATGAAGTCTACAAAGAACATGGTATACAATTCAAACCTCTCACACTGTGAATACATTTTATTTAATGAAAATGTATGGGATAGGTACAATACCTAAGACAAAACTGTTGAATTAAGAATAAAACCTTTTTGGTGCAAAATTACCTGTTTGATAAGCAATTGACAATTATGGTGATTTTTTTCATTTTTTTCCCGTATTCATCTTTACAATGCATTCATAACTGCCATAGTATATAATACCTAATACAGTACTTTTGAATATTCTGGTGACTATCCACAGCACAGGCCATAAATCTCACTTCTTCCACTCACTCCAGCCCATAATACTAGTGTTATCTTTGTTTAATTTAGCACCTGTTGCTTCCTTAAATCTTTCCATTTCTCTGCTAACCTCAATTATGGACAGATGTGTGGCAACAAATTCTATAAAATCATCAGCATATCCCTGTATGGGTATTTTTATGTTATTTAGTAAATGAGGGGGAATTATGCTGGCATTGTTGTTGACTGATAAATAAAATGGCCATTGGAAAAAGCTCGATAGAATCATAGAGAGAGGAGAGAGGACATCCTTGTCTTACTGATCCTTCAATCCTAAATGACTTACTTTGGATACCATTAACCAGAACTTTAGTTTCACAATTTCTATACAACATTTTAATCTAGTCTACATAAACATTGCTTATACCTAATTATTCAATTAACATTAATACAAATTTGATATAAGCTCTGTCAAATGCTTTTGACCAATCTAAGTTTATCATGGCACATTTTTTGTTCTTATTACAAATTGCACTACACCCCTAATACTAGTAATATTACAATCTATTCTTGACCTCCCTTTAATACAACAGTATCGATCTTTTCGAATTATTAAATTTAATAAAGGTTCACTGTAATTTCATTGACCAATATTTTTGCTACCATTTATTAGTCTACATTTATTTTTCAATTAAATTCAGATCCCCTTTCTAGACACTAACTTTAATATTCTTGTATTTGTAACAAACTTAATAATTATCCACGTATGATTATAAAACTCTACAGGTAGACCATTACTACGTGGGGATCTACTAAGGTTCAGATTATCAATTGTTTCCTATATTTCCTTCTCGTTTGCTGGTTTTATTAAAGATTCATTTTCCGATTCCCTTTGTTTCCGTTTGCATTTCTCTATAAATGTTTTACAATATTCACCAATAGTTTTAACTCTTTTATAGAGATTTCCAAAGAATTCTTCAAATACATAAATGATTCTTTCTGACTTCTCCATTTCTTCACCATTTTCTTTTTTAACCTTAGTAAATAATTCCTGGTTTCCTTTACTTTTTTCTTCACAAATCAAATGGCGAGAATGCTTTTCTCCTTCCTCCCTCTATTAGTCCGGCAGTGAGAGGGGCCAACCTCAAAGTGTTTGAAATAGTTATTTTTCTTGATTATTCTTCTACAGGGTCTCAATGAACAGTTCCAGGTGGGTGTGGAGTTCTCACCCTTGAACAATTTTAATTACACAATATTAAAGATGTGCACTAATAGACTTTGTGTAGAAATGGATATTTTGATATATATGAAGATCCATACAGCCCCAAGTCCCACACCTAGTGTTGAAATTGGCGTGAATTAACACAGCAATGTAGTATAAACATGATGCCACTCTTACTTGTTTCTGGACATATCAAATATGCAAGATATGGCCTGTACTATCTCCGATCTATGGAACAGATGCCAGAAGATGTTCGTGTACATTTCCTGATATCTGAGCACACCGTGCACCACAATGCCGGCATCTATACCGCGATATGGAGTCACATGGCCAAAGAGAACACCATGTGTTTATCAGCCTACGCAGCAGACTGAACTCCACGAGAAACAAAACTGATGAAGAAGTGTCACAACTACATCAAAAAGAAGAAGGGAAATCCAGAATGAAAGTTCATGGTACTGACGGAAAGAACCCCGTGACAAATTAGAAGTTTGTATCAACCCACTGAATGAGAATTGACATACAAATAATTTAGAGAATATTGTAACTGGACAAGAAATCAGCAACAAATCAGTCAATGTTGATGATGCTTATTTAGTGGGTAAGAGCCGAATGGAACAGTTTGAGCAACAATGGCTTGATGGTTTCCATGAGACTGCATAAATCAGTCACAACGATGGCGTCCGGTCGGAAACATATCAAAGTGGCAGACAAGAAAGTCTATGATACTGAAAACATTTATGCAAGAGTCATGGGTCTAGAGAATAGCGTGAGAGAGTTTAACACAATGAACTTGATGACTCATGAACTTTTACCTGAATTAGCCTCACTGTTTGGTGACAGTGATACGAGGACAGCTACTTCCATGACATCCTTGAACAATAGCCTGCGAGTTGATGTCTCTGCCAGGGATGTTACTATTAAAGCCACCTTCTTGGATAGATGTTTGGACATGTGGGTCGCACCATGGCCTACTGGTGGAACAGTCCAGGACGACACAGGTCCCGTGTAACTAGTATCTGACAGGTAAGTTTCAGTGGTAGCAATATCACATACAGTACATGTTATTCGGTATATGTTGGAACAGTTTCACCCTAAAGTTCGTTAACTCTCCCAGCCAGCTATTGTTGCACTGCCTGCTTCAGATGTATGAACTTGAGTCTATTACTTCGAACCTTTAAATTCATTCGTATCGGTTTCATGTTCTGATTGGTACTGAGACAGTTTCAAACATCTGAAGCAGGCAGTGCAGCAATAGCTGGCTGGGAGAGTTGACTAACTTTTGGGTGAGACTGTACCATAAATGGTTTTATATCTCTCATGTCTGCAATATTTTTGTAACTACAACTAGTTCTTTGTTTACTAAGATTCTATCCGAATCAATTGAAATGTCAGTATATGTCTCTATGTGCAGGTATGAAGACGGCTGCATAAAAGAGTCTGTCAGAATCGATCGTGACAAGACTGCCAGTACACCCTACATGCAATTGGACGACTGCCTCCAAAGGAAGTCATCCTTACACTGTCTAGAAACAAGAAGCAGCTGACAGAACTCATCATGCTGGATCTGATGCGTCACAGTACCACTCTCAGAGGCAGAATTGTAGTTAAATATGGAAATCCAGTTCTTGTGGAAATCTGGAGGGAACATCACCAGGAGAATAGACATGAGAGTAACACACGATGAGACTGATATAATCATCCGGCAAAACATTCAAGCAAATGCCAACAATGTACTAGTGGTTACCATTTCATCTCTGCTGGTAGTATCAGGAGCCAAGTGAGGATGATTTTACCCATCAAAGATCGTTCTATAATGGACATCAGTGCCAGTGTAAGGAGTCATCGAGATGTGATGGACAATAGACGAATTGACGGTTCTAAGGAAACATATTGTTAAGCCGAGGCATAATTTAGTAATATAATTTTTGTGAACTAGGTGTTCTGATTATTTTCTATTCCAATTAGCAGTTATTTGGGCAAGTTTGGGGAGATTTTCTTGTATATATTGATGTATTACTTATGTAAGAATTTGCTAGAATGTATTGCATCATTTTTTTTTTTATGATTTACTTACGTATTGTAAGCCTCGATCAGAGTAGAACGTTCTAAACCTTTCCAGGCGTGTCTCGTTCCGACTTGCAGTACCTGGATAGTGCTAGGATGTTCTAGTGACATCTATTGAGGTATATAAGCGGCAGCGAGCGGCCTAGGGGAAGTCGGTCGATTGTTTCTGCTCAGAATGTGAAGGACAAGACGAGTGACAGCCTTTGTCTCAAACTGCTGACTCAATAACCGTCACCTGACGCCACTCACCACCAATTTAATACTCGGGAAGCTTGCTCCAGACAACGTCTTTTCTGTGTCTCCCCACTGATCAGGGGTTTCTCCTGATCAGAGGCGGCCCAGATTGGGTGCTCTGTAACGGCTTCCTGCAGCGGACCTGGGCCGCGATCCCATCGGTGTTACCCACACCAGTGGCTATTCTTCCTCTGTTCTTCCTTCTTTTTCGCTCTGGCCTAGGGACCTGTACCTAAGGGTGTATTCGTCCTTGGGTCCCCACTGTAACTGTTCACCTCCCTCCCAGGAGTTTGTGAACACGAAAGGGGGCAGGAGCAGTACCCATCCCTCCGCCGAGCCTTCCTAGGTAACCGTGATCGTGCGGGTCCACCTAGGAAGGGGGGTTGCAATCCTGAATCCCCACCCCCCCCCCTTATTAGGTACACTAGCTCACGTCTATAAGTGAACATTCATTAACACTAGGGAAGTAGGCTCCCCTGACAGGGCTTCCGGGAGAGAGTTGCGGGAACCACTCTACGACGACTCGACCAACAAGTGGCGGTGGGGAGTGTTGTAATTCCTGTGACAAACTCCTCTCCTGGAATAGGTAGGTCTCCAACCTCACTCCACGCAACGGTGGTCTGTCCACCACGTACTCTATTCAATGAGGGCACACCGGGTACGGATACGCTCCCATGAAGGGTGCGTGACTGACGAAAGAAAAGCAGAACTAGCAAGACTCCTCAGTGCAACCCTACTCATCAAAATATCCAACCTCATCACGACCAAGGACTCCTTCATCTCCCTGTGCCTGACTGAAAATGATGTCGACTTACTCTTATCGAGCGAGAGCACAAGAAAACTCAAGTCTGCAAAATTTGAAGTTGCAGTTCCTCCACAACTCCGAGCAAGGAAGTCAATTGTAGTCAAACGACTAGATAAAGCGATCACCGAAGAAGCAAATGAACAGCAATTGGTATCTGGCATAGAACATAGAAACCAATGGGCCAAGGTGGAGGAAGTGGTCCAGCTGCCCAGACTGCCAGCCATGCTCAAAATAAGATTCACAGAAATAGCCATGGCCCAAAGAGCAATCCAGGAAGGACTTTGTCTCTCCTACTACCATGTCAGCAGCAGCCAAGTGGAGCAGGAGGAATTCTTCCCCATTACTCCATGCTGGAACTGCTACCAATACTTACACACGACTACAGACTGCCCTAACAAGGACACCAAGCACTGCTCAGAATGCGGGAACAAGGGGCACACCATTAGGGAGTGTAAAAACAAAGATGCCCCCCAAATGCCTAAACTGTGAAGGAGATCACAGAACACTGGCTGCTCGCTGCCCCATACGAAAAGCAATATTTAACCAAAAGAAGGAGAAGGAGAGGGAGAAGACACGGGAACAGCAAAACAGGACATATTCAGCTGTGACAAAATTAACCAGAGAAACGACAAAGGTTCTCAAAAAAGTCGCCACACCACCCCCCCCCGCAAAGCAACCTATTTTGCTTCAACTTGGAAATAATCTTTCCATAAAAATAATGACCTCCATAATCCACGCCCACATCATGAATATAGCCAGATCTGGAACTTTTGCCAAGGCAGCAAGGGACATGTTCGCCGCCAACAACCTGCCAGACATGGAATTCCCAAACGACGTGCCTTCTACCGAAATTTTCAACATAATATACAAACCAGAGAACACTGCAAATCAAGAACCATCGACTCAAGAACAGACTATCGCAGACATACAACCTGAGCCAGCAAGCGAGGAGGAAACGATGGATGACGAAAACGAACATGAAACCACCACAATAACAGAACAAGCCGCCAGATTCAGCACCCAAAAAAGAATCAAGCAGGAACTATGGCACCACCACCTTCACCCAGAAAGACCACGGAGAACGAAGACCTAGGGTATGAAACTGGTCTACGATTTTTCTCCACTACAGCTCCCCCCATAGTCTCAACAGAAAGACTATTGGCAGAAATAAGGCAAGGCAAGATTAAATACACATACTCAGACAAAAACCTAGATGACACACATATTGAAACACTAATTAAGAAAAGAAGAATCATCACAAGACACAACAGAATAGAGAGTTGATCAATCAATAAATAAAAAGATCCGTCTGGGCCTGCTGACGGACAGGAGGGGTCAGGGGAACACCGGTCAGCAAAAATGGCGCAAACCAGCTCTAGGCACCAGCCTTCATAATAAACAAACTTAAAATAATCCAACACAATGTCTTAGCATGAATCCCACAGAGAGCAAGCGAACTATATAACACATACCGTAATATACAGCCAGATATTATCCTCATAAATTTGTATGGTAATAAAAACTCAGAAAAATTCAAAATATTTAACTACACAGTCTACCAAAAAAATAGTCAAGACCCACAACATGATGGAATTGCCATAGCCATCAAACGAAACATACAATACAAGATACACGACTCATTTCACCACAACCCGAAAGAATTCTGGCGGAAAATTAAGCACCTAATGGGAATCTCCAGCAACGAATCAATCTACATTCTAAACAGCAACCATATCAAATTAACTGAACCCAAAGAACAAGAACCTGAATTCAGGAAATATTGGAGCAAAATATTTCAAATAAGCCAGGAAGACAACCTGAACCTCTGTATAAACACCGAGCGACAAGTAACCAATCACTTGACACACACAACCCATATCTGGCAACCAATTCCCAACATAGACATATTTTTCCACACTGATCAAGCCAATCACCGCAGAGGAAATACACAAAACAATAAACAGTTTCAAGAACAAGGCCCCGGGCATCAGTAAAATAAACAAACCCATACTCCAGCATCTACCAATCAACATGATACTCCAACTCAGAAACATTTTTAATGCATCACTTGCCTCTGGCTACTTCCCAAGGAAATTTAAAACAGCAAGCATCAGACTTATACCAAAACAAGGTAAATCCCCCACTCAAGTATCAAATTGCAGACCAATTTCTCTTCTAGAAACACCGGGAAAAGTCTTAGAAAAAATCATTAACCACCGACTGAGAATACACCTTGAGTTTGAAAAGAAATACAACCCCAAGCAGCACGGATTTAGAAAACACAGAGGAACCCATACAGCCTTAGCCCTAATTTACGAAAACATAGCAAACGCAATGCACAATAGAGATCAATGTAACGTAGTATTAAGGGACGTAGCAAAAGCATTCGACAAGGTCTGGCACTTAGGGCTCAAATACAAAATTACCACCCAAGACTTCCCAACAGCTTTACTCCCTTTCTTTGTAACTTCCTTGACAACAGAGAGGCCAAAATTATCATTGGTAACCACATAGACCCAAGCATCAAGTTATACAGCGGAGTACCACAGGGAAGTAACCTCTCACCAACACTCTACACAATATACACGGCGGACATGCCACACATGGAGAATACATAGCTTATGCTAATGACATCACCCAAATCATCCGACATCCAGGCAAGGAAAAACATATGATGGCACGAAAAACAGCCCACGCCATCGAGCAAATCAACGAATATGAAATAAGTGGAAAATACAAACTAATACACAGAAGCTAAAAATCATACACATTGCCAAAATAAACCCAGCACCAATCACAGTCAACAACGTACCTCTACAATACTCCAACGAAGGCAAAATTTTGGGACTCACAATAACAAGAACAGGCATAGCAAAACACATAACACAAGGCAAAACTCTTGCCCAATCACAACTCACGAAACTACGAAGATTTAGCAAAATGGACACCAAAATTCAACTACACCTATTCAAAGCACTTGTCCGCCCCCACCTGGAGTATCCACCAATACCACTCAGCACGATCAGCAAAACCAGCCAACTTAAACTTCAATCAGTACAAAACAAAGCTATCCGTAGAGCATCAAAGCAACTCCCCCCAGACACCACCAAAATACAAGAACTTCACGAATTATGCGATATCGAACCACTGAATACACGAACACACAGCCAAGCCCAGAGAATATGGAGCAAACTTGAAGAGTTGGAGGACCCAATATTCTCCCAGTTAAATTAAGAAGTAACTTCTAAAACACACAGCTGGTGGCCCAAGCGCCTCCATGCTAACATAGAAGAACAAGACCCACTTTATACATATATGTGAACAAATAACACCACCATCTAACAAACATAAATAAACACCCATTACACTAATGAATGCCTAGCTAACTTACCCCCTCCCCCCTCCACCTGCCTCCTTTGAGCGGGCAGGCGTCTGCTGTGCGTGGCCACCACCCCAACCAATCACCTCGACTCAGCTACTGTAGGTGGACAGCCCACCTGCTATCACCCCCTACTACTTTATTTCCCCTTCTATGCTTTCCTTCTCTCTCTCCTCTCCACTTTACTTCAATATCATCATCATCATCATCAGACATCCATCAACAGCCTGTTGTTTGTCGGTACACTGATACTGATCGTCGGGAAATTACTAGAGACTGGCGGGACAGTTGGTGGTAATTCGAAACTTGTGATATATTTACTGCTTCTGTATATACGACCTGGCCGCTGGTAACCAGGAGTGGAAGCTGGGTAAGTGGTGAAAGAAGTGTCGTAACACTGGTGTCAGGAGAGAAGAACAGAAGCAACAACTACAGCAGCTGCAGGAAGAGGTCGATAAGAATATTCATGAACAGGCTGAAGCTCTGCAAATGATGTGCAGCAGGTGGGGTGACGCATTGCATGAGGTGCAAGTTGAACTTGGAGTGACGAATAAGGAAGTGGGTGAAAAATTGAAGCAGCACAAACAAAAAGTGAGTGGTGAGATCACAGAGCTAACAGTGAAGAGCTAACAGTGGTGAACAGTGAGCTAATGAAAGTCAGTAGTAGGATAGAAGTTCTGGAGAATTGTCTAACAGCAGGATAACAGCCAAGATCTAGTGACCCCCATAATTGTGATGGTGTGCGTGAAACATCGTTTGTGCACGCTCAGAGTGGGGTGAATAGTGTTGAAAATTATGGAAAATACGATAAGCGTGTAGAAAAAGGAAGTATTGAGCTGAATTACAGAGCACCTGAGTTCAAACCGCATGCTTCGTTAAGTGAAGTGGTGAACTACCCAATGGAGCCAGTGAAGAAGAAACCACAGGAATTCGATGGCAAGGTATCATGGAAAGCATACGACGCACAGCTTAAGTTATTGGTTGAACAAAACGGGTGGAACGACAAGCAGTGTGCGAGGCAATTAAACACGAGTTCTGAGGGCGCGGTTATGGAGGTTCTCAACCAGTTGATAGGAGCAGAACGAAGCAGTTACATTTCACAGGGCCAGATTCCGCACTCGTACCCATAATGAAGGTGAAACACTGCAACAGCTTGCTCAAGACCATGAAATACGGCTCATAGGGCGTACCCTGGAGCATCACCTGATCTGTTACCCGTATTGGGACGAGTTTGTGGACGCATTGGACAGCAAGCAGCTCAAGATTCATGTGAAGTGGTCCCAACCTGTAACCCTACAGGAAGCTTTGGCTAGAGCCCTGAAGTTTGAATCTTACGTGAGGTCAAGTTTACCAAGCTTCAGGACTGAGTTTAACGCTGGTGCTTAAGGCACGAAAGGGTCAAGTACAAGAGACAGAGAGATTTAAAGGAACCTGCTGGTACTGTGAGAAGATTGGGCACGAACAGGAGGACTGTTACAAGCAGAAACCAGAGTGAGAGCAGGGCCATAGAGAGAAGAACATGGAGAAAAGAAAATGTTGGGCTGGTGCTGAGGGGCAATGACCAACCTGTCTCACTATTGACGAAATGAAGCCGAGCCACTGTAAGCACTAAGCAGTGTCCAGGTTGAAGGTGAGATCGATGGCATAAGGTGTCCGTTGATCGATGAAGCCTCGGAGCAGACTTTTGAGAGGCAGGAAGTGATTAGTCATCAACAACTACCTGAGACGTCGCAGCAGCTGTGCTGGATAACTGGACACTGGGCATTACTAAAGGGACCAGTGGATATCATCATCAAGCTGGGAAAGGAAGAAGAAACCCTACAGGATTATGTAGCGGATATAGCAGACCTTTGCATCCTGGGCCTGGACTACCTCCTACCTCGCAGGTGTTAACTGGACCTTGGCTCAATGCAGTTGAAAATTAAAGGAAAGTGGGTACCGCTGTAGACTGTGAAGCATGGAAGTGTTAAGGTTACAGCTAGGCGGACAGTAGTTATTCCCCCAAGATCACAGGTGCTGGTGCCGTGCAAGGTGAACGGTGCCTTGCATACCCGTCTGGGAATGATGGAGCCTGATAGTCGCACTACAATGGAGGAGGATTCAGCCGTTGATGGGGAAGGCCTTGAGAAGTTGCTGCTATAAGACCAAGACCTGCGACCAGTGATCGAGTGGAAGAGCCAGAGCTCAGTGCGGCCAGCGTGGGAGATGATCTAAGGAGGAAGTCTTACGTCTAAAAACTACTGGACTCAGTGGAATGTTCTTCGGCTGAAGGCTGGTCTACTGCAGCGCTAGTGGGTGACTACAAGTGGCCTCAACAGGTATTGGCAGAGAGTACTTCCCTGGAGGATGAGGTCAGAGATAAGAACATAAGAACATAAGAATGGAGGAAACTGCAGCGGGCCTATTGGCCCATACTGGGCAGTCCCATTTACACCCAACCCCTATTGCTCTTATAAGCACCCAACCTATGTTTGAAGCTATCCAGCGTATTCGAGTTAATGATGATATTTGGTAACTTGTTCCACTCATCCACTACTATTTCCAAACCAGTGTTTACCTATTTCGCGCCTAAATCTAAATTTGTCTAATTTAAAACCATTGTTACGAGTTCGCTCCTGGTTGGATAGTTTGAGTACCTTTGTAATGTCCCCTTTGTTTAGCCCTGACTTCCATTTATACACCTCTTTTATGTCGCCCCTCGCTCTACGTCTCTCGCGGGAGTCCAAATTTAGATGCTTTAACCTGTCTCTGTACTCAAGATTCCTAATGCAAGGGGTTAGTCTTGTCATTCTCCTCTGAATTCTTTCCAAGGATCTTGAGAGAGACGCACGACAATCCAGTCAGTGAACATCTTGGAGTGAAGAAGACCCTGAGCCGCCTGCGGCAAAGGTTTTACTGGGTTGGCATGCGTAAGGATATGAAAGAATGGTGTTGTTCATGCGATGTCTGTTGTGCCAAGAAAGGACCAAAGCTACACACACGCGCCCCACTGCAGTCGTACCATGCATGCTCACCAATGGAGAGGGTAGCAGTGGATATTGCCTGACCTTTGCCACTCACTGCAGATGGGAATAGATATAGTCAAGTAATCAATTATCTTCCGCAGTTTGTCCGATGAATATTGAAAGTTGGCTGAATATTCTGGAATCGTTGCCATGGATACAGCTGGTCAATTGGTATGCCTGATTAGATAAAAGCTTCGAATTCTTTCATGAATCATAGGGAAAGTCGAGTCAAAATCTCATAAATATGTTACACGACTCGTATGGGTGTCAAAGTGGCGGCAGTCTTATTACACACACATCACTCACTCACGACGGCGACAGCAAGGTGAGCCCTGCGGGCAGTGCTACAAAGGGGCGTATTAGATACGTGCCGGAACTAGATCAAGTGGTGACGATCATCCCCTGACAGCACAACAGAGGCCAGTGTTTACGAGTCGGAAATACGTGGCAATGTTCTTTGTGAGGTAACAACCTCAGAAAGGAACCGATAGCTGGCCATTTAGGAGATCCTGTTAATTAATAACAACTCCTGTTTTTCCCCTAGATTGTTTTCTTTTTAGTTAAAGGGTGCTGGCTCACCACCCCAGGACCAGCCCCATGGGGGGCAAAAAAAAACACCACCCCTTATCCCTCGCAAAGGGAAAGGGGACGACCAGGATCGAAATGACCAAAGTAGTGCCTCGTCTCGAAGTGGAGAGGTACAAGGCACAACATTACCTATGCCATTAACAGGCCAACAAACGCAAGACTTCCATATAAGACCTGAGAACACCCTAATCATTAAGTACCAGGGCTCCTTTGACGGCATGAATGGATTTATTATCAGTAAAGGTATCAAGGCCGCCATTGAGACGTGGCAAATGTCTGGCGCCTGAGGAACGGTGAACTGCAGGCCGAGATAATGAACTCTAGTCAGGTTAAAGACGCACTGAATCTTTAATTTTTTCATGATTACGAAGTAAAGGCCTACAGTATGTACTAAATTTCTTCAATACCTGCAAAAGGGTTGTAAAAGTCCCAAATTTCAGCAGTTGGGTGAAGATGATATTGTGGACTTTATGAAGGATCAAGACATAGTTACTGCTAGATTTTTCACAAAGATAGTTGACAGAAATAGACAAATCACATGGACAGTAACCTTAACATTTGGCAAGACAATCCTACCTGAACACGTAGTGGTTGGGTTTGAGAGGGTTGCAGTGCGACCCTACAGCCCCTTTCCACTTAGATGTTTCAAGTGCCAGCAGTTTGGACACAGCACCAAATACTATAGGAATCCTGCAGTATGTGTGCACTGTGCCCATAACTGTGTGCACGAGGAAGAATTTACATCAGGTACCCTGAAGCTTGACACAATTAATCAGGGTAATGGATATTTGGACCAAAATTATAGATTGGGGTGGTAATATCGACAATATTTACCTAGATTTTGCCAAGGCTTTTGACAAGGGTAGAGGACTTTCTACATGACCGCAAGCAGTGTGTGATGGTTAATGGCACAAAATCATCATCTATATCCATAACAAGCGGGGTAGCACAGGGCAGTGTATTGGGCCCGCTGCTGTTCGTTTGTTTTATAAATGACATGCCTGAAGCTGTACATTCCTCCATACAAATGTTTGCTGATGACGCCAAGGGAAATTAAGAACCAAGCGGACCTTGAAGAGCTTCAGAATGATCTCTGTGAGCTTCAAGAAAGGTCTAAGAAATGGCTGCTGAGATTCAATGTCATGAAGTGTAAGAGGATGCACCTGGGACGTACCAACAGTAAGGAGATGTATCATATGTCCCAATGGGATGAAGAGGCTGCATTAAATGAGAAGAAATGTGAAAAGGACCATGGTCTGTAAGTTAACAATGAACTGAAATTCTCGGGCCATTGCGAGAAGAAGGTAAACCAGGCAATTAAGTCAGAAGACGGAGAGCATGATAGTCAACTACAGAACGAATGAAGTGAAGATAGAAAGTACGAGCATAGGTGATGTTAATTCCAAAGCCCTTGCAAACAAGGGTTCTGAGGGGTTTAATGCGCTGCATTAGTTTGGCACGAAGGTTGCCGACAAATTTTGCATCATTCACACAAATTCAAAGATATTTATAGGAGCTACATAGTTCCAAGGGCATGCTGTTAATGTTAAAGTCAAAAGGCGGAGGGTGAACAGGACGAGGATTGAGGACCCTTATCTTGTCAACAGATATTATGAGATCACATTCCACAGTCCTCCGAGCAAATACATCCAGCAAGGCTTGGAGCTTGGTCTGTGTCATAATGCAAATATCATCAGCATAGCATATTACAGCCTCGTTTGACTGAACTGGAAAGTCAGCAATAAGCTTGTGCATCAGTATATTAAAGAGCATAGGACTTAACACTCCACCCTGAGGCATACCAAGCTCAAATGCTCTCATTCTGGTACTTTTGACTCCCCTAAACAGAACACTGGCATACCTGTTGGACATATAACAATTTATCCATGTCAGGAGGTTACCTTGGATGCCAAAATTAGCTAGTTGCTCAAGTATAATGTCTATTAGCTACATCAACGGCTGATTTAAGGTCTATGAAGGCTGTTTGTGTATATGTTTGTGTCTTATCTTACATTCTGCAAAGCATGTCTGTGTGCTGCACCCGGGCATGAATCCATACAGATTAGGGGTCAGTTTGTCTTTGACTTGAAACATGAGACGTTTGATAACAACTCTTTCAAGGACTTTACACATACAGGATGTGAGTGAAATGGGCCTGAAGTTTCGAGAGTTAGCTTTAGGGATTGGTACTGTTTCCAAGGGTCCATGTCTTAGGCAGAATACCCTGTGTGAGGCTTATTTGATACAGGTCAAGCAGTAGATGGTTAGGGATGTATTAGCCCCTTAGTCCTTATATAACTGTCAGGGCAGTACATTGGATTTATATAATCATATCACTCCTGTAACTTTCCACTGGCTATGAGGTGACATGGTCACATCACATGATGGGTAAGTTCCTTGAAGCGTTGCCCTAAGACTGTTAAGGTCTGCATTTAAAAGCCGGTTGCCTGCAGATTGTCACTCAACACCTCACACCAACTGCACGAATTTAGAAGAGCTCTTTAATAGAGCCTCCGTCCTCATCTTAACACTCATAGCAACAGTGATTAAGTTAAGGTGATATACACTTGGAACTGCAAATGAGATAGTTCCTCAATAAATAGATAACAGACAATTGGGTTTCGCTGCTAAAACCCTATATAATTTACATGTTCAGCCCCATTAACTCAGAAGGAATCAACGGTTAAAGGTCCAGTTCATAAGGTGGCAGCAAAGTGGTAACGGATAACAACATTCCCGTCGATATACTCATTCTACATAACAAGTCATAAGTGTTTTACGAAAACAGGAAAACAAAAAACAGTGACGTGTTATACTCTTCCAAAGTGTATTATGGTATCCCGTAGTGAGACGCTATACATTGAGTGATTTTTATTTTGTCATCCAACCAGATGTAAAAAAAAAAATTTCAATAACCAATTCTGAGGTATTGATGACTTTCTATCTTGTGGAAAGTTGGCAACACCCCTGTCTGGCAACAAGGCGTGACGGTGAGGAATTCACGAGATCAGCGTTCAGCATCCTGTGAGCGGATAACCCCAGTGCCAGCACAAAATTCTTACAGTGTTGCCACATACCTACATGCTTCTAGGTTTTGCAACACATGAACCTTACACCATTTAGACATTACAAGTTGTTTAAACAGAGTGTTTTGGCTGTCGAGGCTGCAGATTGTTTACTCCCCATGTGCACCCAGCAAGTCCTATATATACAGGGCTTCCGAAGGTTTGACATACAGAAGGACCGGCATCTCATCCGTGGTGGACGCATCCAGCGACCTCACAACGAGTGATCAGCAATTTTGGTGGATAGTGGACTCCCCAGCATTGAAGTGGACTGACCCGTCGCCATCTTGAAACATCAATCAGTTGCTACGCAACGAAGATAGGCACCTGACAGGGAGGCGGCCATTGACCAACTCACCCCTACCTTGAGTCAGCTGTGCCAGTGGGAGGAACGACTGCGTATGACGGCACCCGTTTGCTACACTGACGTTGTTAGGTATTTTTAGGAACATTCTAAATAAACCCACAGTAATATAGTCAATGACATAACTCCACATGGATAGTCGTCGTGTAGGGTATGTTCTATAATTATAAGTGTCTTACTTCCTTTTGATGTGAATATATATACTGGAGATACTGACGTAATTAAAGGCAAGTAGTAAGTTTTTCTTATTCTTTCGTGATAATTTCTTCATTTAACAGGTAACGTATTTACTGTAAATGAGAGGTAAGAGTAATTTTATTTTTATGATATAACTTTTGATGTGAACCATTTCCTTATTAATGGACCATTTTTCAAAGTCTTCGGCTTGGGACATTACTGATTTGGCGGAGCATTATATTAGCTATTCAGATATTACTGATGAGGTTAAAGTAACGACTGAAAAGATAGATTCAGTAGATGAGCACGAAACACAGGCGCAATCAAAGCTAGACATTTCTGTCAGGAGTAGTGAAAATATTATAGACCAATCATTTGACGATTTAAACCGTCGAACCCTAAGGTCAGGTAATAAGTATAATACGTAGCCTGATTACGGGCAGGTTCTCCTTTCTCCTCCACGGAAAGACAGTGTGTCAGAAAACTTTTTATTACCTCCTCCATTAAAAGATCCCTCAGTTAGGAGTAAGTTAAATAGCATGGCTGCTTCTAACACTGACATGTCTACTAACCCCTCTAACGTCTTTCACGTGATACCGCGTGGTGATTAGGTCCGTGATTTTACGGGGGAAGATGAGTACAGGGTAACTACATTTCTAAGAGCATATGAGGATACCATGAGAAATGTTCAGATTGCTACAGATCAGGTGAAGAAGTCATTTGTTCGCTCTCATATCCCACAAGATAGTTTTGCAAGTGAACATTTGGACTCCAGCAGTCTCGCGGACCCGAGGTATGAATATTTCAGAAGGGCTCTAATTGGTATTTTTGAGTCTGGTTCACAGCTAGGACATATACATTGGTTGTTTAGGTGGCTTGATCGTTTGACACCTGTGGTTCAAGCAGAAACTCCGATGAAGGGTGTCGCCATTGCTGGTGATGTCAAGCAGGACATGCGTGCTTATTTTGGTGGATCGTCATGGTATGATGATGATGACAAAATGTCTCAAGAAAATGTTGAGAACTTAGTTGAACGAATTAGTTTTTTGATGGCTGTTCGCTACCCTATATATTGTCGTGCACAGGAAATTGAGTATGTACCAACTGATTTAACCATAGATTAAGCAAATAAACTTGCTCCCAAGTCAGCTCGTACTCCACCAGCTAGGACAACTACACCTGTAGCACCAATGCAACAACGAGTTCTTAACAACCCAGGTAACAAACCTCGACAAGCTTTAGTATGTACCCATTGTAAGAAGAAAGGTCATACAGTGGATGATTGTTACCAGCTCCAGAGTGGTGGTGTCAAGAATAAAGAAAAGAGACAACCAACCACCGGCCCACGGCAAAGACATGGATCACCCAAAACGTATTCAGTGGCGGCAAAGACTACGTCTATGACAGGCCTTAAAGATGATATGTGGTGTGGGTTCCATCAGTCTGCATCTCACAACAAGGATGAATGTGCCATAATGCTAGGAGTGTAGACGAAGGAACGCCCCAGGTAACACAGCAGCGTACAGCGCATCGTTATCGTTATAAAAAATCTGGGGAAGACCAGCGCCAGTCCATGAACGAAGAAGGATAGGTACACTCGCACCAAAAAGTATCGGTGCAGGGTGAGATCGACGAGTTCCGAAAAGACACGCATACACTGTGA
This sequence comes from Homarus americanus, assembly GCF_018991925.1. NCBI lineage: Eukaryota > Metazoa > Arthropoda > Malacostraca > Decapoda > Nephropidae > Homarus > Homarus americanus. Next base: position 9,724,099 of record NW_024748502.1, on the reverse strand, counting down.
TATGTCGGGAAGGTTGGTAAGTGTATCCACATAACCCCCCCCCCCTCCTCCACTAGGTGTTGCCATATGGCTGACAATCAGGGCTGCCAACATATGGCTGGAACAACTCGCCTTTCCCAATACCTATCGTTACTGGTCTCAAATTGTTCACACTACAGTATGCACCGATACTTTTTGTTGAGAGTGTACATCAGCACCAACGCCCAACTTCTGTGGCAGCCTCTTTAATAGCGGCGCTCAACAAAGCGGAAGTGTTGTCCATTCCGGCATGAGTTGGGTCTATCAGATTGGCTCTGGATATTGATACAGGTGCGTGCGCAAATGTATTAGCTTTGACATCCTATCAAGAGTTACAACGTAGATTCCTTCACCGATATTTTTCATTTCTACCTACTGACACCTATCACGAAGGAGTTTCCGGGACGCAGCTGAACATTGCAGGGAAGGTGACTTTAGCACTATGATTCTCTAGATTTGGTATTCCCTTTTATACAGATTTTTATGTAGTCCAGCAATTTAATACACCAGCTGACGGGTTGATAGGTCTACCGACACTTAGAACGAATTTTATAGATGTTCGTCCACGTAATAATACTATTACTTTTAAGGGTGTTTCTTACAGTGCTATGCGTAATTCTGCACAATTGCTCTCCACAAGGTTGAAAGTGTTATCCACCATTCTCATTAGGAGAAGGGCGGAAAACGTGTCGAAGCGAGCTCAAGACCTCACAGACCCACTTTCCCAGCGTGATTATAGCAGCAAAAGTTGGAAGATTGTACCTGCAGTATTAACGGGTACTCTCCACTATCAGAATGAGGAAATCACCATGGCCACTGTAGTTTTACCTGTCATGTACACAGGGACTGATGTAGTATGTCTACCGGAAACGTGCAAGGTTAAAGGTTTATCGTGCGAATCAACATTGAGCACGATTAGACCTGGTGGATTAACAGAACAGGCTCTCTTAGAATATTGAAAGAAGGATGTTATTTGTGTGATTTTCTAGTTTATCATAACAATGTTGTATCATAGCCTACGCAATTCCCAATTGGTGGTATTTTTTCTCAACCTCAACAAACTAGGTAGGAGAGCATAGATCATATATCACCACATGTTAAGGTGATTGATCATCCTCAGGGCAAGACAGGCCTCTTAGAACTCCTTGCCGACTGCAGAAACATTGTAGCTTTACCAGGGGAACAGTTGGGGCACACAGATTTAACCTCACATCACATATCATTAAAAGAGGGCACGAATAAAATCTACATACCAGCTTACCGACTACCACATAGCCAGCGCGCTGTAGTTCAGGATATGGTTCAGGATATGTTGAATGAGAAGGTTATCACACATTCTAAATCTCCCTTCAATAGCCCTTTGTCCTTAGTCCCAAAGAAGGATGACGATTGGCGCCCAGTTATTAATTTTAGGCACATCAATGAAAATATGATCCCAGATAGGTACCCTATGCCTGTCTTGAGTGACATTTTACAGTCCTTAGGCAAGGATAATGCTGTGTTTAGCAATTTAGATTTGCTTAGTGGGCATTGGCAAATACCGCTCGAGAGGTTACTGCTTTTAGTACTCCTTTGCGCCATTTTGTATTTCTGCGAATGCCTTTTGGTCTCAGAAATGCCCCACTGACTTTTCAAAGGATGATCAACACCGTGATTGCCGGATTGATAGGTACCACTGTCTGTGCTTACTTGGATGATCTGATAGTAGTCAGTAAGGATGTCGATACCCATCTTGTCAAACTGCATGAAGTGAGAGCAGGTCTTAAAATTAAAATTTCTAAATGTGAGTTTTTAAAATCCAGAATCCATTTCCTTGGTCATGTAGTTGACGGTGACGGCATTCATACAGTTGATGATAAAGTTAAGGCTGTTGCTCAGTTTCCACATCTTACATCGGTTGATAAGGTGCGTAGTTTTCTTGGTTTATCTGGATATTATCGTTCTTTTATTAAGAACTATGCGACATTGGCGTCACCCTTAACTAAGTTACTGAAGAAAGATGCAATTTTTGTATGGAATGCTGAACACGAAAATAGTTTTGTTGCATTGAAGACGGCACTTACCAATGCCCCTGTTTTATCCCCTGATTACTTTCAAGATTCCACTCTGTGTATCGACGCTTCAGGGCTAGGAATCGGAGCTGTACTCATGCAGTTGGACTCAAGAGGAAAATTTAGAGTTATTGCTTTTGCAAGTCGTAAACTTAATGATGCCGAAACACAGTATTCAGTAACGTATTTAGAGCCGTTAGCTGTTGTTTGGGCACTGAAAAGTTTAAAGACATCATCTTTGGTAATAAAATAACTGTTATTACGGATCATACGGCAGTAACAGAACTGTTCCAAGGCAGAAATCTATCAGGCAGATTAGCACGCTGGTATCTGACAATTCAAGAATTCGACCCCTAGTTTAGATATTTACCGGGAAGAGCGAATGTGGTCGCCGACGCTTTGTCTAGAAATATTGCACCAGTGATGCCTGTATCTACGTTCACTCTTTCGCAATTAGAGGATGAACAACGACGACCCTTTGTGGTCTACAGTCATTTTTGCTTTAGAGTCGGGAGAGGAAGTTAAGCTTCCTAAATTGATTCTTCCGCTCAGTCAGTTTGAATTACGACAAAGCATACTCCATCGATCCAAGAAGACGACTGAGGGTATACTTACACAAATAGTCGTACCTGACACAGTGTGTGAAACGATTATAACGTTGTTCCAAGATGTTCCTCAAGCAGGTCACCAAGGACATGACAAATGCCTTGCGGAAATTAGAAAAAAATATTTTTGGAAAACTATGAAGAAAGACATAGAATTACATATTGTTAAGTGTTTGTCATGTGCTCAACATAAGGGTACTACAAAGTCACCGGCTCCAATTCTACAATAACCTACACCAGAACGTCCGTTTGACACAGTCGCGATAGACTTGTTACAACTTTCGAGGGGTCATCAGGGATCCCCGTACGTCCTAGTGTGTGTGGATCATTTTTCTAGATTTGTGATTTTAGTCCCACTGAAGGATAAAACAGCCGAATTTGTGGCATATGCCTTAGTGATGAATCTTATTTGTCCTTTTACTACGCCCAAGGGTCTTCTCTCCAACAATGGATTAGAGTTCAAGAATCAGCTATGAGCACAAATTTGTGTACAATATGGAATAAAACAAAGTTTTATTACAGCCTATCATCCCCAGGCTAATGGCCTTGTCGAGAGAGCCAATCGCAAGATCCTAGAGATACTTCGCCCGATTGTGTGTGATATGCAATACACATGGGAGGATTGGTTACCACAAGTTGCATCATCTACTAATGGGTCGATTAATAGCTCTGCCGGCAAATCACCCAATTGTATTGTTTATGGCATAGACAATCGTCTGCCTTATGATGTACTTACTGACAAGCCATGCCCTCTTTATAATATGGATGATTTTGCGACAAAACATATCAGCGCTCAACTGCAGACAGCTTTGACTGTCCTTGATGATCTCCGTACAACTCCAAACATTTCGACGATAGTTTCACAAACTGTTGAGCTTCAGCTGCTTGTCTCAGAACCCTTCACAAGATTCTTGTCACTGTCGGAAACACTATTCCAGCGTCTCAGAGTGATCTTGCAAAGAAAGTGCGTTCCCAAACACGAAGAAAGCGAGGATTGTTTATCGTTGTTGGTCTTATACAAAGCACTCTATTTGGCACAGCGACTGCCGAGGATGTAGCTAAACTAGGAGACCGCATGAACATTGTCGATCAAGCTGTTTCTAAACAAAATCGTGTTATTACTCAAACTTTTCGTGCAATTAGTGCCTTAGAATAGAAAGTCAATGCGATCATTTCTGAGTCTAACCATTTATCTAGGGTTGTTTATAAGTTGATGAATTCAGTCCCTACGTTGGAGTGGCCCCTTTATTTTTCTGAGTATTTGCATGCAGCGGAAGATTCTGTTCAAGATATAATTACTAATAAAAATGAACTAATCGCAAGCATCGTGGATGCAGGGTTAGGACGAGTGGATGCAAAGCTTGTACCTGTCAAGACTCTTCTTGAAGAATTACAAATAGCGAAGTTGACTTATCATTTAACTCCAATTTTCACGGATCATGAGCTAGTATATTACTACCCTCTGTTGGAGTCAACTCTCATTCACAATGCTATTATTATCCACATACCTATGCTAGGGCAACATAAATTTAATGCATGGCATTTGGAACCCTTCCCTTGGTATGTTAATGACTCACCGTATACTCTGGATAGATCAAAAGAACTTCTGCTAATAGATGAAGAATATACCTTGCTAGCATTGGGTGATCCTGGGGGATAATCACGTTGTAAATCATCATATTTAGATTTATACGTATGTCCAGCCTATGTATTCGCATTTATTCCTGCTGCAAAAGGGATATGTGAATTGGCAGTCATACAAAATAACGTACGAACAGCGCTAACACAATGTACTTATAGGCCAATTACGAGGAAAACTGTGTTTCATGCGCATCTGCATAATGTGCAATATTTTTTCTTTCCTGATGAAACTAATGTCATTTTAAAGTGTCATGATGGTGGTAAACAGTTAGTTGTGAAAGGTTATTATAAAGCTCTGGATTACTGTGAGATAACTTGCAGTTCATTGAAGACCTTGCCTTCTCATCAGCATTTTGCAATGAATTTAAATCTTACTTCAGATTTGATTCCTTTGTTTCAAGTCCTTAACTTAACTATTTGTGAACTTAATATTGTCTCAGAGAAGTTGAAAGTTATTTCTTACTTGAAAGAGTCACAGTTTGCTGATTTATAAGATCATCTGCCATTTTATTTTGCACAGGAATTTGCAATACCAAGTTTAACCATTCCCACTATTGTGTTAATTCTGGCAGTGATTTTTTTTTTTATTATTAGTCAGTGTCTTCCAAGTTGAACATTGTACATAATATACTAGCCCATAAGACACTTAAGTCAAGGACCCCAGTAGTTGATGAACCTACGGTTCCAGAGTCCACAGCTTAATGTCTACACATATGTTTGTAATATGGTTAGATTTATGTATAGGATGTATTCTACGAGATTAATTTATTCCTCGTGGAAGCTGGGAAGGTGGTGACCGAGCGATGTATTAGCCCCTTAGTTCTAATATAAATGTCAGGGCAGTACATTGGGTTTATATAATCATATCACTGTAACTTTCCACTGGCTATGAGGTGACATGGTCACATCACGTGATAGGTAAGTTCCTTGAGGCACAGCCCTAAGACTGTTAAGGTCAGCATTTAATTGTCGGTTGCCTGCGGATTGTCACTCAACACCTCACACCAACCGGACATATTTATAAGAGCTCTTTAATAGAGTCTCCGTCCTCATCTTAGCACTCATAGCTACAGTGATTAAGTTACGGTGATATATACTTGGAAGCGTATTTGAGATAGTTTCTCAATAAATAGATAACAGACAATTGGGTTTCGCTACTAAAACCCTATATAATTTACATGTTCCAGCCTCTTTAACCCAGAAGGAATCAACGGTTAAAGGGCCAGTTCAGGGACCTCATTTAACAATCTCAGGGTGTTATAGGTTATGCCATCCTCACCAGGGGAGGATGATTCACCTTTTATTAGTGCTGTTGTTAGTTCGTGGTGCGTTATAGGAAACTGGTCGGTAAGGTCTGGTGAGGAACAGGCTATTTCAATATTGAAACCCCTAGTATTGTGTGTGGTTTTAAGACATTGCTGTATGTCAGGAGGCAAGGGAAGTGATTTGTCACACACAAGACCATTGGTCTAATAGCATGTCAGCATATTCTGCAGCGCTGTGATGAAGTTGGACTGGGGTGGGTGATTTGGTAATGGCTCTAATTTTGTTCCACACTTCTGCTAGTGTGGTTGTTCTATTAATCCCCTGTAAGAATTGTTCCCAATAGGTGTTTCCCACCTGACCTTTGAGTTCACGAAATGCTCTGTTAGCTTTGAGGAATGCCAGGAGGTTATCACTAGTTTTATTTTCTTATAAGTGTTGGCAAGCTGTTCTACCTTCTCTCCTTCTTTGGTGAGGATGGGGTCATGTGTCCACAGAGGTGGTTTAGTGCTGCCCCCCTTCCTCCTTGACTTAACCCAGGTGGTATAATATGAGGTAATGACATTTACAAGATCACAGCAAAATTCATCCACTGACCCAGGTGTATATCCAGCATTCCATCTGTGGATGTAGGCCTTCAAGTGCAGTTTAAGATTATCTGGGATATTAATTCTGAGCTTAGGATGGGGTTCACACTAGACATCAGCAACAGTGTATTCAGTAAGTATTGCATAATGATCACTGAGTAGGTGGTCTGAGATGACCTTAGCCTTGACATTACTGTCTACTAGGTTATACCCAATCACATAATCAAGTCTACACCCCATCACATGTGTCACTTTGTCTGTGTCATATACAGTGATATTATGATTATTGATGTAATTCACGAACACCTTCCCATTAGAGTTACACTGGACATCACCGAGGACAGTGTGACGAGAGTTAAAGTCATCCATACAGAGCATAGCATTGTTACCTGATGGCTTTGATAACACGTCCGCTCGCAGCTCATTACACCGAACATAGATGTTACACAGCGAAAATTGACTGTTTGCTGTCTTTACTGTAAATTGTTGATAGTGAATACTCTCATCATTGTGAATTTTGATCCATTTACAGACCAGACCATTCTTTACTAAGTGAGCAGGCCACTTCCTGCTCCATTATTGTATGCTGTAAACCCAGCTCTCCTGGGTGCAGCTTTCTTCTGGGTACTGGACGTGTAAGGTTCTTGTAAATCAATTACATCAATGTTAAAAATTTTATCAACCATTGTAGGTCACTAAATCTGCGGTTAACACTCCGAATGTTCCATGAAATGAACCTAAGCGTTTGTGTTACTCGTTCCACCTTGAACTGAGTATAGAGAGTTACGCGTTGGCTTCATAGATCAACCTGATCAATAATTTAACCGTTTCAAATTCATCACCCCCGGAGTTCTTGATAATGCGTCTCACAGCCCTTATTCCAGTAGGATTTTTATACACAGGTTCCTTCATTAGTCCCACAAGTTCCTACTCCGAAAATATTGAAAGAAGTACAGGGTTATGGACAGTTTTCCCTGGGGTTATTAAAGAGACCACGCTGGCAGTCTGTGGCTCATTCTCCCCATTCATGCTTCCATTCAAGTTCGCATCACTATGAGAGGAGGCACCAGCTCCTTCAGAAGCTCCACTGACACTATCACTGCCATTGTTCACTGGTACACTTACTTGGCAGGCTTTAACCTGACCTGCATTGGCTAACGAAGGAGAGTCACTATGCCTGTTGACTTCAGGTGGTGGAGGCGATCCGGCTGCGTTGGCATCACTGAGTGGAACCACTATTGTGGGTGGATGCGGCCTCCCAGGACAACCGGGGTGCCAGGCCGACACACCCTCCTCCCTGCACCTGGGACACTGCCTCCTCGGTGGGGAGGTGTGGCTGTTGATTTCAGGCAATGGAGGCGACCAGGCAGTGTTGGCGTTGGCGACACTGAGTGTGACCGCTGTTGTGGATGGGGCGGCCTCCCAGGGCAACTGGGGTGCCAGACCGTCACAGCCTCCTGCTTGCACCTGGGACACTGCCTCCCAGGTGAGGAAGCCTGCTCTCTCCCCTCCCAAGAGGCAGCTTCCTTGGTGAGGCAGCTCCTCGTACTATGCATTCCTGAGCAGATGCCGCAGGTGGCTGTCTTGTGACAGTATTTTGCCACATGATTGACCCCGAAGCAGTTGTAGCACACCAAAGGGGGGGGGGGGAGTCCACCGACTGAGGTTATTAGAGGTACCATACTTTTCGAAGAAGCAGTATTCCTCAGGAGGTGGTTCCTTACTTTTCCAAACAATGATGATCCTACTAAGTTGTGCCATCCTTATAAAGTCTTCTTGCTCTGTGGACGCCCGGAAATGACAGCACCACTGGGGGGAATAATACCCTTGGGGAAGTGGGTGACAAGGTATTCCTTCATTTTTTGGGGGGTCGGACAGGTTCATCTCGCTTAATGAGATGTAGTGAGCCGACCTTTCCATCAATGAAGCGTTGGATAGCATCTGTCTCCTCTCGGCCTACATAGACGAAACGAGGGGCTTTACCTGGCATGACAACATTCAGCATAGTCTTGCAATATTCCTCATTCAGGGCTCCCAACCACTTAATCTTCATCAAATTGGTTGTGTTCTCGGGGAAGGCACGGCGCATGTAGTTAGCCTGGGGAACGATGGGAGGGATGCACCTATTGGCTCTATTCCGCTTCCTTCCCTGGGTCCTCATTTTGCGTTTCTGCTGACGAGTCATAAACTTCTAAAAGCCAGCTTCAGTGTCGCCATGACTGTCCTCCTCATCTCCTTCGTTTCCTTCGTCAGGAACATCAGCAGAGCGCCGCCCGGCATCGACTCCTGCCATGGTTAGATTTAAATGGAATCCACGTCTTATACACTGGGTCAGAGAGGTGATATGTAGGCCAGCGGTGTCTGGGTAACAGGGACTTGTGTGAATGGGCTGAGTTGTTTGAAGTGAGAATTGAGTAACACTGATAGGAGTTACACCCAATATTCACCAACTCACTTGTTAAATTCCTGTTCCTACCAGCCCAGTATAACCACCGTAGTTACGTGAGACACCACATGAAGTCATTAACACGTGTGGTAAGTGCCAACCATCAGCGGAGCGAAGGCTGGGAGCCACATGGCCAGGGCCCAGGAATAGGCTTCGCGGGCAACAGGGCAATGTAGATGCCAGAAGCTGTCACATTGATTAATACACTACACCCACAAATACCACTTTACACATGGTCATAGCTCACTGACACTGATGTGAAGTCACTAAGTATAACACACCTGTTTCACAATGCGCAAAATACTGTATAAGTTAATTTGGTTATAAAGGTATTGCACTTTTTTGATGAAAGGGGGGATCCGGACCCCAGGACTCCTGAACCCCCCCCCCCCCTCTCCACTGGATCCTCCTCTGCATGCCCAGCTTACGATATTTTCAGTTTAAAAACAGTCTCTTCCCATTTATGTAACAAATCCATCGTAAACATTTTTTAAGTAAAATGTTAATGTTGATTTTAGCTACTGTTATGGAATTTTCTTACTTATGAGACACACTGACCTGAATAATGTCAATGTTAATCTTGTCTCAAGAGGAACTACACTGTCACTCGAGTATGACGATCATCCAGCTATGATACAATGATATGAGTTATTAGGGATGGCATCGAGGTTGGTGAGTTTTGAAGTGACTAAAGAAGCTGATACGGGACCCGCAGTGTTGTCCACATTCGTTGCATATGTGGAGGACTGCATCTAGTGCGGGGTTTGGGCGGTGGCAGCGTCTTTCTTCTCATCTTCTACCTTCTTCTTCTTCTCATCTTCTACCTTCTTCTTCTTCTCATTTTCTATCTTCTTTTTCGCATCATCTACCTTCTTCTTCGTCCCATCTTCTACTTTCTTCTTCTTCTCTTCTTCTCCCTTCTTCTTCTTCTCATCTTCTACCTTCTTCTTATCTTCTACCTTCTTCTCCTCCTCATCTTCCACCTTCTTCTCCTCATCTAACTTCTTCTTTTCTACCTTCTTATCCTCATCTTCCTCATCATCTTTCTTCTTCTCATCATCATCCTCAACCTCTTCTACCTTCTTATCCTCATCTTCCTTCTTATCTTCTACCTTCTTATCCTCCTCATCATTCTCAACCTCTTCTACCTTCTTATCCTCCTCAACCTCTTCTACCTTCTTATCCTCCTCAACCTCCTCATCTTCTCCTCATCATCCTCCTCAACCTCTTCTACCTTCTTATCCTCCTCATCATCCTCAACCTCTTCTACCTTCTTATCCTCCTCATCATCCTTAACCTCTTCTACCTTCCCATCCTCATCTTCCTCCTCGTCTTTCTTCTTCTCCTCATCATCCTGCTCAACCTCAACTCTCTTTCCTTTCTTCTGATGAAGGGAAGACTGGAGATTTTGTTCAGTGGGGAAAACTAGTTCTAGTTTTCTGACGCTGAGATTTAGTGAAAAGATCCTCTTGCATTTTCTTGGTAGGAACAGGTTCCCTACTATGCTGCTCAGTAGTTGATCGCAATATATATATATATATATATATCTATATATATCTATATATATATATATATATATATATATATATATATATATATATATATATATATATATATATATATATATATATATATATATATATATATATATATATATATATATATATATATATTCATGTCCCTTTTCTCCTATCTCTTCTTCTCCCTCCTCTTATCATATTTTATTTTTCTTCACATTTCCTTTCAACCACCTTTAGTAACAAATCTGGGATTGGAGGGTACCACTTGCGTTCGGCTGATGATTTACGTCTGTTCCACATAAAATGCCATTCATGATGAAGGGAGTACTGGAGTGTTCAGAATGATAAAATCATCAATATAGGTATTTTTGTTAAACCAGATAATTTCAGATATTTGTTTTCTGGTTTTTACCTTCTAAGGATAATCACTGTATTTCTTTGTTTTATTTGACTCAGAGAATAAAGGGCTGTATGTTTCTTAAATTAATATTTTTCACAAAGTCTGATATGTATTGCAAATGAGCGGGATTATACAATATTACAGGAGAATAATGGGCACTAACCAACCTTTTTATTTCATACTGTGTGATTAGTCGAGAACCATATCCATATATATCAAGAGAGTTGTTTATTTTAAAGAAAACATCAACAGTGGCTTCTTTTTGTGGGTTATACATTATGTAACTATTGTATTTTAAAGGATTAAAAAAACAATTGGAAAAACTACAGTTTGAAATGAAATCCTTCATTAGTACCAAACTCCTCATTTTTGTATATATGAAAACCGTTCTCCTCGAGAAATTTAAAAACTCTTGTGCCGTCTATAACAAAAGTTTTTTGTTTTATTAAAATATTAATATGTTTCTTATTTCTTTGTCTTTTTAATATACCCCTTACAGCTCGTTCGATAGCAGACGAACACCTTATATTCTCTAAACAGATTGAACATTCTTTCCACGATGAAAGTTCATGGGGGTGTATTGAATAAAGAGAAGAAAATTCAATAAAATAAAATTCAAGTTCTCTCTCCCACATCATATCTTCTAATCCCTTGTAAATAATTGATGGTATATTTTGTAAACTGATAATGTTTTTGTGTGAGATAATTATGGATTTACAAAAAGTTTCTAAGCTAGGTAGTAAACTGGTAGTACAGTAGTAGTTATCTCAGCAACGGTCTTGTAAATTTCTTTGTCCCTATTTATAGAATAATCGGGGGGGGGGCGAGTATGAACGGATAACAATCAAACACTAATCTCCCTAAATTAATACTTATTTTGGAAATATCTGATGGGTCACAAATTATATAATTACCGCAATTGAAAAGTGAAAAAAGATAATTTTCCTTGACGCTCCAGCTACGGGGAAAACTGAGTTTATTATATAATATATTAAATATATCTTTGAAGAAAAATTCTATCCCGAAACCATTGAACCACAGATAAATTTTTACCTTCTCATTATTTATGGGGAATAGCCGGTTCCGGACCCGTTTTAATGTATTTCTTTTTTCATATTTCTGAAAGAGTATTTGAGTCTCATGATTTATCAAATCCTCAAATATTTGTTTCAAATGTAAATAATCGTGCCCTTCGGTTTTTAACAATCTAGTTTCCTTTAAAGATAATCTTGAAAATGCTCTTTCTCTATGACATATTATTATTAGTACTCATAAATCCCCTCTATAGTATTATATAACATATAAGAAATAAATATTTAAGTATTTTAAGGTCTCTCACTTTTCCCTTTTTTTCCATTGTACATGTTAAAGAGAAATGAATTCATCCCGACCGTTTATAATCATTATAGAAGGTAACATAGGAAGTGGAAAATCAACTTTGATTTCCTATTTAAAGGAAAGACTTTCTCCTCCATATTTTGAATTTGTGTCTGAACCTCTTGGAATTTGGGGAAATCTTTTAAATTTACTGTATGAAGATCCCAAAAAGTGGACATCCATTTTTCAATTTACAGTTTTGATTTAATTTATGCCAACTTATTTTAATGTGCATATGAATAATATGAACAATATTATCATAATGGAAAGATCGGTGCACAGTGGAATGTGTTTTGTCGACTCGTTAAATCGAGAGGGAAAAATATCAGATACCGAAAAGACCATTTATGAGCACGCGTACAAAATCCTAGAACCATTATGCGATTCACGTTTGAATCTCTATTTGAAATGTCAACCCGAAATTTGTTTACAACGAATAGTGAAAAGACAACGAGAGGGTGAACAAAATATATCGGTATTATATTAAAGTAATTTGCATGAGTGTCACGAAAAATGGTTATCTTCAATTTCAACTACAGTGGAAATACAAAATCACGATAATGTAGATATTGTGGGTATGAAACTGGTTAGTGTCTTAAAAAACACCAAGAATATCCTAACATAAATAATATTTTGGCAGATACCAGAAAAATATTTTTTTAAAGTGTTGAGGTTGATTTGTATTGTGGTTGTGTTATTGTTGTTGTTGTTGTTGTTGTTGTTGTTGTTGTTGTTGTTGTTGTGGTTGTGGTGGTTGTGGTTGTGTTTGTGGTAGTTGTTGTGGTGGTGACTGATACTTCATATTATTATAATACAGATAGGGATGACATTGAAAGAGAATATCGGATAAGGATGAAGATGAATGATGAGGAGGGTAAGGTATTGTAGGAATTCGTGGTATAATGTTGTCTAGCACTCAGGATGGATGGAAACTCTAAGGTGGTTTTCTTGTATAATATAAGTTATATGATAGACAGTCTGGTGCTGGAGCTGCCGTGTGGTGAGGAGCTGCTCAGTAGAGACGTTCGGTGAGTAGCGTGTTGAAGGAGGTAGATGTGCAGGAGCTTCGTTAGAGAAGATGTTGCCTGTTGCTGGCCTCCTGGTTGAATGAATGCTGGACAGCGTGGAGCTTGCTGGAGGAGGTGTTGCGTGTTCAAGAAGAATGACCAGAATGAATCTCAATGGAGAGACAGAGCTTATATACCCAGCAGCCGTGAGTCCTCTATGAGTCATGTTGGGAAAACCCGAGAAAGTCGCCGGTCTTTGGTTCCGTTGCTAGGTAACGGTAACATCTGGTGTCGCCGCTCTCTTGGTTGCTAGGGAAGATGGTAGCAGCTGGTGACGCCGCTACGCAGTTGTAGGGGAGAAGTCCACTACAGTATAGGACTACAGGAGGAAGGTAAGGTGGATGAGGAGGATACTGATATAATGATTGGGCTGTAGTCATAAATGGTTGCTGTTGTGATGGTTGTGGCTGGGGTTGGTTGTGATTTTGTAAAGTGCACCAGCGATAAGATGATCAATAATTATTATTGTCATCTAGTGTTTTTCTTTGTAAATTGAATAAATTACGGAATCCATCATCAAGAGTATCTTGGAGTTTATTGTTCTTATCAGTACTTTCCTGACACTTTTTCTCGTCTGATTCATCATTATAATTTTTAATATAGTCTTGTATATTTTTTTAATCTGGGTATCTTTTTTATCCTCAGTTAGATCCATGGTTGGACGTAAAGGAAATCGCGGCAGATTTTAATTCTGTGAAGAGCTGCAGAAGGACCTCTGTGGGCTCCAAGAATGGTCGAAGAAATGGCTGCTGAGATTCAATGTCACGAAGTGTAAGAGGATGCACCTGGGGTGTACCAACGGTAAGGAGGCGTATCATATGTCCCAACGGGATGAAGAAACTGCACTATTTGAGACTGAATGTGAGAAGGACTTAGATGTGTATGTTGATAATGAGCTGAAGATCTCGGGGCCATTGCGAGAAGAAGGTAAATCAGACAAATAAATTATTGGGTCCTATAAGAAGGTCGTTCAGATATCTAGACGGTCCGTCCCTTGTAACGATCTTCAAGAGTGAAGTGCTTCCCCATCTGGAGTACTGTCACCCCGTCTGGTCCCCGAGATATGCTAGGGACTGTCAGTTAGTTGAAAATGTTCAAAGGAGGGCCACCAGAGTGGTGCCTGCACTTCGGCACCTCAGCTACCCTGAAAGATTGGAGTGCCTGAACTTGCCTAGCTTATACTGTAGACAGGCAAGGGCTGACCTAATTGAAGTGTATAAGCATCTCAAGAGGCACTACTCAGTCTAGTGTCCATACTTGGAGCTGGCGGACGCACGCCCCACAAGGGGTCACAACTCAAGATTGAAGAAGCCACAAGTCCAGAAAACTGTAAGAGCAAACAGAGACGTGACTGATCGCCCAAGCGGCTAACGAGCCGTTAAGTCTTGGAGAATTTTGAGTTTGACAGGAACTGTTCAGTAGATTAATGACTTTCTAAAATAGACAACTGACACTAACTAAACTACAAACACCAGATTCCCTGATGTTTGGGAGACAAAATAATATAACTTCAGTAGCGATAGGAAATTCAGGATGTTCCCACGGACGACATAAAATATGCCACTCTAACTGACAAACTCGACACTCACTTACTTGACAAGTTTTACTAACAATAAGGACAGTTGAAGCTTTCAACACCACTCACAATGGATCTTGAATGTTCCAACTGTAAACAGACATATCTAGGTTGCCTCCCCAATTGCAACCACAGTTGCAATTTCAAATTCTGTCATTACTAAGGAATAATGAAGTCTCTGGTACATTCAAAATTGAAAGAAAACGAAGAACTCAGGCGTCCTGAAGCGATGAGAAAACGGACTCCTCCGATGACGTGTATGACCATGGTCATTACACAGGCACATGACGAGATGAATGTAGCACCAGAACATGATGAAAAATTTGACACAGTTTCAGATGATCATCATGATGATGAGGTCAAAGATGATGTTTCCAAGCATCCACTCACTGTGTCAACTGACTGTAGTGATGATACTGTGGGGTACGAGATGTTTGTTCACACTCAGGATGGGATGGAGAAAGGAAACTCACAATGTGCTCTCTGTATACATATTGTATTGGATGTACAGTGCAGCATGGTGCTGGGAAGTGGCAGCGTGGTTACAAGTGTGATGTGGAGAGAGCTGGTTGGTGAGAATGCTCAGAGGAGGACACGCAGCTTGTGGGTCGGCATGGTCGCCGGCTGGAGCGAGGGCCACCAGGCAGAAGTGGAGGAGGAGGTGTTGATTGATGTTGCTTGCTGGTGGCGGTAAGTAGAATGAGGCAGGTCACCACGAGGTCAGGTCTTATATAGCGGGGGTAGGCGTGGCTTGATAGTTAACCTCAGTCATGTAAGGCGGTGCTGGTTGCTGACCTAGACCACGAGGCATACACTGGGGAAATCGCGGGGTCGGCTAGCCAGCGACAAACAGCGTTTGTAGGGGAGGAATCCACTACAATACGTCTGCCACTGATAATGCACAGAGTGCAAATAAAAACCCTGTAAAACTTGATGGATGGAATAGTCCTAGAAGATCAAACAGAGTTAGGAGACCTGTAATTAAATTAGACCTCAAATTATCTGAATTGTGAACAGGCCTTTTAAAACTGCTTAGTTAGGAAGTTATATTTGTTGTGTTCTATTCTCTTCTTCCCTACCATATGTAATTCTGTAAGTTTTGTTTATTTAGGATTTATAGCAGCCATGCTCTCTTTTGAATGGGAGAAATAGTGTTATATATGTGTATGTTTATGTGCTGCCTTTATTGATATATATACATTATATATTATGTTACTTCTTACCAAAGTCAGAAAGTGTTTAGGATTGTGTAAACACGAAATGTGTTAGGCACGTTGTACGAACAATAGAGAACAAACGCTCTAGGTAGACCGAGCATGTGGCCTGTCATTCTCCCATTAAATAATGTAAGATACGGCAGAAACAAGGGAATTAAATCAGAAGTGAGATTTAAATTCAAAGCAAAATGCTGATGAGTAGGCAAGGTCCGTAATGAACTACAAGTTACTTCACAGTAATCCAGAGCCTTGTAATGACCTTTCACAACTAACTGCTTACCACCATCGTGGCATTTTAAAATAACAGTAGTGTCATTAGGAAAGAAAAAGTATTGCACATTATAGAGATGAGCGTGAAACACAGTTTTAACACTAACTGGCCTATAGCTGCATTGCGTAAGCGCTGTGTGTACATTAGTTTGTATGACCGCCAATTCACATATCCCTTCTGCAGCAGGAATAAATGCGAAAACATAGGCTGGACATAAGTGTAAGTGTAGATATGACGACTTACACAGCAATAGTACCCTAGGATCATCTAATGCCAATAAAGAATATTCTTCATCTCCAAGCAAAAGTTCTTGAGGCCTATCCAGAGCATGCAGTGTGTCGTTTACAAACGAAGGGAAGGGTTCTAAATACCATGCAATAAACTTATGCTGCCCTAGCATAGGTATGTGGATAAGGATAGCATTGTGCGTGAGAGTCGACTCCAATAGTGGGTAATAGTATTCCACCTCATGATCGTTAAAAATAGGAGTTAAGTGATAAGTCAACTTGGCAATCTGTAATGCATCAAGAAGAGTCTGCACAGGCACAACCTTTGCGTCCACAAGCCCTATCCCTGCACCTACTATGCTGTCGATTAGTTCATTTTTATTAGCAATGATATCCTGAACTGAATCTTCCGCAGCATGCAAATATTCAGAAAAATAAAGGAGCCACTCTAACGTAGGGACTGAATATTGTAACTTATACACAACCCTCGATATATGGTTAGCCTCAGATATTATCGCATTAACCTTTGATTCTAAAGCAGTAATCGCATGGAATGTCTGAGATATAACACGATTCTGCTTAGACACAGCTTGATCGACAATGTGCATGCGGTCCCCTAACTTAGCTACATCGTCGGCAGTCGCTGTGCTATACTGCCAGATTCTGGGGTCACTAATTCTAAGGGGAATAACTTAACTTTATTCTTAATTTCTAAGGGTTGCTGCCACCAGACCCCCTCTGGGCAGTATGTAGCTCGCTAGGTAGCGGGCAGAGTGAACTAGGCATTGGGGTAGGTTTTTCATTGACCAGATCGATAAGGGAAAAGAAGGGTGAAACCATCACATGTCTTAACTAATTTATTCCTTATAAAACATATTGTCACAAAAAATACAAGTGAGTTGGCCTTCCTCAGAAGAACAACGATGATTTTGGTTACCCTTCTTACAATATCACTCAACACGTCGGACTGCTCCACCTGTATGGAATATAGCACCTTAGGTCATCATACATAGTAATACCATCTCACCTCCCTGTAGCACCAGCTCACCACACCTGTTATACTCCACAACTGCAAGAATGGTACTCCTTGTAATTTCTAGGTACACATATCAGGCACTCTTTTCACACACCGTCCTTGGTGGGTAGAGACGAGTGCTACACCAAGAGACATACCAGCACTGTTTCTATGCCTGGTATTATATCACTCCAAGTGACGACCGCAGAGTTTCTCAAACGTTTCCTTATTTATTTCTACTCATTTGGGGTGGTATGCTGGGAATCCACAGGTTCACAGAAGAATAGCATAGCTGGTACTCACCTCACATGGTGGGACGCTCACAGAGATAATGGCCGACGCCCAGCAAGGTGCACCGACCGCGTGGGACCTTAGGTGATGAGAGAACGGAGGATACTCAGAAATAATGCCTGATGGGCGGTTATCACACACCCTAACACATTACTATTTCACTTATACATCAGGCAAAGCTTTAACTGTAATAACTGCTATATAAGTCTCCTTTTTTTTAAGGCTGACTACAGCTCGATGAAGTTCACTGACCTTAGGTGATAAGAGAACGGAGGATACTGAGGGCAGCGCCCTGCCGATCCTCACTGCATAGGCCTACAGTTTCCAATCTTTAATTTGTACTTTTATTTCTTATGGTTCTCACCTGAACACTTTCCCTTATATTGTAACCTCATGTCTTACAAACACATATTTTAATCCTAAATTACACACTTAGGTAAGGTTCTGGCTTGCTAGTTCGTGGGTAAATTGTTACGAACAACGCCATCAATTGTCATGATCTACCTACCCAGCACTACGAACCACGCCATCTATTGTCCTGATCTACCTACCCAGCACCACGAGCAACGCCATCTAGGGACGATACCCAAGTATGACTAGTCTTAGTTACCACTCCGGGGTTTCCCTTCTCCATATCCTGGTTGTTGCGTCACCTCCTCCAAGTCTTCCTCATCAGCTCCAATTCGATGAGAGTTCAATTAACTCTGGGAAGTGACCACAGGATCACCTATCCTGGAAACCTACAGCACAGTGACTACCTACCGTCTTCTACAATACTCAGCCTTACTCGTCAGCCATCTCAGCTCCGCACTTAAGTATTTGTAATCTTATATTGTCTCCCCACCTCCACCTTGCTTCAAATTATTGTATGTTGTATAAATATGTATATACTGTTAATGTTTAGGGTAAGTATGGTTAAGGGTAAATTATAGAAAGCTGAATATTTTGTTAAGGAATTTATGGTACTTTATTATACACAACAAAAACTCGCATCCTTTGTCTACCCTTTTATAGTCCGATTGTCTTTGTTTTTGTTTTTTTTGTTGCCTGTTGGCATCTGGGTAGACTTTTAACTATATTCTAAATCCCCAACTCGTAACAGCGGCACACTCGAGGCGGGCACAAAGGACGCTACCTTGAAACAAAAGCTGAATGTTGATGGCGAGGGTATGTCCACTTCACATAAAACTGTAATAGGGATCCTCCTCTCACACATTGCACTATTTGAACACAGACATAAGATTCTCTAATCACTGTACATGTCGTGGGTATACATCACCCGAGGAGACGAGGTGTATTAAGTTCACACCGATGCATACAAGATATTTCCTTTCACGTATAGTTTCTGGGTCACTCCCAAACACCTCACATAGTTCTGATACATTTATCCTTTTTCCAGATCATTGTTCTCATGCATTTTCATATGATATTTGTGGAAGTTATGTTCGCTATACGTTCACAGACGTAAATAATACGACCTTCAAACCACGATCCACACTTAGTCCTACAGTACACTAGTCCGGCTCAACTGGACATTCCCAATCATCTTATGGATACTTGGGTTCTCCTTAATGCTGTGAATACATACGATTAATATTATATAACCGTACCTGGGTACAATTCAACAAATGATTCAGTAACATTGAGTAGGTGAGTTACCCTTTATCAATGTTTCCCTTTCTCTGAGATTCTACAAGCACGGTGGATTTGAATGTTATGTAGAATAATATGAATTAAAGGGGGTTTTTAGGAATAATAATGATGTGCGCAGTACAGTACCAAACAGAGTGCTTTTGATAAGACCCAAAAAATTAAACAAACCCC
>NW_024748502.1:9655848-9704604 GCF_018991925.1 Homarus americanus | reverse complement strand
ACTATTTATTGAAAAGTTTACATAAAAGACTATCATGTAAACTCACCTGAACCCAACGAAAGTAAACAAAAAACAAAAGATCATTGTATTGGGACGAAGAGGTAAACTAGTGTATGGGTGGATGACATCAGTGAGTATCACAGTACTACCTAGTGTCAACTGAGTTCATTCTAGAGAGAAATTGTTGACAACATGATCCGAGAAACGACTTAGTTGATATTATAATATTTGAGGCGTCTAAACTAATATAAAAGAATAGAATAGACCTGGATTCTCGCGTGTCATTTGGACCTCTACAACCATGGCTCCGACACTGTACCCAAAGCACTAATTTAGAGGATAACTCTGTATTACATTTACTAAACATATTGAAAACAAACGCTACGTCGATGTTTACTAATTATAATGGCTCCTGGTGATTGTACTTAATAATACAGATTCTTTTTAACATTTAGGGATTAGATATTTAATTTTAAACCCGTGCTTATGGTACGGAAAACGAAAGGTGTGTTAAAGTTAGTCCTGGTAGGTGAAGCCGTGGAGGGTTAGGTAGGTGTGTGTGTGCGTGTGGAGCAGGTTTGGCTGATCGACCTGCGCGTGGTGCCACCTGACAGGAGAAGTGAGAACTACACCCCGCCGCTCCCTCTTGGATATTGAGGCCATTCAACGAAAATTGGACACACCTGAAACAACGGGGTAGCATCACACTATGCCACTACGACGCTGTAACCGGTGACGACAACCGCCACTACAAAGAATATCAATCCCTGACTCGATCTCAACAGCTTATATACATGAGACTGCGCCTAGGGTACAGGTACCTATGGGAGTACATTGGCAACCCTGAGCCTCACCGCACTGTTTGTAAACTTTGTGGCCAACCCGACTCTCACACCCTCTCTCACTACATCCTCACTTGCCCTATGACCTCCTCCTATAGGTCCCCAGCCGTTACCAACACCTCTTCCCTCCCAGACCAGATATCCCTCCTCCTAGTCACAGGCCTGGCATTTGACATTATTAGGGACCTGCCACTCATTGCCATAAACAGATGAAATGTACCGGGAACTTTCCCCCCACACACTCATCATTCTCTCACTTTATGTAACTTGACAAAACCTATGACCCTTCAGGCTTTTACGCCCTTAATGTACGAGTCATAAAGGCAAGTATGAACTTTTCATACTTCCCTGTTGGGCGCTGTAAACGCTTCTGCACTTCACCTTGCACAGGATGTAAGGGGGTGCCCAATAAACTAGCCCCCTCGGGGGCAAATCTGAATCTGAATCTCTTGGATATTGATTTCAACCCAGTGAGACTCGCGAGGAAAAAACAACTTTTAATTTATTTAGAAAGTTCAAGAATAAATTTACTTCATGTTAAAATTACCTTACACAACTGGTTTAGGGTTTCCTAGGTAGTAGGCAGCTATCAAACAGGGAGGTACTACCGCCTGGGAAGATATTGGAAGCATAATGTATTGTCTAATGGTAGACCCTGCTGTATATGGCATCACAAAAATTGTGACCAAGTCCCATGTTGCTGATCTGACTTTCTGCCTCATTTACACACAATTGCAGGGTCTCAATTGTCTCTCTTACTATTGACAGCACAACATACATATATTGTTTCTCACTAAAGATCTTTTTTTTTTTAATTTCTGTATGGTTCCATATCATTATTATTATTGTTATTGTTATTGTTATTATTATTATTATTGTTATTATTATTATTGTTATTATTATTATTATTATTGTTATTGTTATTATTATTGTTGTTATTAATATTGTTGCTATTATTGTTATTATTATTGTTGCTATTATTATTGTTATTATTATTGTTGTTATTGTTATTATTGTTTGTTATTATTATTAATATTATTATTGTTATTGTTATTATTGTTATTATTATTATTATTATTATTATTATTATTATTATTATTATTATTATTTTATTTTATTTTCGCCCCAGCGCCCTAATGTGGGTCAGTGACTTGTGTCCGTGGGCTAATACCCGTAAAAAAAGAAAAAAGTAGTGATAAATTTGATGATTCTGACCTAAAGTAGAAGCAGAATTCAACAAGTATATATAAATAACAAAACAACTAAGAGCGAGATGAAAATTACTGAAGCCCTGAAAACCACAAAACTGAAGCTTAAAACACAAAAATGACTGAAGCCTTACCACCATAAAACAGCACCAAGCTGCACTGTACTTCCAATACAATATGTATACAGAGAGCACATTGTGAGTTTCCTTTCTCCATCCCATCCTGAGTGTGAACCAAACATCTCGTACCCCACAAATGGTGACCCCCCCGGAGATTCGCACTCACACAGGATGGAGGAGAAACCAATCACTCTCCCAGTCTTTAAGCAACATGGAAGACTGGCTTATCCACACAGAGGCAGCTCTCATCGGCTCTACAGCTACTGTCTCTACACCGCACTGCTTCTCTAAGCAGACACCAGCTCCTCTTCCTGCCCCCAGCACACCCGTCCTGCCTCAGATGTAATGATCGTGATAACGGCTAACCTGAAAACCTTAAGGATTCATATTACGCTCAAACGTCCACAAAACCTTCTGAGTCCCCCAGTGGAAACATCCCCCGTTTTCTCTGTTTCCCCGTCTTTGTCTTATAGGAACTTTGAATATAATCCACGGATTTAGTAGCAGACGCTGTATGCTGGGACCTGTTGCCATCCAACCCTTTGTAATCAATTTAATTTTGCTTTTGATAGCTGAGTCAGAGCATTGTTAGTGAAGATAATAGTAGAGAATGAAAATGAGTTCATAGTCTCAGTTTCAACGTCAGAGTGTACAGTAAATTAATTCATCGGAATAGAAGTAGGTGGACTCCCTGGTCTATTTTGAGTGAGGGCGCCGCGGGCATTTCTACCGTTAGTGAGTGCCCGTCCCTTCATCCATACAGGTATGCCATTCCACTCTGTGTTGTAATTCGCCCTTCTTTAAGTGATTTGACCCAATTAATAGTTGATTGTGCAAGTGTTACAGTAACGTAGTTGATATGCTCTGAGTGAAGTCATATTTACGTCTTTAACGTCCCCTGAAACGTGATGTTGTTGTCACCGTTAGTGAGTGCCCGTCCCTTCATCCATACAGGTCCCTAACGCAGCCTAGGCCGTGTCTGTAGCGTGGATGTTGTATCCACTATGTCTGGGGAGATGTCCGAGGTCCAGTAGGATCAGTTACCTTCGTGAGACCCGGCCGTCAGACACTTCAGACTACCTATAGCCCCCATAGCTGGCTCGTCTGGCCCTAACGCTCTGCCGGCGAGGTGACCCCGGATTACCGCCACACACCACTACCAGCCCCCATCATTGTTGGATGAGTGTCTAACTCAGTAGGGCTATTTGTGTGGTGGAATTAATCCACTGGGATCTCCAGAGTTCGTCGGAAAGTACTCCATGGTGTCTGGACCCCATGGCTGTTGCTTGAGTATCACACCTGACGACTGAGTGTTGTAGTGGCAGTTGCCCTGGTATTTATGGTGCTAAGTGACTATAATAGTTGTGTTATTGAGTATGTCCACCCAGTAGGGTTGGAAGTGTTATTGAGTATGTCCACCCAGTAGTGGTGTGAGTATGTTGAGCCTGAGGGCCTAGTACTAGATTTCGTCTGTTGGTACAAATAAATTCTTTCTCCTAATTTCATATTCATGTTTAAATAAACTTTGTATTTGTATAATTGTGTCTATTATTTACCTACAGTATTTACCGTTATTTCTTCCCTATTGCTTGATACTATCATTACACCTACCCACGAGCCTCCTATCGTCCCGCTACCAATGGTAATAAGTATGAGAGTACAAGGAATTGTTACTGGCACACAGAGGCCCTCATAAATGGTGGAAGCTCAGGCCCTCATAAATGGTGGAAGCTCAGGCCCTCATAAATGGTGGCAGCTCAGGCCCTCATAATTGGTGGAAGCTCAGGCCCTCATACAGACACCGCCCCCGGCCCAGCAGTACACCCTGCCACTGTCCTGGACCCTCCTCCTGACGCGGACCCTCCTCTGCTCCTGCCTGGCAGCCCCTGCTCCCGACGCGGCCCATGCGCCTGAGTGCGTCCCCACTCACCTTTCTTTCCCTCAGGTACTCCCTGCTACTGTCCTGCACCCTGCTGCTGTCGTGGACCCTGCTGCTGTCATGCACCCTGCTACTCTCATAGACCCTCTTCCTGACGTAGCCCCTGCTCCTGACCCAGACCCACACACCCCAGTAGGCGCATCTGAGGACTCTGTACCTGCCGCAAGGGAAGCACAACATTCATTGCCTCCACAACCCTCCTTCTCCCTCTCTCCTCCCACAGATCTCGCGTATCTAGACAAAGTTGTCTCCACTAGCGGCCGGCTCATCCACGCCCTCGCCGTTATGTCTCACATGTGACATACAACCCAGCCGACAACCAGTCTCCTGCACCGCCCGTTCTGCCTCACATGTGGGATGCAACCCTGCAGACAACAAGTCTCCTACCCCACCTGGAGGGAAGGGGGGAGTATTGTAGTGGATTCCTCCCCTACAAACGCTGTTTGTCGCTGGCTAGCCGACCCCGCGAATTCCCCAGTGCATGCCTCGTTGTCTAGGTCAGCAACCAGCGCCGCCTTACATGACTGAGGTCAACTATTAAGCCACGCCTACCCCCGCTATATAAGACCTGACCTCGTGGTGACCTGCCTCATTCTACTTACCGCCACCAGCAAGCAACATCAATCAACACCTCCTCCTCCACTTCTGCCTGGTGGCCCTCGCTCCAGCCGGCGACCATGCCGACCCACAAGCTGCGTGTCCTCCTCTGAGCATTCTCACCAACCAGCTCTCTCCACATCACACTTGTAACCACGCTGCCACTTCCCAGCACCAAGCTGCACTGTACATCCAATACAATATGTATACAGAGAGCACATTGTGAGTTTCCTTTCTCCATCCCATCCTGAGTGTGAACAAACATCTCGTACCCCACAGTATCATCACTACAGTTAGTTGACACAGTGAGTGGATGCTTGGAAACATCATCTTTGACCTCATCATCATGATGATCATCTGAAACTGTGTCAAATTTTTCATCATGTTCTGTTGCTACATTCATCTCGTCATGTGCCTGTTTAATGACCACGGTCATACACGTCAGTTAACGTAAAATCAGACGATTCATATTACGCTCAATAGCCCAGAAAACACGTAGCTATGCTTTCTTATTGGAGTTCCCCATCGGAGGAGTCCGTTTTCTCTCAATCTTGAATGTACCCGAGACTTCATTATTCCTTAGTAATGACAGAATTTGAAATTGCAACTGTGGTTGCAATTGGGGAGGCAATCTAGATATGTCTGTTTACAGTTGGAACATTCAAGATCCATTGTGAGTGGTGTTGCAAGCTGCAACTGTCCTTATTGTTAGTAAAACTTGTCAAGTAAGTGAGTGTCGAGTTTGTCAGTTAGAGTGGCATATTTTATGTCGTCCGTGGGAACATCCTGAATTTCCTATCGCTACTGAAGATATATTATTTTGTCGCCCAAACATCAGGGAATCTGATATTTGTAGTTTAGTTAGTGTCAGTGTACTGCGCACATCATTGTCGTTCCTAAAAACCCCATTTAATTCATATTACGCTATATAACATTCAAATGCACCGCGCTTGGAGAACCTCAGAAAACGGTAAACATTGATAAAGGACAACTCGCCTACTCAATGTTCCTAGACCATGTGTTGTATTGTGCCCAGGTACAGTTATATCATATTAAGTGTATGTATTCATAGCATTAAGGAGAACTCAGGGTATGCATAAGATGAATATTAAAGTCCAGTTGAGCCGGACTAGTGTACTGTAAGACTAAGTGTGGATCAGGGTTTGATGGTCATACTATTTACGTCTGTGAGCGTGTAGCGAACATAACTTCCACAGATATCATATGAAAATACATGAGAACAATGATCTGGAAAAAGGATAAATGTATCAGAACTATGTGAGGTGTTGGTAGTGATCCAGAAACTATACTTGAAAGGAAATATCTTGTATGCGTCGGTATGAACTTAATACACCTCGTATCCTCACGTGACATATACCCACGACAGGTACAGTGATCAGAGAATCTTATGTCTGTGTTCAAATAGTGCAATGTGTGAGAGGAGGATCCCTCATTACAATTTTAATTGAAGTTGATACACCTCCGCCATGAACATTCAGCCTTTGTTTCAAGGTGCGTCATGTACCCGCCTCAGATGCCACGTTGATATTATAACCCCATGAATTTACCCAAGAACTAGCAAACCAAGACCTTACCTTAGTGTGTAATTTAGGATTAAAATATGTGTTTATAAGGCATGAGTGACAATATACCGAAAAGTGTTCAGGTGAGAACCATAAGAAACAAAAGTGCAGATTATAGATTGGAAACTGTAGGCCTACGTGATGAGGAGCGGCGGGGCAATGCCCTCAGTCTTCCTCGTTCTAACGTCACCTCAGGTCAGTGTCTTAGCGGGCTATATCCCGCCCTATAATTAAGGTTGATAAATAGAAGTTATTACAGTTTAAAGCTTTGCCAGATATATAAGTGTAATAGGAATGTGTTAAGGGGTGGGATAACCGCCCGTCAGGCATTATTTCTCAGTCTTCCTCGTTCTACCGTCACCTCAGGTTCCATGCGGTCGGAGTACCTTGCCGCCCGGCCGCCATTATCCCTTTGAGCGTCACAACAGGTGGCGACTACTCCACTGTGAACCCGTGGATTTCCAGCGCACCACTCCAAATGAATAGTCACAAATAAGGAGACCGTGAGAAACTCTGCGGTCGTCACTTGGAGCGACCTATAATACCAGGCGTAGAAATAGTGCTGGTATGTCTCTAGGTGAAGTCCTCGTCTTTACCCACCGAGGGCTGTGTGCGAACGAGGTGCCTGTTGTATATACCTAAAAGTCACAAGGAGTCCCATACTTGCAGGTATGGAGTGTAACAGGTGTGTTGAGATGGTGCTACTATGTATGATAACCGACGGTGCTATAGTCCATACAGGTGGAGCAGTCTGATGTGTTAAGGGATAGTGTAAGAAGGAATGACCGAGGTAAGGCGGTCACAGATTGTTATGCAATAAGTAGGTGGATAATACGCCATCAATGTAAGAGTCTGGGGCCCATCTGGGTAACCACATTTTCGTTGTTCTTCTGAGGAAGGCCAATTAATGTATATGTTTTTTACCAGTATGTTTCATAAGGAATAAATCAATTAAGACATGTTATGGTTTCACCCTTCTTTACCCTTATCGATCTGGTCAATGGAAAACCTAACCCAATGCCTAGTCCACTCTGCACGCTACCTAACGAGCTACATGCTGTCCAGAGGGGGTCTGGTGGCAGCGGCCCTTAGAAATTAAGATTAGAGTTAAGTTATCCCCTTAGACTTAGTGACCCCAGAATCTGGCAGTATATCAGTTGTCTATTTTAGAAAGTCATTAATCTACTGAACAGTTCCTGTCAAACTCAAAATTCTCCAAGACTTCACGGCTGTTTTGACCTGGAATGTGGTCTGCGGTCAGGCGAGTAGGGTTGCCAGTGCATATATAACTCCATTTCACCTCTTTCCTGACAAACTCAATCTCTGATTAAATCATAAAGATAGACGTAGAAAATTAACCTGACCTGTGACACTGACGGTCACAGCTAGGTGTCCAGCGATCACTTTGAATAGAAGGTCTATTGTTAGTAAAATTAGTCCTTCTGGTAGGGATATGCCCTCAGGCTCACATATATATACCGATGCCCGAGCAAAATTTACCCTCTCGTGATTTCTTCTCCACACATCTCCAGGTATGTAGATGATTGTTTCTCGCCGTTTCTCAGTGTTCATGCTTTAACATAGTAATATTCTGTGCCAAATAAGTCGAGTAATGTAGATATCGTCTGTACCGTTACCAGACGTATGTTTTGTATAGTTGAAGTTTGACATTCACGTTCGCGTGATTTCTTCTCCACTCATCTCCAGACGCTGTTTGTGTGTTGGCAACACTACTGAAGTTCGAGAGCCGCCTATGGGCAAGACGGCTCTTTAAGGATGTCTTTAAGGTGGCGAGATTAGAATCCCAGGACGAGATTCCTCGGGAGACGCCAACGACGACTCTGCCAGTCTGTCACGAGTCAACGTTCTCTGGCGCTCCGAGCTAGCGAGCAAGCCTGTTAACAACTTTGCACAGTTGACTCCCGTCTTGTGATTGTCACCCATCCATTGATCTTGGCTATATGTATGGAGCCATATTAATATCCATGCTTGGGGATGACTTGCAGAAATATAGTCATCCCAGGTTAAGTATTGAACCCATGAATGTTGGTGGTACCAGGGTTATTGTTATTCTCGGAGTTGAGTCCACCAAACCACTGAATACTAGTTAAAGTGTCACGTTAGTGATTCCGAAATACCATGTTGTTATAACGAATATTTTAATTCGGGATAGTATCAAGTGTGTCCTATTATCCACTTGCAGTGACAATGAAATAATATAATGATTGTTAAATGTTGTAACCTAGAATTGAAGATGTAATTTGTTACTTATAAAAGTAAGACCTGAGGGTCCAGTGTTATCTGACCTTGTGTAATAATTACTGAATCTTACTTGTCAAAGAAATAATACAACAGTTGTCTAAGGAAGTAATAAGTAATTGTGGATCTATTTTATCAATGATACTGTACAGTAAGACCTGAGGGTCCAGTCTTGTCTGAATAAACTTAATAGTTGTTAAATGATATAATAAGTACTTGGAGTTGTTTAATGATATAATAAGTTAAGTAACATCTTATTCACTTACTGTGTTAATAAATGTTGAATTAGTAATCTACGAGTATCACCACCCTATTCCTTCTAAACATTGGTTCCCAGAAAATAATACTTACTCACGTGCCCTTTGCACACTATACCACACTACCCAAAGCTTTCCATGAGATATGTTACAGTATAGTCTAATAAAAGTCTGGATGGTGGCAGTCTACCGGTGTAAGTATAATAAGTGTTGTACTAAGAATAACATGGTTCCCCAGACTAATCCATGGTTGAGAATATAATAAAACAGAGTATACTTCAGCAAGGTAAGAACATATAAATTCAGAAAATATAATATACATTATATGAAAAGAAATGAAAGACTTGGAAACTATAAGCAGAGAAACCTCAGAATTACTTATATAAGAATATAAGCAAGAATATAAGGTATATCTAGATAAGGAATTGAAGAATAATAACAGAAAAGATTATCTGAATGATAAAATATGAAGTAAAGAAAAACGTCCCGTTACAAATAGTGGCAGCTTAGATGGAATATAAAGTGAAAGAGCTCCGCCCTTTACACCTGAATGATGTGATCCACATGAACATATCACAAAGAGTTACCACATTTTACTAAATATGTCCTAGATCCACATACCTTGTCAATGGCACCAGTTATCCACTTTGCATGTACAGTACCATAACCTTTAGCCATGCTCCTAACTATCACCCTATCATTTACCTTGAACACTCTTTCACTGGAACTCTTATCATGATACATTTTTTGTTGAGCTTGTTTCCTCTCTACAACTTCAAACAGACTTGGCTTAACTAAACTTAATCTTGTTCTCAACTGTCTCTTCATCATTAACTCTGCAGGAGTACATCCCGTCACACTATGTGGTGTGGTTCTGTATCTGAGTAAAAAAAATTGCTAGTCTATGTTTCATTGATTTTCCTACAGTTCCTTGAATTACCTGCTTGGAAAGTGCTTCCTTTGCATTTCTAACTAATCTCTCAGCTGCATCATTAGAGGCAGGATGATAGGGTGGGGTCAGTACATGCTTTACACCGATGAGTGTCATGAAGTTTTTAAACTCTGATGATTGGAATGGAGGACCATTGTCAGATACTACCTCTTCTGGTATTCCATGTTCAGCAAATATTAATCTTAATTCATCAATGGTGCTACCAGCATTAGTACTGTACTATCAATTAATACAAGAAATTTGTCTGTTCCCTTATCACAGAAGTCAATGTGTACTTTTTGTGTAAGGGCGGCGGCTCTCTTCTACTACTCACTGAACCACCGAGGTCACCCTTAAAGACGGGAATTTTCTACTCTCCCTTATACTTATCTCATACTTCTCTCTGTCTTAGTTCCTTCAAATGTTCTGTCTACATATATCAGTTCATGGTTACTACATAACCTCAGTTCTTTTGGTAGCATGGAGAGGGTAGGCACATGGGTACTGTAATTCTGGTATCAAGGTCACTTGGACAGAATAAAGGCAAATACTGAGGTGAAATGAATACCCCTAATATACTCTAAGAAATGGTTTATTAAAAAAATTAAAGTAGGGAAAACGATGTCATTAGCTTACAACTCCTTGGCTCAACCCTTGGCTTAACTCAACTGCAATTCACTTAGATACTGTACTCTTATTACTCACAATCTTACTGGTGTTACATTACATTAACAGTTACGAGGATCAACTCCTTGGCTTTACTCATATTACATACAGCTACATGACAACTCCAATCAGATATTCTCGCTTCTTACAACATTACTGGTGATACATGGCATTACATTACATTACCAGACAAACTTATATCTGATACTTCACTAGACTGTTGTTAGTACATAAGAGATGCACTCACAACACACAACCAGTTTTTACTGAAACCAACAAGTTATACATGGGTTCACTACCCAACATGGGATAATTATATTCCAGAATTATCCCCAATCAAATACAACAAACAATATAACTTCCAGGAGTGTCCCAAGGTAGGACACTCAAGAACTGACGACTACTGTTGGTCGGTTGTAGTCGGACACGTGGTGACAATCTGGGGTCCAGCCCCACGAGGCAGACTGGCAGTTTTAATCATGTCGAATCAGCGACATCGGCCACTACAGGTAACTGTTAGGTATCCACCAACTCCGGGCGGTCGGTGGGGTGTTCAAATGGCTCACACACTGGATCTGAGACACAATGGGAGAACGTCACGGGAAGCATGGTGATGACTCAATCACAATAATCTTTTGTCTGGCAACGACAAAATTGACTAAGTCAAACTGAATGGCTATATCGCCGGAGAATACATGCTTACATACCTGAGACAAAAGTTGGAGGGCGTCACGGGAAGGCCTCTTCCTCCACGCTCGGGGTTTATGTACCCGCGAGTTGCTGAAGTGGCTACTCACGCAATGACAAAAATCACAAACAAATCAACTGCTACACATTCAAAGGTTACCCTCAGTTGACACGGGTCTGGCTAATTACTTAAGTTGATTTACATAAACTAATTCAAGATTGAGCTTGCCAGTAGAAAGTGGAATATACGCATTGACGACAGTGTTCACAAGGCAAGGCTTACGGAGATAGATCCTTGGTGTAAATCGTGTTTCTTTCTAGGCATGTTTTGCGGACGTGAAGTATAATAAGAATCAAAAGGTTTAAAACAGACCAGCAGTCAATGTGACCATGAAAAAGCTCCCCCTTTTCCCAAGATTCTTATTATGCAGTAGCATTCACTAAACATGCACAGTTGTTACACAGATTCTTTAAATAACTGTTACCTTTTATCATGGATTCACACTACATAAACTCATAACAACACATCAGGACTATTACAGGCATCTGCACAAAAATGCATACAAAACAAGAACACAATGGTTACATACATGGGATAAACGGTAGTTTAAAAAAAAAACAATCTATCATCACTGACAACATTGAATAGGGCAACAAAATACAGGTAAATAAACATACATAGGAGAATAATGTACTGATAAAGAAAAAGCATAAAAATGGGGTTACATGCATAACAAAAAATTTGTTACACAATACACACTCTGGAGATACAGCTTCTCATCTCAAGAAAGTTTTCATTGAGGAGATTGATCAAATGCTTACTCGACACCAAGCTAGGACATAGATGAATGGACCCCATGGAGTAGAAGGAATGATTTGTTTGACTTTATACCAAGAAGCCATGTCCTACTCGCGAGAGGCAGCAACATTCGAGGGACCCCGAACGAGAGGAGATATTCCCAAGAATACAATGCAATACGAAACGGTCCTTATGGAAGCACACCCAAACCAAAAAACTGTCTGTACTTATGGCAATGGCCATTTAACGCAAATCGGTGCCATGCAACTTGCCATGCCCGACTACACCTAAAAGTCAGCAACACTACTCCTATACACAACAACAAGCCTAGATTAGGACTTAACACACAAAACTTGAGAACTCACAACTGGTATTGTTACTCAAACTAGTAACAGACAAGTGATCGGGGCCCTTCGTGCCCGGTGGCGAGTCCGATGGTACAGTTTACTAAGGCGTGAAAATTCGAACGCTCGTGCTTGGCTAGCACGAAACAGCCGTCCGGCTGACAGCGTACAGCGACATCGTTTTCCAGATGGTCGTGATTATTATAATCATGTTCGTGGTTGTTATAATCATGATCGTGGTTATCAAAATCATGGTCGTGGTTGTTATAATCATGGTCGTGGTTTTTCTAATCATAGTCATGGTTATAATCATAGTCGTGGTTGATATAATCATAGTCGTCTTTGTTATAATCATGGTCATGATTGACATATTCAAGGTCGTGGTTGTTATAATCATGGTTGTTGTTGTTATAATCATAGTCGTGGTTGTTATAATCATGGTTGTGGTTGTTATAATCATGGTCGTGGTTGTTATAATCATAGTCGTGGTTGTTATAATCATGGTCGTGGTTGTTATAATCATGGTCGTGGTTGTTATAATCATGGTCGTGCTTATAATCATGGTCGTGGTTGTTAAAATCATGGTCGTGGTTGTTATAATCATAGTCGTGGTTGTTATAATCATCGTCGTGGTTCGTATAATCATAGTTGTGGCTGTTATAATCATGGTCGTGGTTGTTATAATTATAGTCGTGGTTGTTATGATCATAGTCGTAGGTGTTATAATCATAGTAGTGATTGTTATAATCATGGTCGTGGTTGTTATAATCATGGTCGTGGTTGTTATAATCATGGTTGTTGTTGTTATAATCATAGTCGTGGTTGTTATAATCATGGTTGTGGTTATTATAATCATGGTCGTGGTCGCTATAATCATGGTCGTGGCTGTTATATTCATGGTCGTGGTTGTTATAATTATAGTCGTGTTTGTGATAATCATGGTCATGATTGTTATATTCAAGGTCGTGGTTGTTATACTCATGGTTGTTGTTGTTATAATCATAGTCGTGGTTGTTATAATCATGGTTGTGGTTATTATAATCATGGTCGAGGTTGTTTTAATCATGGTCGTGGTTGTTATAATCATGGTCGTGGTTGTCATAATCATGGTCGTGGTTGTTATAATCATGGTCGTGTTTGTTATAATCATGGTCGTGGTTGTTATAATCATAGTCGTGGTTGTTATAATCATGGTCGTGGTTGTTATAATCATAGTTGTGTTTGTTATAATCATGGTCGTGGTTGTTATAATTATAGTCGTGGTTGTTATGATCATACTCGTAGGTGTTATAATCATGTTCGTGGTTGTTATAATCATGGTCGTGGTTGTTATAATCAAGGTCCTGGTTGTTATAATCATGGCCGTGGTTATTAGGTACTATAAGTATCTAGTATACTATAAGAAAGAATAGAATAAAGGTTAGAATAATAAGTTAAAGAAATATTCGCCATAAGCAGAGGTTAAAATCAGAAGAAAAAAAATATTATGAATCACTGATGATCATTCCGAGATGAATTGTATTATGAAGAGAAGTTACCATGATTCTGGTTAGATTAGTCACCATCTGCTTAAGTCATCACCTGTGTTAAGTCATCATAGTCATCATCTACGTTAGTCAGTTTCAAGCCCATCTCACATGACTGACCGACCATCGATGTTCTTTCCGCGCGAGGGTGTTAGTTTTCAATGCGTCTTATTATTTACACTGGTGGATGTAAGACCAGCTACCCTCACTGACGCAGATATGGTCATTTTGGTGTTATTCTTCTTTGTAAATGCCTTCTAATCTGTCTCAAGTCTATCCGTCCTTTCTATTGCCATCCCAATTGTCTGTTCGTCTGTGGGTGGTGTTTGACTATGAGCCCGTCTGTACTCTTTGTGTCGCCAAATCTGTCTCCCTTATCCGTTGTTGGCGTGTGTCTGCCCGTTTATCTGATGTGAACCAGTCAGTCAGCTGTCTGAATATCTGTCTGTCATGTTAGTTGCCATATTGTCTATTTATGTATGTATGAATCTGTCTAATTTTGTCAACCTCCTGTCTGTTTCACTGTCTAGTTTCACCCTGTTGTTACGAACCACGCCACCAATTGTCATGATCTACCTACCCAGCACTACGAACCACGTCATCTATTGTCCTGATCTACCTACCCAGCACCACGAGCAACGCCATATAGGGACGAAACCCGAGTATGACTACTCTTAGTTACCACTCCCGGGTTTCCCTTCTCCATATCCTGGTTGTTGCGTCACCTCCTCAAAGTCTTCTTCGTCAGCTCCAGTTCGAGGAGAGTTCAGTTCACTCTGGGAAGTGACCACAGGACCACCTATCCTGGAAACCTACGGCACAGTGACTACCTACCGTCTTCTACAATACTCAGCCTTACTCGTCAGCCATCTCAGCTCCGCACTTAAGTATTTGTAATCTTATATTGCCTCCCCCACCTCCACCTTGCTTCAAATTATTGTATGTTGTATAAATATGTATATACTGTTAATGTTTAGGTTAAGTATGGTTAAGGGTAAATTATAGAAAGCTGAATATTTTGTTAAGGAATTTATGGTACTTTATTATACACAACAAAAACTCGCATCCTTTGTCTACCCTTTTATAGTCCGATTGTCTTTGTTTTTTTATTGTTGTTGCCTGTTGGGATCTGGGTAGACTTTTAACTATATTCTAAATCCCCAGCTCGTAACAAATTGGTTCCCATGCCGGGAATCGAACCCGGGCCTCCTGGGTGAAAGCCAGGTATCCTAGCCACTAGACAACACGGGAGCCAGGGCCTCCTTCTCTATGGTCGAGTAGTTGGTCTGATGTTTTTTCAACTTGGCGGAGTAGTATGCCACAGGGTGAAGGACATCAGTGGTTGGGTCGGGTTGTAGGAGCACAGCCCCAACTCCGACACCGCTAGCGTCGATTTGCAGATAGAAGGGCAAGGTGTAGTCAGGGGGTTGGACTACAGGCTTGGAGGCAAGGAAGGCTTTGAGGCGGTGGAAAGACTGGTCGCACCTCTGGTTCCAGATGTAAGGGACCGCAGAACTGGTAAGGTCTGTGAGGGGTCCGGCCACGCTGGAGAAGTTACTGCAGAACCGACTGTAGCAGCCGCACATCCCCAGGAAGCGCATGAGTTCCTTCCTCGTCCTTGGAGTGGGGAAGGACAAGATGGCTTTAACGGTCGCCATTTGTTACGAGTTGGGGATTTAGAATATAGTTAAAAGTCTACCCAGATCCCAACAGGCAACAACAATAAAAAAACAAAGACAATCGGACTATAAAAGGGTAGACAAAGGATGCGCGTTTTTGTTGTTTATAATAAAGTACCATAAATCCCTTAACAAAATATTCAGCTTTCTATAATTTACCCTTAACCATACTTAACCTAAACATTAACAGTATATACATATTTATACAACATACAATAATTTGAAGCAAGGTGGAGGTGGGGAGGCAATATAAGATTACAAATACTTAAGTGCGGAGCTGAGATGGCTGATAAGTAAGGCTGAGTATTGTAGAAGACGGTAGGTAGTCACTGTGCCGTAGGTTTCCAGGATAGGTGGTCCTGTGGTCACTTCCCAGAGTGAACTGAACTCTCCTCGAACTGGAGCTGACGAAGAAGACTTTGAGGAGGTGACGCAACAACCAGGATATGGAGAAGGGAAACCCCGGAGTGGTAACTAAGAGTAGTCATACTCGGGTTTCGTCCCTAGATGGCGTTGCTCGTGGTGCTGGGTAGATAGATCAGGACAATAGATGGCGTGGTTCGTAGTGCTGGGTAGGTAGATCATGACAATTGGTGGCGTGGTTCGTAACACTATGTAGTCATGTCTGTCTGTCTGTCTGTCTATATGTATGTGTCTGTTATCTTTTTCTTTCATAAGTCTGTCTATCTGTCTGTCTTTCTGTGTGTCCTTGAATCTGTCTGTATTATGTATTTTTTTTGTTCGCTTCTCTCTCTCTCTCCATTTTTATCCGTACTATCTCTATGTTTAGTTATATATCTCTCGCTCCATTACACGACTCATCATATTTAGCACTTTTTTTCCCTTATTAAATAGGTAATATTAATATGGTATTCTGGGAACTTTAAAAAACACATCCCTCTATTCATGCCTCCACCTCTCACTATCCCTCACCCCCATCTCCTTTCCTCGCTCGCCTCTTAAGAATAATAATGTTTCTTCTCCTTCTTTTCTCCCTTTCTATCTACTTCATCCATTTCTGTTATTATCTTTTTATCTCTTCTCCTTTTCCCTGTACTGTACAGTCAGCCACAGGAATAAGTATACAGTACACTGTAGCCTCGTAAGGTCCGAAAATGCTCTGGTAACATTGAAACTGTGCATCCAGACGCATGATGAAACTCAGCTCCCCCCCCCACTACTGTTATCTCTAACTACTTTCTGTTTCCTCTTCTTTCTTCTTCTATTTACTCATCTTCCATCCTTTACTAATGAAAACAACATTAAAAAAATGTGGACTAGGAGAAAATGTGGGGGGAGGAGGAGGGAGCCTTAAGATAACTGCAAACGTCCGGACTGCAGACAGCGTACAGCGACATCTTTTGCCAGCGTAAAAAAAATCGTTAATGTAATGCCTTCCTAAAGAAACCATCGACATGGGACCTGGTTTTTTTCACTCTACGAATTTTTTGCGATTTTTCCACCAAGTTAGATGAAAAACGATTGTGCAGTTTCGGCTGCCCAGAAAAGATACACGCACGGCTAGTCCTATAGTATATTAGATAATCATGGTCGTGGATGTTATAATCATGGTCGTGGTTGTTATAATCATAGTTGTGGGTTTTATAATCATAGAAGTGGTTGTTATAATCTTACTCGTGGTTGTTATAATCATATGTGTGGTTGTTATAATCATGGTCATGGTTATTATAATCATGGTCGTGGTTGATACAATCATGGTCGTGGTTGTTATAATCATGGTCGTGGTTATGATCATGGTCGTAGTTGTTATAATCATAGTCGTGGGTGTTATAATCATAGTTGTGGTTGTTATAATCATTGTCGTAGTTATGATCATAGACGTGGTTGTTATAATCATGGTCGTGGTTGTTATAATAATGGGCGTGGTTGTTATGTTCATTGTCGTGGTTGTTATAATCATGGTCGTGGTTATTATAATCATGGTCGTGGTTATGATCATGGTCGAAGTTGTTATAATCATAGTCGTATTTATGATCATGGTCGTAGTTGTTATAATGATAGTCGTAGTTTGGGCGTGGTTGTTATAATCATGGTCGTTACTGTTATAATCATAGTCGTGGCTGTTATAATCATGGTCATGGTTGTTATAATCATGGTCGTGGTTGTTACAATCATAGTCGTGGTTGTCAAAATCATGGTCGTGGTTATGATCATGGTTGTTGTTGTTATAATCATAGTCGTGGTTTGGGCGTGGTTGTAATAATCATACTCGTGGTTGCTATAATCATATTTGTGGTTGTTATAATCATGGTCATGGTTGTTATAATCATGGTCGTGGTTGATACAATCATGGTCGTGGTTGTTATAATCATGGTCGTGGTTATGATAATAGTTGAGGGTTTTACAATCATGGTTGTGGTTGCTATAATCATGGTCGTGGGTTTTATAATCATGGTCGTGGTTGTTACAATCATGGTCGTGGTTGTTATAATCACGGTCGTGGATATGATCATGGTCGTAGTTGTTATAATCATAGTCGTGGTTGTTATAATCATCGTCGTTGTTGTTATAATCATAGTCGTGGTTTGGTGGTGGTTGTTATAATCATGGTCGTGGTTGTTATAACCATAGTCGTGGTTGTTATAATCATAGTTGTGGTTGTTGTAATCATGGTCGTGGTTATGATCATCGTCGTCGTTGTTATAATCATGGTCGTGGCTGTTATAATCATAGTCGTGGTTGTTATAATCATAGTCGTGGTTTGGGCGTGGTTGTTATAATCATGGTCGTTGCTGTTATAATCATAGTCGTGGTTGTTATAATCATAGTCGTGGTTGTTATAATCATGGTCGTGGTTGTTACAATCATAGTCGTGGTTGTTATAATCTTTGTCGTAGTTATGATCATAGTCGAGGTTGTTATAATCATGGTCGTGGTTGTTATAATCATGGTCGTGGTTGTTCTAATCATGGTCATCGTTGTTATAATCATATTCGTGGTTGTTATAATCATGGGCGTGGTTGTTACAATCATGGGCGTGGTTGTTACAATCATGGTCGTGGTTGTTATAATCATGGTCGTGGTTATGATCATGGTCGTAGTTGTTATAATCATAGTCGTGAGTGTTATAATAATAGTAATGGTTGTTATAATCATAGTCGTGGTTTGGTGGTGGTTGTTATAGTCATGGTCGTGGCTGCTATAGTCATAGTCGTGGTTGTTATAATCATAGTCGTGGTTGTTATAATCATGGTCATGGTTGTTATAATCATGGTCGTGGTTGTTACAATCATAGTCGTGGTTGTTATAATCATGGTCGTGGTTGTTATAATCATGGTCGTGGTTGTTATTATCATGGTCGTGGTTGTTATAATCATGGTCGTGGTTGTTATAATTATGGGCGTGGTTGTTATGTACATGGTCGTAGTTGTTATAATCATAGTCGTGGGTGTTATAATCATAGTCGTGGTTGTTATAATCATAGTCGTGGTTGTTATAATCATGGTCATGGTTTGGTGGTGGTTCTTATAATCATGGTCGTGGTTGTTACAATCATAGTCGTGGTTGTTATAATCATGGTCGTGGTTGTTATAATTATGGTCATGGTTCTTATAATCATAGTCGTGGTTGTTATAATTATAGTAGTGGTTATTATAATCATGGTCGTGGTTGTTATAATTATGGTCATGGTTCTTATAATCATAATCGTGGTATTTATAATTATAGTAGTGGTTATTATAATCATGGTCGTGGTTGTTATAATCATAGTCGTAGTTATGATCATGGTCGTAGTTGTTATAATCATAGTCGTGGGTGTTATAATCATCGTCGTTGTTGTTATAATCATAGTCGTGGTTTGGTGGTGGTTCTTATAATCATGGTCGTGGTTGTTATAATCATAGTCGTTGTTATGATCATGGTCGTGGTTGTTATAATCATAGTCGTGGTTGTTATAATCATAGTCATGGTTGTTATAATCATAGTCGTGGTTGTTATAATCATGGTCGTGGTTGTTATAATCATAGTCGTAGTTATGATCATGGTCGTGGTTGTTATAATCATAGTCGTGGTTGTTATAATCATAGTCATGGTTGTTATAATCATAGTCGTGGTTGTTATAATCATGGTCGTGGTTGTTATAATTATAGTCTTGGTTGTTATGATCATAGTCCTATGTGTTATAATCATGGTCGTGGTTGTTATATTCACGGTCGTGGTTGTTATAATCATGGTCCTGGTTGTTATAATTATGGCCGTGGTTATTAGGTTCTGTAAGTATTTTGTATACTATAGGAAGGAATAGAATAAAGGTTAGAATAATTAGTTATATATTCGCCATAAGGGGAGGTTGAAATCATAAAAAAAAATATAATGAATCACCGATGATCATTCCGAGATAAATTATATTATGAAGAGAAGTTACCATAATTCTGTTTAGATTAGGCACCATCTGCTTAAGTCATCACCTGTGTTAAGTCATCATAGTCATGACCTACGTTAGTCAGTTTTAAGCCCATCTCACATGACTGACCGACCGTCGATGTTCTTTCCGCGTGAGGGTGTTAGTTTTCAATGCGTCTTATTATTTACGCTGGTGGATGTAAGACCAGCTACCCTTAATAAATGCCTTCTAATCTGTCTCAAGTCTATCCGTCCTTTCTATTACCATCCCAACTGTCTGTTCGTCTGTGGGTGGTGTTTGACTATGAGCCCGTCTGTACTCTTTGTGTCGTCAAATCTGTCTGTCTTATCCGTTGTTGGAGTGTGTCCGCGTGTTCATCTAATGTAAACCAGTCTGTCAGCTGTCTGTATGTCTGTCTGTCATGTTAGTTGCAATATTGTCTATTTGTGCATGAATGAATCTGTCTATTTTTGTCAACCTCCTGTCTGTGTCACTGTCTAGTTTCACCCTGTGTAGTCATGTCTGTCTGTCTGTCTGTATGTATGTGTCTGTTATCTTTGTCTTTCATAAGTCTGTCTATCTCTCTGTCTTTCTGTGTGTCCTTGAATCTGTCTGTATTCTGTATATTGTTTGTCCGCTTCTCTCTCTCTCTCCATTTTTATCCGTACTATCTCTATATTTATTTATATATATCTCTCCCCATTACACTACTCATCATATTTAGCACTTTTTTTCCTTATTAAATAGGTGATTTTAATATGGTATTCAGGGAAGTTTAACAAGCACATCCTTCCATTCATGCTTCCACCTCTCACTATCCCTGTCCCCCATCTCCTTTCCTCGCTCGCCTCTTAAGGATAATAATGTTTCTTCTCCTTCTTTTCTCCCTTTCTATCTACTTCATCCATTTCTGTTATTATCTTTTTATCTCTTCTCCTTTCCATGTACTGTGCAGTCAGCCACAGGAATATGTATATGGTACACTGTAGCCTCGTAAGGTCCGAAAATGCTCTGGTAACATTGAAACTGCGCATCCAGACGCATGATGAAACTCAGCTCCCCCCACCTGTTATTTCTAACTATTTTCTGTTTCAACTTCATTTCTTCTATTTACTCATCTTCCTTCCTTTACTAATCCAAACATCATCAAAAAAAGTACTCTAAGAGAAAATATGGGGGGAGGAGGAGGGGGCCGTAAGAAAACTGCAAACGTCCGGACGTCAGACAGCGTACAGCGACATCTTTTGCCAGCGTAAATAAAATCTTAAATGTAATGCCTTCCTAAAGAAACCATCGACATGGGACCAGGTTTTTTTCACTCTACGAATTTTTTGCGATTTTTCCACCAAGTTAGATGAAAAACGATTGTGCCGTTTCGGCTGCCCAGAACAGATACACGCACGGCTAGTCCTATAGTATATTAGCTAATCATGGTCGTGGATGTTATAATCATGGTCGTGGTTGTAATAATCATATTCTTGGTTGTTACAAACATGGTCGTGGTTGTTATAATCATGGTCGTGGTTATGATCATGGTCGTAGTTGTTAAAATCATACCCGTGGGTGTTATAATCATAGACGTGGTTGTTATAATCATAGCGGTGGTTGTTATAATCATGGTCGTGATTGTTATAATCATACTCGTGGTTGAAATATTCATAGTCGTGGTTGTTATAATTATGGTAATAGTTGATATAATCATGGTCGTGGTTTTTATAATCATGGTTGTTGTTGTTATAATCATGGTCATGTTTGTTATAATCATGGTCGTGGTTGTTATAATAATGGTCGTGGTCTTGATTATGGTCGTAGTTGTTATAATCATAGTCGTGGTTGTTATAATCATGGTCGTGGTTTTTATAATCATGGTCGTGGTTTTTATAATCATTTTCGTGGTTGTTATAATCATAGTCGTGGTTGTTATAATCATGGTGGTGGTTGTTATAATCATAGTCGTGGTTGTTATAATCATGGTCGTGGTTGTTATAATCATGGTCGTGGTGTTATAATCATGGTCGTGGTTGTTATAATCATGATCGTAGTTGCTATAATCATGGTTGTGGGTGTTATAATCATCGTCGTGGTTGTTGTAATCATAGTCGTTTGGTGTTATAATCATGGTCGTAGGTGTTATAATCATGGTCATAGGTGTTATAATCATGGTCGTGGTTGTTATAATCATGGTCGTGGTGTTATAATCATGGTCGTGGTGTTATAATCATGGTCGTGGGTGTTAAAATCATCGTCGTGGATGTTATAATTATAGTCGTGGTGGATATAATCATGGTCGTTGTTGTTATGATCATAGTCGTGGTTGTTATAACCATGGTCGTGGTTGTTATAAGCATGGTCGTGGGTTTTATAATCACCGTCGTGGTTGTTATAATTATAGTCGTGGTGGTTATAATCATGGTTGTGGGTGTTAAAATCATCGTCGTGGTTGTTATAATTATAGTCGTGGTGGTTATAATCATGGTCGTTGTTGTTATGATCATAGTCGTGGTTGTTATAATCATGGTTGTGGTTGTTATGTTCATGGTCGTGGTTGTTATAATCATGGTCGTGGCTTTTATAATCATAGTTGTGGTTGTTGTAATCATGGTCGTGGTTATGATCATGGTCGTCGTTGTTATAATCATGGTCGTGGCTGTTATAATCATCGTCGTGGTTGTTATAATCATAGACGTTGATGTTATAATCATTGTTGTGGTTATGATCGTAGTCGTGGTTGTTATAATCATGGTCGTGGTTGTTATAATCATGGTCGTGATTGTTATAATCATGGTCGTGGTTGTTATAATCATAGTCGTGGTTTTTATAACCATGGTCGTGGTTGTTATAATCATGGTCGTGGATGTTATAATCATGGTTCGTGGTTGTTATATTCATGGTTGTGATTGTTATAATCATGGTCGTGGTCGTGATACTTACAGTATCTAATATACTATAAGAATTAATAGAATAAAGGTTAGAATAATTAATGAAAGCAATATTCGCCATAAGGAGAGGTCAAAGTCATAAAAAAAATTTATTATCAATCACCGATGATCATTCCGAGATAAATTATATTATGAAAAGAAGTGACCTTGATTCTGGTTATATTTGTCACCATCTGCTTAAGTCATCACGTGTGTTAAGTCATCATAATCATCATCTACGTTAGTCAGTTTTAGGCCCATCTCACATGACTGATCGACCATCGATGTTCTTTCCGCGCGAGGGTGTTAGTTTTCAATGCGACTTATTATTTCCGTTGGTGGATGCAAGACCTTTTACCCTCACTGACGCAGCTATGGTCAATTTGGTGTTATTCTTGCTTATAAATGCTTCTAAAATGTCTCAAGTTCTATCCGTCCTGTCTATTGCCATCCCAACTGTCTGTTCGTCTGCGTGGTGTTTCAATGTAAGCCCTTCTGTACTCATTGTGTCGTCAAATCTGTCTGTCTTATCCGTTGTTGGCGTGTGTCTGCCTGTTTGTCTAATGTGAACCAGTCAGTCAGCTGTCTGTCTGTCATGTTAGATGCCATATTGTCTATTTGTGCATGTATGAATCTGTCTATTTTTGTCAACCTCCTGTCTGTTTCACTGTCAATATTCACCCTGTGTCTATTGTAGTCATCTTCTCCATGCATTCCTGTTACTATCTTTTTATCTCTTCTCCTTTTCCATGAGCCACAGGAATAGAATTACTTTGTAGTTGTAAGGTCGTCTGGTAACGTTGAAACTGCGCATCCAGACGCATGATGAAACTCAGCTCCCCCCCCCCACCTGTTATCTCTAACTATTTTCTGTTTCCCCTTCTTGATTCTTCTATTTAGTCATCTTCCTTCCTTTACTAATCCAAACTACATTAAAAAATGTCGGCTAAGAAAAAAAGTGGAGGGAGGAGGAGGGAACCGTACGATAACCGCAATCGTGGGCTGACAGCGTCCAGCAAATGAGGGTGCGCCGAGTCAGTAGACTTGCATTGTTTTCCAGCGTAAATAAAATGGTTATGTAATGGCTTCCTAAACAAACCATCGATATGGGACCAGGTTTGTTCCATTCTACGATTTTTTTGTGATTTTTCCACCAAGTTTGATGAAAAACGATTGTGCCGTTTAGGCTACCCAGAACACACACACACACGCACGCCTAGTCCTATAGTATATTAGATTCCCATCAGATGATTGCATAACAGCCAGTCCATCTTCCAATCTCTATGTCTTTACTGCAAACTAACAATTCCTCTCCGGAAAAAAATAAATAAATAAATAAAATTCACAAATACCTACATACTAACAAACATTCCCATTGCAACACATTCCACAACTCACATGGGCAAACAACATACTCACTTTCCACAACTTACTGATGCAAGGCAACAACACATTCTCTCACTTTCCAGTTGTACTTCTAAATTGTAACACAAATATGCAAAACATCACTCTTCACCATGCACATCAACAACCAATGCATTCCAGTTAAAGGTCTACAACCCTTTAAAGATATCTCGGAAACAATGGTGCCAGTGTCTCACATAACTAGTAAGACATTCCTTACTCTTCTTCCCTTCTACACCTCCCTGTCCATCAGGCCATTCACCTGATGAAACAACTGGTGGTGACACCTAGGTGTCATTTCCGTGAACGAACATGTCTCCACCCCCATACTTCTCAACTCTACACATCAACTTATCGGACACTGGTTCCGAGCTGGCTGCCCTGAACTGCTCCCTTGTGACGGCCATCATGCCTGGAGGTCACAACTCACTGTAACTACACAACACGGGCACTCTGCACACCTTCAAATACAATCGGATTACTGCCTAACTGACCTTCTAATACCCAAGAACATTTGAAATACTGCTCAAATATTACTCACTCCCCTAGTGATAATACTGGATATGTGAACTTTTACTTTAGGGCTTCACTTAACAATACACAAGGAAAACATCACTGTAGTCTTTTGTCACATTTCAAGACACTCTGTGCAAACTCAAGGCAAGGTACTTGCTATTGACAATGTCTGTACGGTGCAACACTATATGAACTCTTCCCGAATTACACTATACTCTAGAAAATCAACCAGCTTTAAAAAGAACCATAGACATTCCAATTACTGAGTCACGTTCACAAAAATATTTGATACTACTGTAATACTTTACGAGACTGTCCCCTCGGTACTCCACAGGTATTCACTGTCTTTTCAATTGCAATGATTTTAACACTGTTATCACTTCACAATGCACTCTGATGTACTCACAATTGGGGGACCTTACATATATTTTCAACCATCCATTTTCAAAGATTGCGTTCTTTTATAGATGTCCATATCACCACAGAGTTCTCAACCTATCAAAGCAATTGCTGAAATTATACATGTATTACATCTCAAATAAATAATAAAACACACTTATTGACAATGCCTGTAAGTCTTCACTGCTAGAAACTAATGCCCTTTGCACTGAAATTATAAGCTATAGAAACAACACAAAAATACAATATACTCGGAAATATAACACAACTTGTGTCATACCAACAAATTCACTTGTCAAAACTGACGTCAACTGAGAACTAAAACACTTCCAAT
Source organism: Homarus americanus (assembly GCF_018991925.1). NCBI lineage: Eukaryota > Metazoa > Arthropoda > Malacostraca > Decapoda > Nephropidae > Homarus > Homarus americanus. Next base: position 9,679,234 of record NW_024748502.1, on the reverse strand, counting down.
TGAAACCACAACAAATACATCCAATATATGTCACAATTACAAATAACACTAAGTTACAAAACCTTAGTACAATTATGGCCTTCCCGTGACACTTAGAAATGAACACTGCCCAAAACACTCTTATCACGGCAGCTGTTCACTCCTCGCTCATTGTCTGTAAATATCAAAGTATTAACTTGAGTGATCACAACAATTGCTATGGTACCAGTGTAGGCAGGCACCTAAAAAAAAATATTACCTTGGTATACAACAAACACTTTTCTGAGATTTCACAAAAAGAATAAAAAAAATACAAGTTAGGTAGCTGACCTTTTTTTCAGACACTTACTAATATTCTCAACATTTCAAGTACTGTACCCTTTACTTTAAAAAAGATTTCTAATTTCCTTGAGGCAATTGTTCTAACCTAACTTCAAGTAAAGTATTTACTTTGAACTGTTATCAACTTCTCTGCAAAACCACAGAAAAAAATTGCACATTTCCTTGACTCTGTTCCCACACAACAAAATCAGTACCCAATGAAATAATTTAGTTCCTACTAAATTAGCACAGAATTACTTACTACACTGTGCACTGGAAAATTACGTAACAAAATTATTAGCAATCTGAAATATTCATTTGTTACAGTGAAATGGTTATTAGGTACCTGTACAGAGAAATGGTTAATACAAATCACCCTTCAAAAAAAAAATACCCACAGTATCACATTTACTTCTCCAGACCAGATATCATGAAAATTATATCCCACCACTGCCACCATTGTAAGGGCGGCGGCTCTCTTCTACTACTCACTGAACCACCGAGGCCAAGCTTAAAGATGGGATTTTTCTACTCTCCCTTATACTTATCTCATACTTCTCTCTGTCTTAGTTCTTTCAATTGTTCTGTCTGTTGAACATATTTCAGTTCATGGTTACTACATAGCCTCAGTTCTTTTGGTAGCATGGCGAGTGTAGGCACATGGGTACTGTAATTCTGGTATCAAGGTCACTTGGACAGAATAGAGGCAAATACTGAGGTGAAATGAATACCCCTAATATACTCTAAGAAATGGTTTATTAATAAAATTAAAGTAGGGAAAAAGATGTCATTAATATACAACTCCAAGGCTCAACCCTTGGCTTAACTCAACTGCAATTCACTTAGATACTGTACTCTTATTACTCACAACCTTACTGGTGTGACATTACATTAACAGTTACCAGGATCAACTCATTGGCTTTACTCATATTACATACAGCTACATGACAACTCCAATCAGATATTCTCGCTTCTTACAACATTACTGGTGTTACATGGCATTACATTACATTACCAGACAAACTTACATCTGATACTTCACTAGACTGTTGTTAGTACATATGAGATGCACTCACAACACACAACCCGTTGTTATTGAAACCAACAAGTTATACATAGTGTAAGGGCGGAAACAATCCTCCGGCTCGTTACCGCTGCTAACTCGCTTGTTTGCTGGTGCAGACGACCCTTGGGCGGTTGGACAGAGGTGAAAACGGCAGCGACTATCTGGTTCACTGGGAGATTCAACCCAGCCGCCATACCGTCAGTATCTAGCTACCCTGCTGTCCGTCAAATTCGTGGGCTGTGTTCCCAGACCTTCACCTATCAACTGCCAACTCTCTGGTCATCTACGACTACCACATACCCCGACCGTCAGTTCCTCACATTCCGTCTGTGCCCCGGTGTTCTGCCTTTTCAAGACGTCGCTGAGTGTGGAGTGAATGGACGCTTCCCTACCCTGAGTGTGCATCACCGTGTTCCAGAACCTTCCCCCAGGGCCACTGCCGTAGGAAATATTTGTTCATGGTTTGATTCTATAATTGTTTGATTCCATTAATTGCTGACTCCCCTTTATTGTTCGATTCTATCAATTGTTGACTCCATTTAATTGTTTGAATCCATTAATTGCTGACTCCCATTATTTGTTTGATTCCTTTAATTGTTTGATTCCTTTAATTGTTTGACTCCATTAACTGTTGACTGCCTTATTTGTTTGACTCCCGTAATTATTTGATGTTTGTTGAGTGGTGTCAGAGTTTTGTTATATTTTTATAGTAAAGAGATGCCAATCTCAAACAGTTGTTTGTTATTCCTCGGAAAACCATGGTCCTTGACTTTCTTTTATTAAGATCCTGATTAGCCTGGTAAGGGATTTCTATCCCTAAGTCCCAGGTCTTTACACATGGGTTCACTACCCAACATGGGATAATTATATTCCAAATTATCCCCAATCAAATACAACAAACACTTGTGGACCATATAACTTCCAGGAGTGTCCTAAGGTAGGACACTCAACAACTGACGACCGCTGTTGGTCGGTTGTAGTCGGACACGTGGTGACAGTCTGGGGTCCAGCCCCACTAGGCAGACTGGCAGTTTTATTCATGTCGAATCAGGGACATTGGCCACTGCAGGTAACTGTTAAGTATCCACCAACTCCGGGTGGTCGGTGGGATGTTCAAATAGCCCACACACTGGATCTGAGACAAAATGGGAGAAAGTCACAGGAAGCATGGTGATGACTCAATCACAATAATCTTTCGTCTGGCAACGACAGGCGACATTTACGTTACTAGTAATTCTCACGCTGAGTAAATGACAATTTCACTGTTACAACTTGAACACTGATACTCACAAAATTGACTAAGTCAAACTGAATGGCTATATCGACGGGGAACACATGCTTACATACCTGAGGCAAAAGTTGGAGGGCATCACGGAAAGGCCTCTCCCTCCACGGTCTAGGTTTTTATTCCCGCGAGTTACCAGCAGTGGCTACTCACGCAATGACAAAAATCACAAACAAATCAACTGCTACACATTTAAAGGTTACCCTCAGTTGACACGGGTCTGGCGAATTACTTAGGTTGATTTACATAAACTAATTCAAGATTGAGCTTGCCAGTAAAAAGTGGAATATACGCATTGACGACAGTGTTTACAAGGCGGGGCTTATGGAGAGGGATCCTTGCAAAACGCGTTTCTTCCAAGGGATGTTTTGCGGACGTGAAGTATAATTAGAATCAACAGGTTTAAAACAGACCAGCAGTCAATGTGGCCATGACATTTGGAAGGGATGGTTAGGCAATTTCCAGGTTTTCAAAGATGTGCTGGGTGGCATATTCCTAACATTCTGACAAACAGAGCACTGACGTACCATCATTTCTATTTCACCATCCAGTTTAGGCCACCACACAAAACTTCTAGCCAGTGCTTTCATAGCACATATACCTGGGTGTTCAAAATGCAGTTCATTCAAAATTTGCCCTCTAAAACACTGTGGAATTAACACTCTCATACCCCACAACACACATCCCTGTTCTACTGATAATTGACATCTCCTTAAATGATACGGTTGAAAGTCTAAGGATGGACAAATCTCTGGCCATCCATTTAGTGTATACTCCAGGAATCTTCCTAATACAACATCTTCCCTAGTTTCATGAGCAATCATTCCGGAGATGACTGGAAAATCTTCTGCTAACATGGTTACAGCATAAACCTGAGGCTCTACTCCATCATTTGATCCACTACCTGGCAACCTTGACAATGCATCTACATTGGAATGATCATCTGAAGGTCTGTGCTGTATCTCAGTCATATGCCGACATTATCACAGCCCACCTCTGCATTCTTGCTGCAACAAGTGTACGAACAGGTGATTTAGGACCCAAAATTGCCAAGAGAGGCTTGTGATAAGTTATTAAGACAAAATTCCTCCCATATAGATACTGGTGAAATTTCTTTTCTCCAAATATGATAGACAAAGCCTCTTTCTCTATTTGTGCATAATTTTTCTCGCTTTGGGTAAGAGTTCTTCAGGCATATGCAATGGGTCTTTCTTCACCGTTATCCATTACGTGACTTATGACAGCACATAATCCATAGCCCGATGCATCACAAGCAAGCTTTAGTGTTCTACTGGTATCATAGTGGCCCAAAACATCATTACTAGACAGAGCAGCTTTACAATCTTCAAATGACTTCTGAGTTGACACTGTTCCATCTCCATGGTATCCCTTTCTTTAACAGTTCATGCAGAGGGGCTAAAACTGGTGAAAGTCCACTCAAGAACCTTGAATAATACTGTATCATACCTAGGAAAGCTTTCAATTTACTGACATTTTTTGGAGCAGGTAAATTTACTATGGCTCTTACTTTATCTTCTACAGGTCTCAGCCCTTCTGCATTCACTTTGTAGCCAATATAAGTTACTTCTTTAGCTAGGAATGAACATTTGCTCTTGTTGAGCCTGATATTGTGTGCCAACAATCTTTCGAATACTGTGGCTAGGGTTTTGGCATGGTTTTGAATGTCACTGTCAACAATAACGACATCATCCTGAAAACATAACACATTGGGAAGACCCACAAGAATTTTGTTCATGATGCACTGAAATAACTTTGGTGCATTTTAACACCATAAGGTAACCTTTTGAACTTATACAATCCTTTATGAGTGTTGATGGTAAGGTATTGTTGACTTTCAGTATCAACAGAGACCTGAGCATATGCTTGGGACAAGTCTAACTTAGTGAAAATGGTTCCACCTGTTAGTGCAGCAAACAAATCTTGAGATGTGGGTAAGGGATATTGCTCGTCCTCAACAGCTTGATTAATGGTAACTTTATAATCACCACATAGTCTAACAAATTTATCAGCTTTAGGTACAATTACTATAGGAGCAGCCCAATTGCTCCTGGCGGTTTTCACAATAATTCCCTTGTTCTAGCCACAAAGCATATGGGCCTAGACATATATTATATTGGATAAGAGTACTGAAACCCAATAGTGGTTTCTTCATTTTTTAAAAAAAATGTTGTTTATATAATTCCTGAGTGTAAATCAACCATAACTTCCACTATTTATGAGTGTGAAGGGAGAGGACGGCGGCTATGTAAATAGACCGTTTAATCACATCCGTTCGATTTAAGATTGTGAGTGTGACTGCCCGTGGGTGCCGGCTTACCCGAGATGACCCATGTGCTGACATATAGTCAACTGGGCCGCACCCTAAGGAGGCTACCATTCACATGATATGAGCATGACAACTCATAGCAAGTGGAAAGTTACAGGGGATGAATTAGTATATAAATCAAATGTAATGAACCCATTTATATAATACTTCTGTAGATGAGAGAGGGGCCATTACATTGCTCGGTCACCTACCAGCCGAGCTCCGCGAGGATTAAATAAACTCACAGACTACAGTACATCCTACACAACCCTATCCATGTTATAAGCATATATGTAGACACTAAGCTGGGGACTCTACGACCGTAGGGTTTTTATCAACTACAGGGGTCCTATACTTAAGTGTCTTATGGGTTAGAATGTTGTGGACAATTGTCAATTTGGATGATACTGACCTTTAATAACAAAAGAGAAACATTACTGCCAAAATTAACATAATTGTGGGAATTGTGAGACCTGGTATTGCAAATTCCTGTGACAAGTAAAATGGCAAATTATTATTTAAACCAGCAAATAGGGTCTCTTTCAAGTATGAAATAACCTTTAATTTCTCTGAAACAATCTGAAGATCTTTTACAGTAAAGTTCATAACAGGAAACATGGGAATTAAATCAGACTTGAGATTTAAATTCAAGGCAAAATGCTGATGAGTAGGCAAGGTCCGTAATGAACTACAAATGACTTCACAGTAATCCGGAGCCTTGTAATGACCTTTCACAACTAACTGTTTACCACCATCGTGGCATTTCAAAATAACAGTAGTGACATTAGGAGAGAATAAGTACTGCACATTGTGGAGATGAGCGTGAAACACAGTTTTAACACTAACTGGCCTATAGCTGTATTGCGCAAGCGCTGTGCGTACATTAGTTTGTATGACTCCCAATTCACATATCCCTTCTGCAGCAGGAATAAATGCAAACATATAGACTGGACATACGTGAAAATGTAGATATGACGACTTACACAGCGACAGTACCCTAGGATCATCCAATGCCAATAAAGAATATTCCTCATCTACAAGTAAAAGTTCCTTAGGCCTATCCAGAGCATAATGTGTATCATTAACAAACCAGAGGAAGGGTTCTAAATGCCATGTATGAAGCTTATGTTGCCCTCGCATAGGTATGTGGATAAGAATAGCATTGTGCGTGAGAGTCGACTCCAATAGAGGGTAATAATATTCCACGTCATTATCATTAAAATTAGGAGTTAAGTGATACTTCAATTTGGCAATCTGTAATGCATCAAGAAGCGTCTGCACAGGCACAAGCTTTGCGTCCACACGCCCTATCCCTGCATCTACTATGCTGTCAATTAGTTCATTTTTATTTGTAACAATATTGTGAACTGAATGTTCCGCAGCATGCAAATATTCAGAGAAATAAAGGAGCCACTCTAACGTAGGGACTGAATTATGCAACTTATACACAACCCTCAATATATGGTTAGACTCCGATATTATCGCATTAACTTTTGACTCTAAAGCAGTAATCGCATGGAATATCTGAGATATAACACCCATTCTGCTGAGATACAGCTTTATCGACAATGTTCATGCGGTCCCAATTTAGCTACATCGTCGACCGTTGCCGTGCCAAACAGAGTGCTTTGGATAAGACCCACAAAATTAAATAAACCGCTTTTTCGTCGTGCTTGAGAACGCACTTCTTTTGCAAGATCAACCTCAGACGCTGGTATTCTTTTTTCAACAACGACGAGAAGCTTGTGAAGGGTCATGAGACGAAAGTGTTGAAGGTCAATAGTTTGTGCGAACATCGTCGATACATTAGGAGCTGAACTGAAATCATGTAGGATTGCCAATGCTGATTGGAGTTGCGCGTCGACGGTTTCCATCTGACTGGGAAGCTGGAGCAGCCCATGCAACTCATACGTGATGATCACCACGTCCTCTACTATAAGAACGCGTCCAAGGAGTGCAACGAGCGCACCTGGCTTGACGACGGATGTGGACACATCTTTCAACACAACGGTGCCACAACGCAGTAGGAGCAACACAATGAAGTTCCAAGCCATTCTGTAAGAGATTACATTCTTTTTTAATATCTGCTTGCAGAACGAAGCTTCATACAATAATCATTAGGCACACTCTGCTCCAGTACAGTCTGCAAAGAGGTGTCTATTACAACATTATCATGTGTGGGCAGTAAATTTTCGTGGGTCTGCTTAAGACGGTCCGCATGCACGACATGTGCGATCTGTACATTAGGCTTCCAAATTTTAAATTTGTTGCCCGCTTCTTTGGCGATAATGCGGAATGGACCCGAAACTTAGCCGAAAGCTTGGAGTTCCTTTCAGGTTCTCTTACCATAACAGCATCTCCTACGTCTAACACGACAGGTTTAGCTTGTTTATGTTGCTTGACCATCATTTCAGCGCGTGACGCTGCTAAATGTGATCGTACTTGGCTATGAATATCCGTAAAAACACGGATTTGTTTTGCCGCGAAATCGTCCATATTATAAACAGGTTTCGGAGTGTCCGTATGTACATCATAAGGTAGGCGTTTGTCTGTACCACAGACAATGTAGTAGGGTGATTTGCCCGTAGAGCTATTAATCGACCCATTAATAGACGCTGCAACCTGCGGTAACCAATCTTCCCATATGTATTGCAAATCACACACAATCGGGCGAAGTATCTGCAGGATCTTGCGATTGGTTCTCTCAACAAGGCCATTAGCCTGTGGATGATAAGCTGTCACAAAACTTTGCTATATTCCATATTGCACACATAGTTGTGCTACCAACTGATTCTTGAACTCTGTCCCATTGTCAAAGAGAAGAACCTCAGGCGTAGTATATGGACATATAAGATTCATCACTAATGCATAGACCACAGACTCGGCTGTTTTATCCTTAAGTGGGACTAAAACCACGAATCTAGAAAAATGATCCACACACACTAAGACGTGCGAGGATCCCTGATGACTCCTCGGAAGTTGTAACAAGTCAATAGCGACTGGTGTAGGATATTGTAGAATCGGTACCGGTGATCTTGTTGTACCCTTATGTTGAGTACATGCCAAACATCTAGCAATGTGTAATTCTATATCTTTCTTCATTGTGTTCCAGAAATACTTCTTTCTTACTTCCGCCAAGAATTTGTCACGCCCTTGGTGACCTGCCTGTGGAACATCATGGAACAACGTTATAATCGTTTCACACAACGTGTCAGGTACGACTATTTGAGAAACAATACCCTCTGGCGTCTTTTTCGACCTATGGAGTATGTTATGTCGTAATTCAAATTGACTTAACGGAATAATTAATTTGGGGAGTTTAACATCCTCTCCCGATTCTAGAGCAAAAATGACCGCTGACCATAACGGCTCGCGTCGTTGCTCATCCTCCAGTTGTGAAAGAGTGAACGTTCATACAGGCATCACTGGTGCTATATTTCTTGACAAAGCGTCGGCGACAACATTCGCTCTTCCCGGTAAATTACTAAACTCGGGGTCAAATTCCTGATGGTCAGATACCAGCGTGCTAATCTGCCTGATAAGTTTCTGCCATTGAAAAGTTCAGTCACTGCCGCATGATCCGTAAATACAGTTATCTTATATCCAAAGATAATGTCCTTAAACTTCTTTAGTGCCCACACAACAGCTAACGTTTCCAAATGCGTTACTGAATAACGTGTTTCAGCATCAATAAGTTTACGACATGCAAAAGCTATCACTCGAAACTTTCCTCGCGAATCCTCTTGCATGAGTAGAGCTCCGATTCCTTGTCCAGAAGCGTCAGTACAGAGGATGAAAGCTTGACTGTAGTCAGGGAATGCCAGAACAGGGGCATTGGTAAGCGCCATCTTCAATGCCGCAAAACCATTTTCGTGTTCAGCATCCCACACAAAAATTGGATGTTTCTTAAGTAACCAATGTTGCATAGTTCTTAATAAAAGAACGATAATATCCAGATAAACCAAGAAAACTACGCACTTGATCAACCAATGTAGGACGCGGGAACTGAGATACAGCTTTCACTTTATCATCCACTGTATGAATGCCGTCACCGTCAACTACATGACCAAGGAAATGGATTCTGGATTTTAAAAACTCACATTTTGAAAGTTTAATCTTAAGACCTGCTATGGAAAGTTTTTCTAACACTTCATGCAGTTTAATCAGATGGGTATCAACGTCCTTATTGATTACTATTAGATCATCCAAATAAGCGCAGACTGTACCAATCAATCTGGCAAACAGGGTGTTGATCATTCTTTGAAATGTCAGTGGGGCATTCCTGAGACCAAAATGCATCCGTAGAAACTCAAAGTGGCCCAGGGGCGTACTAAATGCCGTGACCTCTCGGGATTTTTCATCGAGTGGTATCTGCCAATACCCATTAAGCAAATCTAAATTGCTAAATACAGCATTATCCTTACATAAGGACTGCAATATGTCACTCAAGACAGACATAGGGTACCTATCTGGGATCGTACATTCATTAACACGCCTGAAATCAATATCAGGGCGCCAACCACCATCCTTCTTTGGGACGAGGAATAATGGGCTATTAAAAAGGGACTTAGAATGTGTAATATCATTCTCATCCAACATATCTTGCACCATATCCTGAACTACAGCGCGCTGGCTATGTGGTAGTCTGTAAGCTGGTACATAGATAGGATTTGTTCCTTCCTTTAACGATATGTGATGGGATGTTAAATCTGTCTGTCCTAGCTTTTCCCCTGGCAAGGCTACTATATTTCAGTAGTCAGCAAGCAGCTCCAAAAGGCGTGTCTTACCCTGAGGATGATCCATCGCCTTAACATGTGGCGCTATTTGATCTATCCTCTCTTGCCTAGTCTGTTTGGATTGAGGTACAGGTCTGGACTTAGCATATATGGGTGTAACATCTTTGTCAATGGTGATATGACCTTCATAACCCTTTATACCATCCTGTCCCTTTACAAATAAAATCTTGTATTTTTCAAGCAATTTCTCAAGACCTGGAATTCTGTTACACATTCTAACACTAAATATCTCCTTCCAGTCCATCTCAAGTTCACACAACCAGTTCTTACCTAACAAACTTGGTCTATTCACATAACTAGCTATAATTAATGGTAATTTTAAATTCTGATTTTTGTACTTTACCTCACACTCTAATTTACCTTTTGTGTTCAAAATCTCTCCAGTATAAGTTCTCAACTTGACACCTGAGTCTTCTAAAGGCACATGCACAAATAGTTTCTCATACATATCTTTACTCATTATGGAGAAATCAGCTGCAGTATCCACTTCCACGATTATAGGTGTGTCATTAATACACAAGTCCACATTATACCTATGTTTAACTTTCTCTTCATGACTGGTGTAAATAGTAAACACATGGGCACTCTCATCATTATCAGGTCCAAAATTACTAACACTCTCATGAATACTGTTTTTCATTTCCTTCTCTTCACCTTCAACGACATATACTCTACTTTTATCACTTCTGGCAGGGACTGTAATTTCTTTCATACAGGCAGGGGCAATACGTCCAATACGTTGACAATTGTAACATCTTGAATTCTTGAACTTACACTGAAAGCTTTCATGTTTCCCTCGGCACCTCTTACATTTTAAATCAGCATGTGTTCCTTGTTTTGTGGTATAATTCTTCCTTTTAGTTACAGTTACTTTACACACTGAACCACTACTGCCAACTGTTTCACTACTGGCATTGGGAACAAATTCTCTGATGTTTTTCTCTGCTAATTCCATGCTTGTAGCTATCAGACATTCGTTTTCAAAAGATAAGTTAGTGGTGCTCATTAATTTATTTTGTATTTTTTCATAATTCAGACCTATCACAAACCTGTCTCTTAGAGCTCGGTTCAAAAACTGTCCAAAGTTACAGTGAATGGATAACTTCTTCAAAGCAACTATATAATCACTTACTGATTCATCTTTCCCTCTATCCCTTGTGCCAAATTTGTAACTTTCAGCGATCTCAAGTGGAGCAGGATCAAAATGTTGCTTCAGAATCTTGGTAATCTGAATCAGTGAAGAGTCGTTGGGCTTGTTTGGAACCAGCAAATTGACCAGAGTAGAATAAACACTAGCTCCTACCTCTGTCAAAAAGATTGCTTTCCTTTTCTCTTCAAGGGCCTTCTTCTTCTGAGCATCACCACCGTCGTCCATTAATTCATTTGCCAGAAAGAAGAAGTCCATTCTCTCACAATATGATGTGAAATTTTCCTTGTCTGCATCATATTCCCCCAATCTTCCCATGTATCCACTGCCACCAGCCATGGTTGCTCTCTTCACTTAAATTCTTCAGATTCAGAGTAGCCTTCCGTTCAGTGGTCACTATCCTCTCTTCAAGGAGTTCACAAACACTTTGTGAATCCCATCCTCATTGCCAGTGTAGTATCATACATTATTTAATGGGAGAATGACAAGGCACATGCTCAGTCTACCTAGAGCGTTTGTTCTCTATTGTTCGTACAACATGTCTAACATATTTCGTGTTTACACATGCCTAAACACTTTCTGACTTTGGTAAGAAGTAACATAATATATAATCTATATATAATCAATAAAGGCTGCATATAAACATACACATATATAACAGTTTCCTATTATGAACTTTACTGTTAGTGACCTTCAGATTGTTTCAGAGAAATTAAAAGTTATTTCCTACTTGAAAGAATCCCAATTTGCTGATTTGAGTAATCTGCCAATTTGTTTTTCACGGGGATTTGCAATACCAAATCTAACAATTCCCACAAATATGTTAATTTTGGCAGTTATGTTTCTGTTTTGTTAATATAAGTCAGTGTCATCCAAGTTGACAATTGTCCACAACATACTAACCAGTAAGACACTTAAGTCTAGGACCCCTGTAGTTGATGAAAACCCAAAGGTTTCAGAGTCCCCAGCTTAGTGTTTACATATATGTTTGTAACATGGTTAGGTTTATGTATAGGATGTAGTCAGCGAGTTTATTTAGTCCTCTCTGAGCTTGGAAGGCAGGTGACCGAGCGATGTAATAGCCCCTGTCTCATCAACAGAAAGATTATATAAATGGGTTAATTACATTTGATTTATATACTGATTCATCCCCTGTAACTTTCCACTGGCTATGAGTTGTCATGTTGTTATCACGTGATTGGTAGCTTCCTTGTAGTGCGCCCAGTGACTGCGTGGGTCAGCATGGAAAAGCCGGCACCCAAGAGGTCAGTCCCGCTCAAACTCTCACATCAGAAGGACGTGATTAAACGGTCTATTTACATAGCCCCCATCCTTCTCTTCACACTCATAAATAGTAAAAGTTATGGTTGATATACACTCAGGAATTGTACAAACAACAGTTCCTCAATAAAATGAGAAACAGTCAATTGGGTTTCGCTACTAAAACCCAATATAATATAAACGATCAAGCCTATAGACATAGGCCAAATTCAATCTTAGTCTTTGTTGTGGGTTTGTCGCTTGTTCCCACAGCCAAATTGAGTGTTGAAACAATGAAAGGCATTCTTACTGTACAGTACAACTTCCGAGAAACATCATGCAGTGACTTCTATACCTTTCTAAAGAGCAATCAACCAATACCGAAAAAGATCCGATCTACAGAAAAGTATGCATGGGCAGCTAAGGGAATGAAGATATTCAGCCTTAAGCAAAGGTAATTTTTTTTATTTTTTTAGGAATTCTATACTATATATGTTGTATATTAGCCTACATTAAAAACACAATGCATTACAGTACACCGATACTGGTGTGTATATATATATATATATATATATATATATATATATATATATATATATATATATATATATATATATATATATATATATATATATATATATATATATATATATATATAACCGGTCGGAATTACTGGACTTTAATTTCTCACTTGACTTGGGGTTTATTAAAGATTATTAGATGGTAATTGCAGTGGAAGCGCCCCTTTGAGAAAATCCCAAACCAGCACAAGAACACTTAAATCTACTAAACAAAATGAATTGTCCGTGACCCGTGGAAGGATAGCGTCTGTGACTGGGATGAATGAGACACACTGTGAAATTTAGACACTTATATTCCCTCCAACACTACAGACACAGTCAAATAATGGTACACCAATATGCTCACCTCTTAACCTGAACTTAAAACACTACTCTGGGGAATAAAAGTTATACATGATATTGAAATTATTAGAAACTCAGACAATGCCTCAATAGACAACAATAAATTTAAAGTATTAAGAAATGTTGCTTGCACACATGAACCAGGCCTTAAGGGCTTTCAACAAAATATCAATCACTGAGAAAATGGTATTAAAAAAATAAGAAATTAATAACTCTACAATGAATAGGCCTTAAGGGCACTCACCAAAATTATATCCAGCACTGAGAAAATGGTATAAAAAAATATGAACTCATTAACTCCACCCTGAATAGGCCTTCAGGGCACTCAACAAAATTATATTACCCCAACAGATGCACACTTCCTCACCTAACTTAAACACTACTCTGGGGAACAAAGGTTATACCTGAGATCGGAATTATAAAGAAAAATTTAATGCATTAAAGGAATTAAATCACAGTATCACTCTGGTTTCACTTAGTGACACCAACATTAAAAAATAATACTACCAAAATTATTTAAGAACTATTACTACACACATCAAGATCATATCAGTAACTGAAAAAATGGTACTAACTACACACAAAAATATTGTCACTATTATTGAGATGTTACTGGGTCCAACAATACCCGTGAACCATGCTTCACCCAACTCAACATACACCCGTAAAAAGGAAGATAAAATGTTTCTCTAGGTATCCCCTAGACTCCGGGTCTCAGTGTGTGACCATTAATTTACTCAGATAGCCTCGGTGTACTCTCAGTGCGTCCAAGGGCGGGAAGAGAGAATGCCCACAGGTGACCATGGCCAGTAGGTAATACTTCTAGCTGACCGAGGGCACGTGGTGTTGTGCACCCACATGGTAAGAACTGATCACCCAATGCTGATACTGGTCCCGTGTCGTTTTAGTTGTCGGGAGCACTCGCTCACTCAAGAGATCCTTTGCTACCCCACTAACCAGTGACAAGCCTACACTGATCGTTCCAACGGCGACAATCGCCAATCCTCAATCATCAACGGCAGTCTCAAACGGCAGTCAATCTCTCGCAGTCAAGTGGGTTCTGACGGAAACCCTGAAATTAACTCACTGTTAGCTCTTAATAACTTTATCACTGCCCTATCTAACCCCTATCTGAGATCGAATGAGACTTACTTGTTATACTGCAATAGTGCAACACAGGTGACTAGACCAAGTGACTATTTCTGTGGAAGGACGCGCAGGGACGTCCTGTTGGTCCGATCGCTTTCGCGTGACTGAGAACCAACCAGCCTCGCGTCTCCCCAAGGTGTTAGCACTATCCTCATGTGCTGAGAAAAACATGCATACGACCCCCCTAGAAAAATTTTTCTAAGAAACTGCACCTCACACCTGCAACGTGCTAAACGCAGCATTTCCGTCTACTCTTCTCTTTTCTCCCTCCCGCTAACATATATATATATATATATATATATATTGTAACCGCCAATCAGGCTGTTAAAGGAATATTCAGACTCATGACATTGAACTCGAACATTATAATTCGGTCAAACCTGTTGGATACAATTCATTTTAGTATATCACATAAATCATACATAGGCAATCACATAAATGTCCAATCCATTATATATTTACATAACAATCATAGCTATGTAATCAGTCTAATCTTAACACTTACAATGAGCACTTAATTTTCCATATTTATATGTCGTCACAATGATAAACGATGCAATGGACACAGTCTACCTGTGTACACAATATGTACCAGTTAAACTTACGTGTTGAAAGTCTCAAAGGAAACCAGGTTAGGTGCTGTCTCTGTGATCTGAATAACTACAGAGGAACCAGGTTAGGTGTTGCCTCTGTGGTCTGAATAGCTACAGTGCTGATACCCTGCTGTCGCCTCCCGAACCCTCTCTCGATGGGCAAAGGCCGAGTCAGGTGACTATAATTATACATAAACCAAACTCCCCTTACACACTCCAAACTCCTCTGGGCCTCTCATCTCCACCATGTCAATACTCTACACACTGTATACGGCCAGGCACACTCAATAAACATGACATGACTTACATCCAAACATAATGTTTGTTTATGTGTCATCTTACTCATTACTGCTTGCGGTAACACCCACTCCGTTGAGCGTTCACGCTCAAAACCAGATGAGGCATTTGATACTAAACTTTGTCACGTTCTAGTGACTATGCTACCCTCAAGCTGCTGATACTTAACTTTGTCACATTCTTGTGACTATGCTGCCCTCAGGCTGGTGGTATTTAAGTTTGTCATTTGCATGTGACTATCGCTGCCCTCAGGCTAGTAATACTTGTCATCTCCTTAACTTTGTCACGTTTTTGTGACTATGCTGACCTCAGGCTGCTGATACTTAACATTGTCTCGTTCTTGTGACTATGCTGGCCTCAGGCTCTGATACTTAACTTTAATTTTGTCACGTTCATGTGACTATGCTGCGCTCAGGCTGGTGGTATTTAACGTTAATTTTGTCACATTCATGTGATTATGCTGCCCTCAGGCTGGTGGTATTTAACTTTAATTTTGTCACGTTCATGTGACTATGCTGCCCTCAGGCTGGTGGTATTTAACTTTAATTTTGTCACGTTCATGTGACTATGCTCCCCTCAGGCTGGTGGTATTTAACTTTAATTTTGTCACGTTCATGTGACTATGCTGCCCTCAGGCTGGTGGTATTTAACTTTGTCACTTTCTTGTGACTATCGCTATCCTCAGGATAGTACTACTTGTCAGCTCCTTAACTTTCTGTCATTTACTGGGACACGTGCATGCACCTTGTCTCACTCATCAGGGCACGTTCGTGCACCTTGTCTCACTCATCAGGGCACGTTCATGCGCCTTGTATGACTCATCAGGGCATGGTCGTGCACCTTGTCTCACTGATCAGGGCACGTTCATGCGCCTTGACTCACTCATCAGGGCACGTTCGTGCACCTTGTCTCACCATCAGGGCACATTCGTGCGCCTTGTCTCACTCATCAGGGCACGTTCATGCGCCTTGTCTCACTCATCAGGGCACGTTCATGCTCCTTGTCTCACTCATCAGGGCACGTTCGTGCGCCTTGTCTCATTCATCAGGGCACGTTCGTGCGCCTTGTGTTTCACTCGTCAGGGCACGTTCTTGCTCCTTGTCTCACTCATCAGGGCACGTTCGTGCGCCTTCTCTCACCCATCAGGGCACGTTTTTTGTCTCATTGTTTTCGCTACAGTCGACCTGGCACTCACTATGCCCACTCTAACACTCACACCTGGTATCATTACAAACTTTACTTTGATATTTGGGTTATTTACAAAGCAATATCACTTCAGTCAACTATGATTGCTAATTGTGTTCTGCACTTACGTCAGACAACAATACTGTCACGTGTTTTCATTCTCATAAGCACTACACTGGGAGTGATGAAGATCACTCAGACAAGACTATTTTCTGGACTAACCAGGTTTAACTATTATCGATGCGAGAAGTATACGGTCGTTGCACTGCACTTCTGGCCACTGGATACACACACATACACACCCACACGCACACACTCGTCCCTCGAGTGACGCGTGTTGGTGAACCGAGCTACACTGAGAGTGGCTGAGCTCACTCTGACAACATTATTTTCGTCCATAACAAAGGTTCAAAACATTATCGCCAAGATAAATCTACGGGCGTTGCACTATACTCCATGGCACTGGGAACACACACGCACATACATCCCTCCAGTGGGTTGAGTTGAGTTGACCTTGGTTCGATCTGATCAGCTCCTTCTGCTACACGGTAGACCCTCACGTTTGACTGTAACCGCCAATCAGGCGGTTAAAGGAATATTCAGAATCGTGAGGTTGAACTCGAACATTATAATTCGATCAAACCTGTTGGATACAATTCATTTTAGTATTTCACATAAATCATACATAGTCAATCACATAAATGTCTAATCCAATATATATTTACATAACAATCATAGCTATGTAACAGTCTAATCTTAACACTTACAATGAGTACTTAATTTTCCATATTTGTATGTCGTCACAATGATAAACGATGCAATGGACACAGTCTACCTGTGTACACAATAAGTACCAGTTAAACTTACGTGTTGAAAGTCTCAAAGGAAACCAGGTTAGGTGCTGTCTCTGTGATCTGAATAACTACAGAGGAACCAGGTTAGGTGTTGTCTCTGTGGTCTGAATAGCTATAGTGCTCATACCCTGCTGTCGCCTCCCGAACCCTCTCTCGATGGGCAAAGGCCGAGTCAGGTGACTATAATTATACATAAACCAAACTCCCCTTACACACTCCAATCTCCTCTGGGCCTCTCATCTCCACCATGTCAATACTCTACACACTCTATACGGGCAGTTACACTCAATAAACATGACATGACTTACAGCCTAACATAATGTTTGTTTATGTGTCATCCTACTCATTACTGCTTCCGGTAACATATATATATATATATATATATATATATATATATATATATATATATATATATATATATATATATATATATATATATATATATATATATATATATATATATATATATATATATATATAACATGTATGTATGTATGTATGTAATGTATGTATGTAATATTATTGATATTGTGTAATATAATAATAATATGTATATATATATGTATATATATATATATATATATATATATATATATATATATATATATATATATATATATATCACACGGGAAAAGGGAAACAACGGAGCACCTTAGCTTTCGTCTTTATTCAAGAATCTTCAGTTGCCTCTGAAGATGTCGCAGATGAAAGAAAGGTGTTTCCGTAAATGAATTTATCTTATCACGTTTTCGTGTGGATCTACATAAAATATATATATATATATATATATATATATATATATATATATATATATATATATATATATATATATATATATATATATATATATATATATATATGCTGATAACCACAAGGAAAAAGAAAACACGAAGTTCCCAAGTGCTTTCGTGTAATTCACGAAAGCGCTTGGGAACTTCATGTTTTCTTTTTCCTTGTGGTTATCAGCATATACCTGGATCACGCGCACCTACAGTGATTTATTTGCATATATATATATATATATATATATATATATATATATATATATATATATATATATATAAATATATATATATATATATATATATATATATATATAAATATATATATATATATATAAGGAAAAGAAAACACACAAAGTTCCCAAGCGCTACGTGTTTTCTTTCATGTGATTATATAACTACCTGGATCATATATTGCATATATATATATATATATATATATATATATATATATATATATATATATATATATATATATATATATATATATATATATATATATATATATATATATATATATATATATATATATATATATATATATATATATATATATATATATATATATATATATATATATATATATATATATATATACATTTATGCAAGTTAATCACTGTAGGTGCGCTTGATCTAGGTATATGCTGATAACCACAAGGAAAGAAGAAAACACGAAGTTCCCAAGCGCTTTCGTGTAATTCAACATCTTCACGGGTGAGTACAGACTGTACTCACCCCTGAAAATGTGAATTACACGAAAGCACTTGAGAACTTCGTGTTTTCTTCTTTCCTTGTGGTTATCAGCATATATATATACATATAAATATACATATACATATATATACATACATACATACATACATACATACATACATACATATATATATATATACATACATGCATACATACATTCTAGAAGATTGCTCGTTAACCGAAAAATTCGTTAACCGCAACCATTGTTTCAATGGGTTTTTGGGTAATTGGTTCCAGCTCACCGAAAATTGCATAAAGTCAACAAAAAAGGTAGTAAAGTACACTTACTTTGAGGTGTGTATGTAGAAGGCTCCTGGATGATGATGCCGATGTGAATTTGAAGTGGGAGGTGGAGGAGGAGAAGGGAGAAGAGAAGGAAGTGGGGGTGAAGGAGAAGCATTTTACTGCTTCTTGGAAGGTGAGTCACCTTCCATGAAAATGTCAGGAACCTCTCGATTGACAGATTCTCCAGCAGGAAAATCCTCTCTCCTTCTTGAAGTGAAAGGCTGAGGGCTAGCATCTTTTACCCGCTGCCTTTAAGTGAAGAAACTGTAAATTTTTGTTTGTGGGGCATCTCTCCTCCTCGTCATTAACTGACGTTTGAAGAAGGAGACCACTGTGTCCTCAACATTACACAAAGCAAGTTCTGCTTTTTCCACATTAGGGTGCCTTGAAGCCAGTTTCCTGAACTTCTCCCAGTAGTGAACAACATCTTTCAAATCTGAAGTAGACAAAGGTCATCACTCTCCTTTTCCTCCTCACCACTGTCAGCCTCTAACATCTTATCCAGTTGCTGCAAGTCTTCAGGAGTAAGTTGCTGCTCATGTGACATCACAAGCTCTTCTACATCATCCTCCTCCACTTCAAGGCCCAATGACTGACCAATGGACACAATCTCCTGTTTCAACTCTGCTTCTTCCTCAAATCTCTCAAAATCATGGACTACTGATGGCCACAGTGCTTTCCATGCAAAATTGAGGGGTCTAGTGGAGACTTCTTGCAATGAGGACACAATCAATTTTACAGCCTCCAGGATGTTAAATTGTGTCTTCCAGAACTGTGCCAGTGTTAGTTCAGGGTCAGTGGAAGTTGCCTGATGACACCTCCTGAACATTTTCTTCATGTACAGCTTCTTAAAGTTGCTGATCACATTCTGGTCTATTGGCTTGTTACGGTCCTAGGCCTCTTAGGGTGTAACAAAATTACAAATTCAACTTCTCTTTATATTATAGGTCCAAGGAATAGATCCCACCAAAATCATCACCTCATTACTATGGGGTATATTGAAATACATGCAGTAGTTTTAATTACAGAATATATTAACAATAAAATAAATATATTAGTATGTACAAAAATAAACAAATACAAATTAAATCTCATCAAATAAATGACTCAACCGAGTGACAAAATAATGAACATAAAAGCAAAGAGTTATTTAGTCTAGAAACTACCATGAACAACGTGGTCTATTTACCACACGACCCTCATAAACAAGTAAGTTATTTTCCGTGGAAACTCTATAATATGATTAACAATAATCTTTCACAAATAATAATTTACTTGGTGTTATAAAAGTCGAGCAAGGTTTACATGTTATACCACTAGAAACATACTGTACAATAAGAAAGGAGATACTCTGTACTTAACTTAGCACTGCCGGGCCCATACTAAAGCAAACAAAGCGAGCAGACGCTGGCAGAAATGACGACACAAACAAAAGACGTTCACGTTGAGAATCCACAACCAACGATGGAACGCTCACTCGTAACAGGCTGTATGATTGATGTAGTGTTGGGAGGTAAAAACAACACTTTGACAAAGTCAAATTGAGACTCCAAAGTGCTGACAAGTTGAGGGTCATGACCAGGGGCATTATCCATAAGGAGGAGAGCCTTTAAAGGAAGTTTATTGGTGGTTAGGTAGCTCTTCACAGAAGGGCAAAACACCTCAACTGCCCATTCATTAAGGAGCTGTCTTGTCACCCATGCCTTACGGATGGACTTCCAATAAACTCCAAGCCGTCCTCTTACCATTTTTTGTTGCTTGAACACCCTGGGGTTCTTAGAGTGGTAAACAAGCATAGGCTTCAGTCGGAAATCCCCTGAAGCATTGGCACCAAGCAATAGTGAGACGGTCTTTCATGGGTTTATGCCCAGGTAAAGAGGCTTCATCTCTGGTGATGAATGTCCTTTTGGGCATTTTTTTCCACAACAGCCCAGATTCGTCCACATTGAACACTTGCTGTGGAAGATAATTTTCTTTATCCACCAGTTCTTTAAAGTCCACTAAAAATTTTGCTGCTCCTTCCTTATCAGCACTGGCAGACTCACCATGCCTAACAACACTGAAAATGTCACTTCTTTTCTTACATTTTTCGAACCAGCCCTTGCTGGCCCTAAACTCTTCAAACTCTGTGCCTGAAGAACCAGTGTGATCTGCCTTTAAATGTTCGTAAATCTCCCTGGGTCTTTCACAAATAAATTCGGTCGAAACTGAATCACCTTTCATTTGTTTTTCCCTAATCCAAATGAGAAGTAACCTTTCTGTTTCTGCTATTAGGGATCTACCTTTAAACACTGTGGTAGATTTGTCTCTCACTTTCACTTCCTTGAATTTGTCTTTCTGTGAAAGAATTGTCGACATAGTTGATGTTGACATGCCATATTCTTTGCTAAGCACATTTGTTCTAATGCCTTCTTCATGTTTCTTAATATTTTCCTGTTTCACCTGCATTAAAATCGCTTTTCTGGATTTCTTGGGACCCATGCTGGAATCAAAAACAATTTCAAGACTAAAATTTTAAGTTTAATTGCTGTAAATAAGGAATATTTTCTTTAAATCAACACTGCACTTCGCTATATATCATCAATATGTTAAATAAATTTCAAAATGACCAATAATTTCACTGTAAAAACGGAAAAAATAGTTTATGTTGAAGAGAGTCTGAAGCAATATGTTACCGCCACTGAAAAGAAACAGAGACTGACGCCTGTTTGGTTTGTTGAGTGGCTGTTTGGCGTGCTAAAAACTAGTTTCCCTGTACTTCAATTATGTTAAATAATTGTTAAAATGACTAAAAATTATAATATAAGACTTTTAAGACTATTGAATAGTACAACCTTCTTCATATTTACTAAATTAGTAAGGAATTTAAGCCTTAGAACCGATTACTGTTTTGGCGGACTAATTCTACAGCTAGTGAGCAAGCGAACACATGTTGAGGGGCGCTCGTAAAGAATTCGTTAATCGAGAGATTGCTCGTTAACCGAAGTAAAGAATTTTATGGAAGGTAATTCGTTAACCGAAATTTCGTTAACCGAGGCGTTCGGTTATATATATATATATATATATATATATATATATATATATATATATATATATATATATATATATATATATATATATATATATATATATATATATATATATATATATATTTTATTTTTATTTTTTTTACGGGAATTATCCCACCGGGGCACAGGTCAAACGACCCACAATGGAGGCTGGGGGGCGAAAAAAAAAGAACAGAAAGAAATTGTAAATATAGAAAAAAAAGGTGATACTGTATAAATCTACACCACGAAGATGCCGGAAAACCAGCTTTTTAAAGTGAGACAGATTGTAAGAGCATGGAAACACAGAAGAAGGCAGAGCATTCCACAGTTTGGCTGTGTGAGGAAAGAAGGAGGTACTATAACGGGTTATTCTCGTGTGACCGACATCCACAGAGAAACGGTGGGCACCGCGGGCAAGACATGTGCTACGAACCCACGGCCTTGCCAGGGCTACACAGGATGCCAAATCCACCGAACATTGCCCGTTAAAGTACCTGTAAAAGAGAGAGAGTGAAGCAACATTGCGGCAAAGAGAAAGGGAAGAGAGATTGTCGACTAAAGGAGATTTGATTCCTATATATATATATATATATATATATATATATATATATATATATATATCAACACCTCAACCTGCCAGGATTCGAACCACGCCCACAAGTCCATGATCAGACAGAATGCTAACCGCTGGACCACCAGGATACTAAAAGCAGTCCTAGACTCATATTTCACACAAAGTCTGTTCAATGAGCCTATGGCGCCGTGAACCTCTAATGGGGACTACCCAGACGTAGGTGGTCAGAGTAATTTACCAACCGCTTGAAACACGAGGATCCATATATATTTCATTAGCCCAATAAACAGGCGGACTTCTACATTCAATCAACACCTCAACCCGCCAGGATTCGAACCCACGGCCCATGAGACCATGACTGTGACCGGGGAACGCTAACCGCTGGACCACCAGGATACTAAAAGCAGGCCTAGACTCTGTTATATTTCACACAAAGCCTGTTCAATGAGCTTATGGTGCCGTGAACCTCTAATGGGGACTTCCCGTATCACGTAGGTGGTCAGAGTAACGTTTTACCAAATCCGGCTTCGAAACACGAGGATCCATATATATTTCATTAGCCCAATAAACACGCGACTTCTACATTCAATCAACACCTCAACCCGCCAGATTCGAACCCACGGCCATGAGACCATGACTGTGACGGGGAACGCTAACCGCTGGACCACCAGGATACTAAAAGCAGGCCTAGACTCTGTTATATTTTCACCAAAGCCTGTTCAATGTGCCTATGGCGTCGTGAACCTTAATGGGGACTACCT
>NW_024748502.1:9631435-9655748 GCF_018991925.1 Homarus americanus | reverse complement strand
CTTGCATCAGTAAGTTGTGGAAAGTGAGTATGTTGTTTGCCCATGTGAGTTGTGGAATGTGGTGCAATGGGAATGTTTGTTAGTATGTAGGTATTTGTGAATTTTATTTATTTATTTTTTTTCCGGAGATGAATTGTTAGTTTTCAGTAAAGACATAGAGATTGGAAGATGGATTGGCTGTTATGCAATCATCTGATGGGAATCTAATATACTATAGGACTAGGCGTGCGTGTGTGTGTGTGTGTGTATGTTCTGGGTAGCCGAAACGGCACAATCGTTTTTCATCAAACTTGGTGGAAATATCGCAAAAAAATCGTAGAATGGAACAAACCTGGTCCCACATCGATGGTTTGTTTAGGAAGCCATTAGATAACCATTTTATTTACGCTGGAAAACAATGCAAGTCTACTGACTTGCACACTCATTTGCTGGACACTGTCAGCCCACGATTGCAGTTATCGTACGGCTCCCTCCTCCTCCCCCCCCCCCACTTTTTTTCTTAGCCTACTTTTTTTAATGTTGTTTGGATTAGTAAAGGAAGGAAGATGAGTAAATAGATGAATCAAGAAAAGGAAACAGAAAATAGTTAGAGATAACAGGTGGGGTGGGAGCTGAGTTTCATCATGCGTCTGGATGCGCAGTTTCAACGTTACCAGACGACCTTACAACTACAAAGTATTTTTATTCCTGTGGCTCATGGAAAAGGAGTAGAGATAAAAAGATAATAACAGGAATGCATGGAGAATATGTCTACAATAGACACAGGATGAATATTGACAGTGAAACAGACAGGAGGTTGACAAAAATAGACAGATTCATACATGCACAAATAGACAATATGGCAACTAACATGACAGACAGACAACTGACTGACTGGTTCACATTAGACAAACAGGCAGACACATACCAACAACGGATAGGACAGACATATTTGACGACACAAAGAGTACAGACGGGTTTACATTGAAACACCACGTAGACGAACAGACAATTGGGATGGCAATAGACAGGACGGATAGACTTGAGACATTTTAGAAGGCATTTATAAGCAAGAATAACACCAAATTGACCATAGCTGCGTTAGTGAGGGTAAAAGGTCTTGCATCCACCAGCGTAAATAATAAGTCGCGTTGAAAACTAACACTCTCGCGCGGAAAGAACATCGATGGTCGGTCAATCATGTGAGATGGGCCTAAAACTGACGAACGTAGATGATGACTATGATGACTTAACATACGTGATGACTTAGGCAGATGCTGACAAATATAACCAGAATCAAGGTCAATTATTTTCAAAATATAATTTATCTCGGAATGATCATCGGTGATTCATAATAATTTTTTTATTATGACTTTAACCTCTCCTTATGGCGAATATTGCATTAATTAATTATTCTAACCTTTATTCTATAAATTCTTATAGTATATTACATACTGTAAGTATCACGACCACAACCATGATTATAACAACCACGACCATGGTTATAAAAACCACGACTATGATTATAACAACCACGACCATGATTATAACAACCACGACCATGATTATAACAACCACGACCATGATTATAACAACCACGACTACGATCATAACCACAACAATGATTATAACAACAACGACTATGATTATAACAACCACGACGATGATTATAACAGCCACGACCATGATTATAGCAACCACAACCATGATTATAGCAACCACAACCATGATTATAACACCCACGACCATGATTATAACACCCGCGGCTATGATTATAACAACTACGACCATGATCATAACCACGACCATGATTGTAACAACCACGACCATGATTATAACAACTACGACCATGATTATAACACCACGACCATGATTATAACACCCACAACCATGATTATAACAACTACGATCATGATTATAACACCCACCACCATGATTATAACAACCACGACTATGATTATAACAACAACGACCATGATTATAATGTAGTGATGGGTTGTCAGACACACAGTTTACATCTCAGAAACAGTCCAGACTTGAAACAACCACGACCATGATTATAACAACCACGACCATGATTATAAAACCACGACCATGATTATAACAACCACGACTATGATTATAAAAACCACGACCATGATTATAACAACCACGACTATGATTATAACAACTACGACCATGATCATGACCACGACTATTATTATAACAACCACGACCATGATTGTAACAACCACGACCATGATTATAACAACTACGACCATGATTATAACAACCACGACTATGATTATTACAACCACGTGTATTATTATAACAACCACGACCATGATTATAACAAACACGACTATGGTTATAACAACCACGACTATGATTATAACACCCACGACTATGATTTTAACAACTACGACCATGATCATAACCACGACCATGATTATAACAACCACGACCATGATTATAACAACCACGACCATGATTGTAACAAACACGATTATGATTATTACAACGACGACCATGATTATAACAACCACGACTATGATTATAACAACCACGTGTATGATTATCCCAACCACGACCATAATTATAACACCCACGACCATGATTATAACAACCACAACTATGATTATAATACCCACGTCCATGATTATAACAACCACGACTATGATTATAACAACCACGACCATGATTATAACAACCACGACCATGATTATAATAACCACAACTATGATTGTAACAACCACGACCATGATTAAAACAATTACGATCATGATTATAACAACCACGACCATGATTATAACAGCCACGACCATGATTATAACAACAACGACTATGTGTATAACACCTATGACCATGATTATAACACTAACAGCCATGATTAAA
Organism: Homarus americanus; assembly: GCF_018991925.1. NCBI lineage: Eukaryota > Metazoa > Arthropoda > Malacostraca > Decapoda > Nephropidae > Homarus > Homarus americanus. The sequence goes on along the minus strand of NW_024748502.1, from coordinate 9,652,895 downwards.
ACACCCACGACCATGATTATAACAACCACGACTATAATTATAACAACCACAATTATGATTGTAACAACAAAGACCATGATTATAACAATTACGATCATGATTATAACAACCACGACCATGATTATAACAACCACGACCATGATTATAACAACCACGACCATGATTATAACAACCACGACCATGATTACCTAATATACTATAGGACTAGCCGTGCGTGTATCTGTTCTGGGCAGCCGAAACGGCACAATCGTTTTTCATCTAACTTGGTGGAAACATCGCAAAAAATTCTTAGAGTGAACAAAACCTGGTCCCATGTCGATGGCTTCCTTAGGAAGGCATTACATTAACGAATTTATTTACGTTGGCAAAAGATGTCGCTGTACGGCTGTCTGGTGTCCGGACGTTTGCAGTTATCTTACGGCTCCCTCCTCCTCCCCCCACATATTCTCTTAGCCTACTTTTTTTTAATGTTGTTTGGATTAGTAAAGGATGGAAGATGAGTAAATAGAAGAAAAAAGAAAAGGAAACAGAAAATAGTTAGAGATAACAGTTGGGGGGGAGCTGAGTTTCATCATGCGTCTGGATGCGCAGTTTCAATGTTACCAGAGCATTTTCGGACCTTAAGAGGCTACAGTGTACCATATACATATTCCTGTGGCGGACTGCACAGTACATGGAAAAGGAGAAGAGATAAAAAGATAATAACAGAAATGGATGGAGTAGATAGAAAGGGAGAAGAGAAGGAGAAGAAACATTATTATCCTTAAGAGGCGAGCGAGGAAAGGAGATGGGGGAGAGGGATAGTGAGAGGTGGAAGCATGAATGAAGGGATGTGCTTTTTAAACTTCCCAGAATACCACATTAAAATCACCTATTTAATAAGGAAAAAAAAGTGCTAAATATGATGAGTAGTGTAATGGAGAGAGAGATACATAAATAAATATAGAGATAGTACGGATAAAAATGGAGAGAGAGGGAGAAGTGGACTAAAAAAATACATAATACAGACAGATTCAAGGACACACAGAAAGACAGACAGATAGACAGACTTATGAAAGACAAAGATAACAGACACATACATACAGACAGACAGACAGACATGACTACACAGAGTGAAACTAGACAGTGAAACAGACAGGAGGTTGACAAAAATAGACAGATTCATACACGCACAAATAGACAATATGGCAACTAACATGACAGACAGACATACAGACAGCTGACTGACTGGTTTACATTAGACGAACAGGCAGACACACGCCAAAAACGGATAAGACAGACAGATTTGACGACACAAAGAGTACAGATTAGAAGGCATTTATAAAGGGTAGCTGGTCTTACATCCACCAGCGTAAATAATAAGACGCATTGAAAACTAACACCCTCACGCGGAAAGAACATCGATGGTCGGTCAGTCATGTGAGATGGGATTAAAACTGACTAACGTAGATGATGACTATGATGACTTAACACAGGTGATGACTTAAGCAGATGGTGACTAATCTACCCAGAATCATGGTAACTTCTCTTCATAATATAATTTATCTCGGAATGATCATCGGTGATTCATAATATTTTTATTTTCTATGATTTTAACCTCACCTTATGGCGAATATTTCTTTAACTAATTATTCTAACCTATATTCTATTCCTTCCTATAGTATACTAGATACTTACAGTACCTAATAACCTCGACCATGATTATAACAACCAGGACCATGATTATAACAACCATGACCATGATTATAACAACAACGACCATGATTATAACACCTACGACTATGATCATAACATCCTCGACTATAAATATAACAACTACGACCATGATTATAACAACCACGACAATGATTATAACACCCACGACCATGATTATAACAACCACGATTATGATTATAACAACCACGACTATGGTTAAAACAACAACTGTGATTATCACAACCACGACCATGATTATAACAACCACGACGATGATTATAACAACCACGACTATGATTGTAACAACCACGACTATGATTATAACAACCACGACTATGATTATAACAACCACGACCATGATTATAACAACCACGACGATGATTATAACACCCACGACCATGATTATAACAGCCACGACTCTGATTATAACAACCACGACTATGATTATAACAACCACGACTATGATTTTAACAACCACGACCATGATTATAACAACCACAACCATGATTATAACAACCACGACCAAACCACGAATATGATTATAACAACCACGACCATGAATATAAACACCACGACTATGATTATAACAACTACGACTGTGATCATAACCACGACCATGATTATAACAACCACGACCATGATTGTAACAACCACGACCATGATTATATTGTAACAACCGACCATGATTGTAACAACCACGACCATGATTGTAACAACCGACCATGATTGTAACAACCACGACCATGATTATAACAACCACGACCATGATTGTAACGACCATGATTATAACACCCACGACCATGATTATAACAACCACGACTATGATTATAACAACAAAGACCATGATTATAACACCCACGATCATGATTATAACAACCACGACCATGATTATAACACCCACGACCATGATTATAACAACCACGACCATAATTATAACAACCACGACCATGATTGTAACAACCAAGACTATGATTATTACAACCACGACCATGATTATAACATCCACGACCATGATTATCTAATATACTATAGGACTAGCCATGCGTGTATCTGTTCTGGGCAGCAGAAACGGCACAATCTTTTTTCATCAAACTTGGTGGAAAAATCGCAAAAAAATTCGTAGAGTGAAAAAAACCTGGTCCCATGTCGATGGTTTCTTTAGGAAGGCATTAATTAACGATTTTATTTACGCTGGCAAAAGATGTCGCTGTACTCTGTCTGCCGGCCGGACGTTTGCAGTTATCTTACGGCTCCCTCCTCCTCCCCCCACTTTTTCTCCTTGCCTACTTTTTTTTAATGTTGTTTGGGTTAGTAAAGGATGGAAGATGAGTAAATAGAAGAAAAAAGTAGAGGAAACAGAAAATAGTTAGAGATAACAGGTGGGGGGGGGAGCTGAGTTTCATCATGCGTCTGGATGTGCAGTTTTAATGTTACCAGAGCATTTTCGGACCTTACGAGGCTACAGTGTACTGTATACTTATTCCTGTGGCTAACTGTACAGTACATGGAAAAGGAGAAGAGATAAAAAGATAATAACAAGAATGCATGGAGAAGATAGACAGGGAGAAGAGAAGGAGAAGAAACATTATTATCCTTAAGAGGCGAGCGAGGAAAGGAGATGGGAGAGAGGGATAGTGAGAGGTGGAAACATGAATGGAGGGATGTGTTTTTTAAAATTCCCAGAATACCAAATTAAAATCACCTATTTAATAAGGGAAAAAAGTGCTAAATATAAGAACATAAGAACATAAGAAAATAAGGAGTCTGCAATAGGCCGGTTGGCCTGTGCATGGCAGCTAATGTCGAGAGTTACTTCCACTCTCTATCATCCATGAATCTATCCAGTCCCCCTTTGAAACTTTCCAGCGTTCCAGCACTTACTACAAAGTTGCTAAGCTTGTTCCACTCGTCCACCACCCTATTTGTAAACCAGTTCCTTCCTATCTCCCTCCTAAACCTAAACTTATCCAACTTGAATCCGTTGTTCCGAGTCCTATCCTTCTCGGATATTATAAGAGCTTTATCTATATCGCCTTTATTGATTCCTTTCACCCACTTCAATACTTCTATCATATCTCCTCGCACTCTTCGTCTTTCTAGGGAATGCAAGTTTAGTTTCTTTAACCTATCCTGATATGGAAGGTTTCTAAGTCCCGGAATAAATATGATGAGTAGTGTAATGGAGAGAGAGATATATCAATAAAGATAGAGATAGTACAGATAAAAATGGAGAGAGAGAGAAGCGAACAAACATATTACAGACAGATTTAAGGACACACAGAAAGACAGACATATAGACAGACTTATGAAAGACAAAGATAACAGATATATACATACAGACAGACAGACAGACATGACTACACAGGGTGAAACTAGACAGTGAAACAGACAGGAGGTTGACAAAAATAAGACAGATTCATACATGCACAAATAGACAATATGGCAACTAACATGACAGACAGACATACAGACAGCTGACTGACTGGTTCACAGTAGACGAACAGGCAGACACACGCCAACAACGGATAAAACAGACAGATTTGACGACATAAAGAGTACAGACAGGCTCATAGTCAAACACCACCCACAGACGAACAGACAGTTGGGATGGCAATAGAAAGGACGGATAGACTTGAGACAGATTAGAAGGCATTTATAAAGAAGAATAACACCAAATTGACCATAAATGCATCAGTGAGGGTAGCTGGTCTTACATCCACCAGTATAAATAATAAGACACATTGAAAACTAACACCCTCGCGCGGAAAGAACATCGATGGTCGGTCAGTCATGTGAGATGAGCTTAAAATAACTAACGTAGATGATGACTATGATGACTTAACACAGGTGATAACTTAAGCAGATGGTGACTAATCTAACCAGAATCATGGTAACTTCTCTTCATAATACAATTAATCTCGGAATGATTATCAGTGATTCATAATATTTTTTTTTATGATTTTAACCTCTCCTTATGGCGAATATTTCTTTAACTAATTATTCTAACCTTTATTCTATTCCTTCCTATAGTATACTAGATACTTACAGGACCTAATAACCACGGCCATGATTATAACAACCAGGACCTTGATTATAACAACCACGACCATGATTATAACAACCACGAACATGATTATAACACCTACGACTATGATCATAACAACCACGACTATAATTATAACAACCACGACCATGATTATAACAACCACAACTTTGATTATAACAACCACGATCATGATTATAAGAACCACGACTATGATTATAACAACCACGGCCATGATTATAACAACCACGACTATGATTATAACAACCACGACCACGATTTTAACAATCACGACCATGATTATAACAACCACGACCATGATTATAACAACCACGACCATGATTATAACAACCACAACCATGATTATAACAACCACGACCTTGAATATAACAATCATGACCATGATTATAACAAACACGACTATGATTATAACAACCACGACTATGATCATAACCACGACTATGATTAGAACAACCACGACCATGATTATAACATCCACGAACATGATTATAATAATCACGACCATCTGGAAAACGATGTCGCTGTACACTGTCAGCCGGACGGCGGTTTCGTGCTAGCCAAGCACGAGCGTTCGAACTTTCACGCCTCAGTAAACTGTACCATCGGACTCGCCACCGGGCACGAAGGGCCCCGATCACTTGTCTGTTACTAGTTTGAGTAACGATACCAGTTGTGAGTTCTCAAGTTTTGTGTGTTAAGTCCTAATCTAGGCTTGTTGTTGTGTATAGAGTAGTGTTGCTGACTTTTAGGTGGAGTCGGGCATGGCAAGTTCCATGGCAGCGATTTGAGTTAAATGGCCATTGCCATAAGTACAGACAGTTTTTTGGTTTGGTTGTGCTGCCAAAAGGACCGTTTCGTATTGCATTTTATTCTTGGGAATATCTCCGCTCGTTCGGGATCCCTCGAATGTTGCTACCTCTCGTGAGTAGGACATGACTTTTTGGTATAAAGTCAAACAAATCATTCCTTCGACTCGATGGGGTCCGTTCATCTATGTCCTAGCTTGAGAAGTCTAAGTTAATCTCAGTGGTGTCGAGTAAGCATTTGATCAATCTCCTCAATGAAAACTTTCTTGATATGAGAAGCTGTATCTCCAGAGATTGTATCTTGTAAAAAAAATTTTATAATGTATGTAACCCCATTTTTATGCTTTTTCTTTATCAGTGCATTATTCTCCTATGTATGTTTATTTACCTGTATTTTGTTACCCGATTCAATGTTGTCAGTGATGATAGATTGTTTTTTTTTTAAACTACCATTTATCCCATGTATGTAACCATTGTGTCCTTGTTTTGTATGCATTTTTGTGCAGATGCCTGTAATAGTCCTGATGTTTTGTTATGAGTGTATGTAGTGTGAAACCATGATAAAAGGTAACAGTTATTTAAAGAATCTGTGTAACTACTGTACATGTTTAGTGAACGCTACAGCATAATAAGAATCGTGGGAACAGGGGGAGCTTTTCATGGTCACACTGACTGCTGGTCTGTTTTAAACCTGTTGAGTCTTATTATACTTCACGTCCGCAAAACATCCCTAGAAAGAAACGCGTTTTACACCAAGGATCCATCTCCGTAAGCCCTACCTTGTGAACACTGTCGTCAATGCGTATATTCCACTTTTTACTGGCAAGCTCAATCTTGAATTAGTTTATGTAAATCAACTTAAGTAATTCGCCAGACCCGTGTCAACTGAGGGTAACCTTTGAATGTGTAGCAGTTGATTTGTTTGTGATTTCTGTCATTGCGTGAGTAGCCACTTCAGCAACTCACGGGTATAAAAACCCCGAGCGTGGAGGGAGAGGCCTTCCCGTGACGCCCTCCAACTTTTGTCTCAGGTATGTAAGCATGTGTTCCCCGCCGATATAGCCACTCAATTTGACTTAGTCAATTTTGTGAGTATCGGTGTTCATGTAACAGTGAAATTATCATTTACTCAGTGTGAGAATTACTAGTTTCAGAACATCTAGTCAGTGCTTCTGCAAGCTCATCTTCAAGGCAACCAAAACAAGTACGTAACTGCATGTGATGCATCAGCTTCCTCTTTTTATGGCAGCTCTAGCCTATCTACAGGGGGAAATGACCAGACTGCAGAGGAGATTGAAATTGAATCAAAGCATGTGCCTCCTGAAGTGCAAATGGCAACTACACAAAATTATGACATTGACATTAGCTTATGGTCAGAACATTTGACAAAACAATTTATTGATTATTGGGCTGCGAACGGTTCTGAGAGTCTCCACCACAGTGATGCTAAATTTTTGGATGCAAAATCAGCAGTACAAAAGATGCAAACAATGTCAGTCGCAAATGCACACCAACCATGTTTGAGCGAAGGAATCGAAATGGGAAAGTTGTAAAGCGTTCTTGGCTTTGTTTCTCCTCCGCAAATGGGCGGGTCTACCGCTTCTTTTGCAAGCTAATGGGTGTTTCAAGATCTCAATTCACATCTGATGGGTTCTGCGACTGGAAGCATGCCATTAGGCTTGTTGTCCATGAGCAATCAAGGGACCACATTCAAACGGTTTTGTCAGCAGCAAGACGTGCAAAGGGAGCTGGAGGTATAGATTCTAAACTAACTACTCATGTGGGTAAAATTGAGCAGTATTGGTGTAGTCTTCTAAAGCGATTGATCAGCGTGCTTAAATTTATATGTGAAAGAGGGCTAGCTCTTCGTGGAGATGATGAAATAATTGGATCTCCTCATAATGGAAATTACTTGGGATTACTCGAGCTTTTGGCCGAGTATGATGATTTCCTCAGGCAACACATCCAGAATCATGCTAATCGTGACATTGGTCATACAAACTATTTGTCTTCAATCATCTGTGAAGAAATTGTCAGACTAATGGGCAATGAAGTACTGAACGAAATTATCTCACGTATAAAGCTCTCAAAATATTACCCAATTTCTCTAGATTCCACCCCTGATGAAGGCCATATTGATGAAGTAACTCTGATAATCAGATACATGGAGCATGACACACCTGTTAAGAGATTTGTAAAATTCTTGCCAAATCAAGGACACAAGGCTCAAGAAATGTTTGAAGGTTTGATGAAGTTTCTTGCAGACAATGACATTGGCATTCAAAATTGTCGTGGGCAATCTTATGATAATGCAAGCCAAAGTTGTAGCTGAAAATCATCATGCAATTTGGATACCCTGTGCTGGTCATTCATTAAACTTGGTTGGAAAAACTGCAGCTGAATGTTGTCAAGAAGCTATCTCATTTTTTTATTTTCTTGAGGCAATTTATGTGTTCTTCACAGCTTCTACACATCGTTATGCAATTCTTAGTGATTTATTGAAAACTGTAGCGTCTGGCCCGGTATCTGTGCCAAAGAGGATTTCCACAACAAGATGGTCCTGTCGAGCAGTTGCAATGAAAGCAGTTGTCCAAGGTTATCTCCCAATCCGTGAAGCACTTGCTAAAATAGCTAGAGATGAAAATGAGACGAGCAAAACATGTTATGAAGCCAATGGTCTCCACGATAAGATGTGCAAGTTAGAGACTGCTATTTATGCTGTGTTTTGGCATGACATTCTTGGTAGAGTTGATGCATTGCAAGATCCTAAACTCGATTTGAACACAGCAGTAGCAATGCTGAAGTCCTTGGAATGTTTTGTACGAGAAAAAAGAGATTGCTTCCATGTTTATGAGAAGAAGGGAAGGGAAATGTCAGAAACTGGGGAATATTCACAGACACGCAAGCGTCAACGTAATGTACGACTCAATCCATTGGATTATGGGCGATCAGAAGAAGCAGCCCTCTCACAGTCAGAAAATTTTCGGGTTCAGAATTTCCTTCCAACAATTGATCAGTTCCTGAATTCACTGGATCAACGGTTAAAGGCCTATGAGGAAACCTGTTCACATTTCGGGTTCTTGTCTAAACTGGAGTCAATGAATTGTGGCGAAATTGAAGCAGCTGCAGCAAAATTGGTTGCTGAGTGCAAAAATGATTTGGATCAAACACTTGGAGTTGAACTTGTGCAGTTTACAGCATTCTTCACTCAATTTCTTGAAGACGAAGATGATGAGAAAGGGAGGGCACATTACCTTTACAAGCTGTTGATAGACAAGAAAGTTGTAGATACATTTCCAAATGTTGAAATAATGCTACGGATGTACTTGGTGCTCATGGTCACAAATTGTTCTGGAGAACGTTCTTTCAGTAAAATGAAATTAATTAAAAACAGACTTCGTACTACAACGTGTCATGATAGGCTCAGCCACCTGGCTTTGATGAGTATCGAATACGACATCCTCAGAGAGATTGACTTCGAAAAGTAGATCAAAAACTTTGCGGCGGCCAGGTCACGTAAAGTGCCTGGTCTGCAAATAAAGGTATTGTTTATTTTCTATTTTGCAATTGATCAATGTTTATGTTCAATATATCCATTATCCATGGTCGATGGCAGTTATTTTTATTAAAATACTTGTTTTTTCCAACATGTTCATACTTTTGTTATAATTTTATCAATTTCATTAAATTGTTTATTTCTTTTACTATTGAATGCAAAACTTCAATTTTATTTATAGTTGAGTTAATGCTTATTCTGAATCTATCTGACCTTGGACTTAAAGAAGCCTATACATGCATTCTTTGACAGAACCAATATTTGAGTAGAGGTTTATCTGATTAATAATGCAAAGAATCATCTCTCTGTAATAACTAAAAATATATTCTTTTCTGTGAAGTCTCTTGAAAATTTTTGACATGTGCGGTAGTAGCTATATCAGGGCTGGTCGACTTGAAACCACATGAATGACTCCAGATATGTCTCACTTTTGTGTATGTGTGTGTGTTGGAAATTTGTACACTAACAATAAATATACAGTTAATTAAAAATTTCTCAATGTTCTAATTTCCTCAATATAACTACATATGGCTTCAAAATTATCCAAAGAAGTGTTCAAATTTCAAAATTGTCCCGGGGGGCTTACAGCGCCCCCCGGAACTCCCAGATGTTTAGGCTCGCTTCACGCGCCACCCCACCCTCTTGGGTAGTTATAATGAGGGGGGCCTCCACAAAGAGGCTGCCCATGGGCCTCCACAGGTCTAAATCCAGCACTGACTGAACGTGAAACGATCCTGTCCTTCACACGTCAAGGCGCTGAAGGTGTCATGAACTTTGCTCTCTCTCTCTCTCTCTCTCTCTCTCTCTCTCTCTCTCTCTCTCTCTCTCTCCAGTATATATGTATGTATAGATAGACAGATAAATAGATAGGTAGATAGATCGATGGTGGGATACAAACATTTAAAAAATGTGTATATATTTTTTTTCTTATCTTTTTTATCTTATTTTCTTCATTTTACTATAGGGCGTAGTCCGTGTCTCACCTGAGAACCACCCCATGGCCCACCAGTTGAAGACCACTGCGGCCCTATACTTATTGTACAGGGGCCCTTATGGTTGTGAATATATTATATAATGAAATACTCGGTGTACACTTGAAACAAGGTTATACGCTGGAACGCTGCGCGATAAATTAGTTTCAGTGGGCCCCAAGATACCGGTGGGCCCTAGGCCAATGGCCTACTTGGCCTATTGGTAAATCCGGCCCTGCCAAGGGGAGTACTTTGAAGGGGACTAAGACGCCATTGTCCTAGGTAAGCAATATTTCTTTTAATAGTAAATGGCTGGATATTTTCCGGACAGACCTCGTGTGTGTGTGCGTATGTATATATATATATATATATATATATATATATATATATATATATATATATATATATATATATATATATATATATATATATATATATATATATATATATAGCCGGTTAACTATAGGTTCTGTCGAAGTTAACTAGGCTGGTACATTTATATTATATTGGGTTAGAGTAGCGAAACCCAATTGTCTGTTTCTCCTTTTATTGAGGAACTGCTGTTGATACAATTCCAGAGTGTAAATCAACCGTAACTTAATCACTGTAGCTATGAGTGTTAAGAGAAGGAAGGGGGCTATGTAAATAGACCGTTTAATCACGTCCTTCTTGTGTGAGGGATTGAGTCGTAATGCCCACTTTAGGTGGCCAGAAAGGCCTGCAAGTAATGCCTTAACTCAGCATAATATGACGCAGTTTCCCATGGGCACATCTTATCACGTGCTCTGAACATATCACCTCATAGCCAGTGGAAAGTTACAGGGGATGAATCAGTATATAAATCAAACGTAATTAACCCATTTATATAATCTTTCTGTTGATGAAACAGGGGCTATTACAATATATATATATATATATATATATATATATATATATATATATATATATATATATATATATATATATATGTACACTGTGTATTAGCCCCTGTCTCATGGCAATAGCAACTATATAAATTTGGGTTAATGCATTTACTTTATATAATACAATCACCCCACGGTAATTTTCCATAAGCTATGAGTTGCCATGTGCTGTTCACGTGAGGGGAAATTTCTCTATCAGTAGGCCGAACTTGAGAATATAGGGTCAGCCCAGCCTCCCCTCAGGAGAACCAGTCTTCACTTGAGCCTCACGAGAATTGGACGGGCGACTTAACTCAGTCAAGCTGAGCCCTGTCCTTAACTAACACTGACAGCTTACAGTGTTAATTATGGTGCATCTTCTAATAGACTGTGACCAATTTAATTTGCCAATAAATGGAGAAAGACCATTTGGGTTTGTAACTTAACCCTTTAACTTATTTATATATAAGCCAAGTTAAAAGGGAGCTCTACCCATAGCTTATATATAAAGGTGGCAGCGAACAGATAGAACCATTAACTGAACCAGAAGCAGTGTAACTGACTGTACAAGAACCGACGTAACCGTTGTAAGAGCGCGGGCTGCTACTACATGCTGCTGAACCACTGAGGCCACCAATTGTAAGAGCGCGCAACACAAGCTGCCACCCTGCAAGGGCTTGGCACTCTTACAACTTACGTTGATACTCTGACCTGGTAGCGTGACGTGAGAGGAAGGCCTATGTGTACATGTAAATATAGTATCGAGTATTAGGGAAAGAACAACGGTGAATACTATAGGTGAATCATAGACCCACATACAAATACACTGTTTATTGAGACACAAAAATGGTTACAGAAACGATGCTGTATGCACCCAAAATAGGAACTCCTGGTACCCTGCCCTCAGGCTCAATTTACTTGCACCACTACTGGGTGTACCCACACCAAAACACACATAACTCTCACAGCACCTTAGCACCAATAAAACCAGTGGCACCTGCCAATACAACACTCAATACCCCAGGGGCAATACTCCAGCGGCCGCCATGGAAGCCTCATCACCAAGTGACACTTTCCAACACTCCGATAATTCCAGTGGACTAACACCACCACACAAATAGCCTTACAGAGCTATGTACTGTACTCATCCACCAATGATGGGGCTGGCAGTGGTTTGTGGGCTTGACGATCCGGGTTCACCACGGGGGCATAGCGTTAGGGGGATACTGGCCAGCTATGGGGCCCATAGGTGGTAGTGGAGCTTCTGATGGTCGGGGTTCATGGGGATACCCGATTCTACTGGACCTCAGACATCTCCCCAGACTAGTGGATGCGTCATCCACACTACAGACATGGCCTAGGCTGCGATAGGGACCTGTAGGTGGAGGAGCGTGGCGCTTACTCACGGTTCATAACGAACCTCAACGTTTCAAAGGGACATTAAGTAAGGACATAAAATACTTCACTCAAAGCATATTAACTACATTACTTTAACACTTGCACAATCAAACTATTAGCTAGGTCAAATCACTTAATAATGGCGAATTACAACACGGAGAAGGTGGAATGACCTACCTGTGGGTGGAGGAGCGTGGCGCTTACTGTTTGAAAATGAACCGCCGCCTCCCAACCACGCTAAAGTCACGGATTCCACCTACTCAACCATTTTACTGAATTACGTTACTGCAACACTCTGGCATTTGAAACTGAGACTACGAACTCAGTTTCATTCCCTACTATTATCTTTACAAACAATACTCTGACTGAGCTATCTATCTCAGTAGCAGAAAGTTTACAATTACAGTCAACAAACGCCACGACATCTCGATGACGTCATCAAAGAAACAGGAGAACGGAGACATTCCCACTGGGAGACTCAGAAGGTTTTGTGGATATGGCGTATTATGGATCATTAGTTTAACAGGTTGGCCGTCATTACGATCATGGAACTACTATCCTGAATCTCTGAGACATCTTCTCCTTTACGCCGTGAGCCATCCACCTCACGTTCCTCTTTGACTCCACTGATCACATATCAGTAAAATAAATGTAGACTTTATCACTTTGCTATATTCTTCACTTTTTATATGCGAGTATAACCACATTACAGGTTGCAAACATAACATCACGGCATGTACCTTGGCGTTGTTTTCAGCGCCACACATGGATACGGCCAAAGTTGTTGGATGAAAATGTTTTTTCGTTGGTAAACATACTGCAACGTCGCGAAAGAAAATTAATCTTCTTCGTAGTCAAGATGACTCTGAACTTGAATTAAACAATGGTCTAAATGTAGTTACCAATCATTCCAGACATGCCTCTTAAATGGGTACCTCTCGAAACTGCTGCCTCTTACAATACTGCTATCTCTTATAATAATGTATTTTATAACACAGTCTCTAATAATGTTGTCTCTTATAAAGCTGTCTCTTATAACACTGCCTCTTATAACACCAATGTATAAAGCTGTCTCTGATAACACTGTCTCTTATAACACTGTCTCTTATAATGCTGTCTCTTATAACAGTCTCTTATAACGCTGGCAACATCTTATAACACTGTCTCTTAAAACACTGCGTCTGCCATTATTTGTCTCTTATAACTGCTCTTATAACACTGTCTCTTATAACACTGCATCATATAAGCTTACTGCCTCTTATAAAGCTGTCTCTTATAATGTGCCATCGCCGCAACAGTCTCTTATAACGATGTCTCTTACTGCATCTTATAGCTGCCTCTTATGAGCTGTCTCTTATATTGTCTCTAAAACACTGTCTCTTATAACGCTGTCTCTTATAATGCTGTCTCTGATAACACTGTCTCTATAATGTTGTTCTTATAACACTGTCTGTTATAAAGTTGTCTCTTATAACACTGACTTTATAATACTGTCTCTTATAACACTGCCTTTTATAATGTTGTTTCTTATAACCCTGCCTCTAATAATTTTGTTGTCTCTTATAACACTGTCTCATATAACATCTGTCTCTTACAATGTTGTCTCTTATAACCCTGTCTCTTATAACACTGTCTCTTATAATGTTGTCTCTTATAATACTGACCTCTTATAACACTGTCTATATAATGTTGTTCTTATAACACTGCCTCTAATAGTTTTGTTCTCATAAAAACTGTCTCATATAATACTGTCTCTTATAATGTTGTCTCTTATAACCTTGTCTCTTATAACACTGTCTCTTATAATGTTGTCTCTTTTAACAGTCTCTTATAACCCTGTCTCTTATAACACTGATATAACACTGTCTTTTATAATTTGTCTCTTTAACAGTCTCTTATAACCCTGTCTCTTATAACCCTGTTCTTATAACACTGCTTGATATAACACTGTCTCTTATAACACTCTCTCTCTTATAACCCTGTCTCTTATAACACTGTCTCTTATAACACTGCTTCATATAACACTGTCTCTATAACCCTGTCTCTTATAACACTGTCTCTTATAACACTGCCTTATAATGATGTCTCTAAAACATTGTCTCTTACTGTCTTTATAACACTTGCTCTTATAACACTGTCTCCTATAATGTTGTGTCTTATATCGCTGTCTCTATAACACTGTCTCTATAACACTGCTCTAAACACGTCTCTTATAGCACTGTTTCTTATAACACTGTCTCTATAACACTGTTTCTTATAACAGTGCCCTTATAATGCTGTCTCTAAAAACGCTGTCTTATAATGTTGTCTCTTATAACATTGTTCTATAACACTGTCTCTTATAACACTGTCTCCTATAGCACTGCTTCTTATAACACTGTCTCTTATAACACTGTCTCTTATATTGTTGTTCTTATAACACTGTCTCTATAACGCTGTCTCTAACGTTGTCTCTAAAATACTGTCTCTTTATAACACTGTTTCTTATAACATTGTCTCTTATAATGCTGTCTCTTATAACACTGTTCTTATAACACTGTCTCTTATAACACTGTCTCTTGTAACACTGTCTCTATAACACTGCCTCTTATAATGATGTTCTTAAAACATTGTCTCTACTGTCTTTTATAACACTGTCTCTTATAACACTGTCTCCTATAATGGTGTCTTTATATCATGTCTCTTATAACACTGTCTCTTATAACACTGTCTCTATAACACTGTCTCTTATAGCACTGTTTCTTATAACACTGTCTCTATAACACTGTCTCTATAACACTGCCTCTATAATGCTGTTCTAAAAAAATTGTCTCTTATAACACTGTCTCTTATAACACTGCCTCTTATAATGCTGTCTCTAAAAAAATTGTCTCTTATAACACTGTCTCTTATAATGTTGTCTCTTATAGCACTGTCTTTATAACACTGCTCTTATAACACTGTCTCTTATAACACTGCCTTATATAATGTTGCTCTTATAACACTGTCTCCTATAGCATCTTTTTCTTATAACACTGTCTCTTATAACACTGCCTCTTATATTGTTGTCTCTTATAACACTGTCTCTTATAATGCTGTCTCTTATAACGTTGTCTCTAAAATACTGTCTTTTATAACACTGTCTCTTATAACATTGTCTCTTATAATGCTGTCCTTATAACACTGTCTCTATAACACTGTCTCTATAACATTGTCTCTATAACACTGTCTCTTATAACACTGTCTCTTATAACACTGTCTCTGTAACACTGTCTCTTATAACACTGCCTCTTATAATGATGTCTCTTAAAACATTGTCTCTTACTGTCTTTATAACACTGTTCTTATAACACTGTCTCCTATAATGTTGTGTCTTATATCGCTGTCTCTTATAACACTGTCTCTTATAACACTGTCTCTTATAACACTGTCTCTTATAGCACTGTTTCTTATAACACTGTTCTTATAACACTGTCTCTAACACTGCCTCTTATAATGCTGTCTCTAAAAACGCTGTTCTTTATAATGCTGTCTCTATAATGTTTTCTTATAACACACTTCTATCAATTCTTATAACACTGTCTCTATAACACTGTCTCTTATAACGCTTCTTTATAACGTCTTTTATAATACTGTCTTTATAACACTGTCTCTTATAACATTGTCTCTTATAATGCTGTCTTATAACACTGTCTCTATAAATATCATTCTTATAAATACTGTCTCTTATAACACTGTCTCTTATAACACTGCTTCTATAACACTGTCTCTTATAACACTGTCTCTTATAACACTGCTCTTATAATGCTGTCTTATAACACGTCTCTAACACTGTCTCTAACACTGTCTCATAACACTGTCTATAACACTGTCTCTTATACTCTTATATGCCGTCTCTTATAACATCTCTATAACACTGTCTCTTATAATATTGTCTATATAACACTGTTCTTATAAACTTGTTTCTCTATAACACTGCCCTTATAATGCTGTCTCTCATAACACTTGCTCCTTATAACACTGTCTCTTATAACACTGTCTCTTATAACACTGTTCTTATAAAGTTGTTCTTATAATGCTGTCTCTTATAATGCTGTCTCTTATAACACTGTCTCTTATAACACTGTCTCTTATAACACTGTCTTATAATACTGTCTCTATACCAAGTCTTATAACACTGTCTATATATTCTAATCCCATAACACGTCTCTAACACCACTATACACTGTCTCTTATAACCTTTATGATGCTGTCTCTATAAACTAACAGTCCTTATAAATGTCTTTAACACTGTCTTGCTATATGATGTCTCTTATAACACTGTCTCTTATAATGTTGTCTTTATAACACTGTCTCTTATAACACTGTCTTTAACACTGCCTCTTATAACACTGTCTCTTATAACACTGCCTTATAATGTTGTCTCTATAACACTGTCTCTTATAACACTGTTTCTATAACACTGTTCTATAACACTGTCTTTATAATGTTGTCTCTTATAACACTGTTTTATAACACTGTCTCTTATAACACTTTCCACCCTATAACGCTGTTCTATAACGTTGTCTCTTATAATGCTGTCTCTATAATGCTGTGTCTTATAACACTGTCTTGTAATGCTGTCTCTTATAACACTGTTTATAACATCTCTTATAACACTGTGTCTTTATAACACTGTTCCATATAACACTGTTCTTATAATGTTGTCTCTTATAACACTGTTTATAACACTGTCTCTTATAACACTGCCTTTCTTATAACACTGCCCAATGTCTCTTATAACACTGTCTTATAACACTGTCTCTTATAACACTGCCTCTTAATGTTGTCTCTTATAAACACTGTCTATAACCCTGTCTCTATAACACTGTCTTATAATGGTGTTTATAATGTTGTGTCTTATAACACTGTCTCCTATAACACTGTCTCATATAACACTGTCTCTATAACGTTGTTCTTATACTGTTTCATATAACACTGTCTTTGAACGCTGTTTTATAACGCTGTTCTTATAATGTTTCTTAAAACACTGTCTTTTAAATGCTCCTACAACCCTGACTCTTAAACACTGTCTCTTATAATGTTGTCTTATTGTTTTATAATCGCTTATAACACTGTTCTAAAGCTGTGTCTTATGTTCTGTCTTATAACACTGTCTCTTATAATGTTGTCTCTTATAAATTGTTTCTCACAAGTTCTCCTAGTTCTTATAATGCTGTTTCTTATAACACTGCCTCTTATAACACTGTCTCTTTATAATGTTGTCTCTTTCACTTATAACACTGCTCTTATAATGTTGTCTCTTATAACACTGTTCTTATAATGCTGTTTATAACACTGTCTTTGCTGTCTTATAGCTGTGTCTTATAAAACTGTCTCTTATAACACTGTTCTTATTATGCCGTCTCTTATAACACTGTCTCTATAACACTGTCTTCATAATTTGTCTCTATAACACTGTCTCTATAACACTGTCTCTCTTATAACTCTGTCTCTATAACGCTTTTATAAATTTTATAATACTGTCTTTATAATTCTGTTCTTTAACATTGTATCTATAACACTGCTCTTATATTGTTGACTCTTATAACACTGTTCTTATAACACTGCTCTCTATAACGCTGTCTCTTATAACGTTGTCTTTATAACACTGCCTCCTATAACACTGTCTCTTGTAACACTGTCTTATAACACTGTCTTATAACACTGTCTCTTATACTAGAGTCTCTCTATAACACTGTCTTTTATGTTTCATTCTATGATGCTGTCTCTTATAACACTCTCTTATAACACTGGCTCTTATACTGTTTACACTGTCTCTTATGCTGTCTTATGATGATGTTCTATAACACTGTCTCTTATAATGCTGTTCCTATAACACTGTCTCTTATAACACTGTCTCTATAACACTGTCTCTATAACATTGTCTCTTATAAACTGTCTTATAATGCTGTCTTATATAACACTGTTCTTATAACACTGTCTTATACCAGAGTCTTTACATTCTATGATGCTGTCTCTTATAACACTGTCTTGAGTTCTATAACACTGACTCTCTATGATGCTGTCTTTATAACACTCTCTTATAACACTGGCTCTTATAATACTGTCTTTATAACACTGTCTCTTATGCTGTTCTTATGATGATGTTCTTATAACACTGTTCTTATTGTTCTATAACACCGTCTCTATAACATTGTTCTTATAACACTGTCTTTTATAACACTGCCTCTTATAACACTGTCTCTTATAACACTGCCTATATAATGCTCTTATAACACTGTCTCTATTACACTGTTTTATAACACTGTCTCTATAACACTGTTCTTATAATGTTGTTCTTATAACACTGTTTATAACACAGTCTTTATAACACTGCCCTTATAACGTTGTCTCTTATAACACTGTGTCTTATAACGCTGTCTCTTATAACGTTGTCTCTATAATGCTGTCTCTTATAATGTTGTGTCTATATCACTGTCTCTTGTAATGCTGTTCTTATAACGCTGCTCTATAATGTTGTTCTATAACACTGTCTCTTAATAACACTGCCTCTATTATGTTGTTCTTATAACATGTCTCTATAACACTGTCTTTATAACACTGCCTCTTATAATGTTGTTCCCTTATAACACTGTTTTATAACACTGTCTTATAATACTGCCCCTTATAATGTTGTCTCTTATAACACTGTGTCTTATAACGCTGTCTCTTATAACGCTGTCTCTTATAATGGTGTCTCTATAATGTTGTGTCTTATAACACTGTCTCATAACACTGTCTCATATACTGTCTCTTATAATGTTGTCTCTATAACACTGTTTATAATAACACTGTCTTGTAACGCTAACTCTTATAATGCTGTCTCTATAATTCTATAACACTGTTGTCTCTGACAACACTGACTCTTATAACACTGTCTCTTTAATGTTGTTCTTATAACACTGTCTCATATAATGCTGTTTCTTATAACACTGTCTCTAAAAGCTGTGTCTTATAAAGCTGTCTCTATACACTGTCTCTTATAATGTTCTTATAACACTGTTTCTTATAATGTTGTTCTTATAACAGTGTTCTTATAATGCTGTTTTATAACACTGTCTCTATAACACTGTCTCTTATAATGTTGTCTCTTATAACACTGTTCTAATGCTGTCTTATAACACTGTCTCTTATAATGCTGTTTATAACACTGTTCCTTTGCTGTCTTTATAAAGCTGTGTCTATAAACTGTTCTAACACTGTCTCTTATTATGCTGCTTATAACACTGTTTCTTATAACACTGTTCCTTATAATTTTGTCTTAATAAATTGTCTTTATAACACTGTTCTTATAAACTTCTCTTATAACTTGTCTCTTATAACGCTAAACACTTATAATACTGTCTTATAATGCTGTTCTTATAACACTTGCATCTTTTATAACACTGTTCTTATAACACTGCTCTTATAACGCTGTCTCTTATAACATTGTATCTTATAACACTGCTCTATATTGTTGACTCTACACTGTCTTATAACACTGCCTCATATAACGCTGTCTCTTATAACGTTGTCTTTATATCACTGCCCTATAACACCGTTCCCTTGTAACACTGTCTCTTATAACACTGTCTCTTATAACACTGTTCCTTATACCAGAGTTCTTATAACACTGTTCTTATAAGCCATCTTTTATGATGCTGTCTCTATAACACTCTTCTTATAACACTGGCTCTTATAATACTGTCTTATACCGTTCTTATGCTGTCTCTTATGATGATGTCTCTATAACACTGTCTTATAATGCTGTCTCTTATAACACTGGTTCTATAACACTGTTCTTATAACACTGTCTCTATAACATTGTCTCCTTATAAAGCTGTCTCTTATGATGCTGTCTTATAATGCTGTTCTTATAACACTGTTCTATAACACTGTCTCTATAACACTGTCTCTACAACATTATTCTATAGCTGTCACCATGATGCTGTCTCTATAATGCCCATTGTTCAGAGAGGGAAACTTTACTTAAATTTTCTTAATTATATACTGTATTATATCATCTTTAATCTGTTCATATACTTATGGTTTTTATCAGTTATCGTGACTAGTGAACAGAAAGTGTTGCCTGTTAGAATAATATATGGTACATACACGATATAATTGACCAGATGTAACATGATATACCGCAGACTAAAAGAACAGCATAATTTTAGAGTCATACTATTTCATGGATTGACCTGATATAGTGTGGCTATGACATGACATAACTGCCCTTTCCCACTCACTAACATCGCTTTCACTCTAGCACCCTCTCCTGCTCACTAATGCTTCACTCTAGCATCTTCCTCCCACTCATTACTACTTCTCTCACTCCTGGTACTTTTCCTCTCCCACTCACTACTACTCTACACAGCAGCGCTCAACACCCTGAGGAAAGTTCCTCTATATCATATCCACGTACCTGCTCTAAACGACTGACTAATCACAACTGCTTTCTCCAGCACACTGCCAAAGTGAGAACTCCTCACCACATACATAACCTGCAGACTGAAAAATATAATCACACAGATCATATACTACGCTCTTAACACTGTCTGTGGAGGCTAGTACTGGGTCACTGTGACCTCAGCCTAACTAATATAATAGAAAGGAGCTAGAATTATAACTGGGCATCCACTCTACTAATTGAACTATTTGCTATACCACAGCCCTGAAACTTGTTGAAGACACTGTCACCGACAAACACTGACTTATCCATTTTGATAATCTATACTCAGATTGTCACCCGCTTGTCTTAGCCAGATAGCATTTGTGTTTTGTTGACGAGGGCACTCGTGATCGCTGATGTGATCCTTTCACATAGGCATTAGTGAACATGACTTAGTTTTGCGTTCAAAGAACCTTAAAACTGTATTCAGAAAAGAGCTTGTTGATAAATTTAGCCAGTAGACAAGTGAGACTAGCCAATCCATTGTTGACCATGATGAGATGTATCAAGTAAAGAATGTATATGGTAAAAAAAGATCACCAGATTACAAGATGTAACAGCAGACTAAGGTTAAGATAAAGTACCTGGCAGTATGCCAGCACATGCACCGACTGAT
>NW_024748502.1:9560560-9631335 GCF_018991925.1 Homarus americanus | reverse complement strand
GGGCAACGTTGACTGTTTCTACGACACCCAACTTCTAAACAATCCCAACATGAACTTGGAGGTGGATTTAAGGGGTAACTAGAGGTATCATGAGTTTGTGTTCGGCAATATGGACAATAAGGTCCCTGTCGCTTTCCAACTAAAATTTTATGAGGACTTTCCGATAGGGCTCTATCGTATCGATCTCGCTGACTAGTGGTACCGCAAGCTCCTCCTGTTACGTTACGTTCTGCACTACAGGCTCTTTCAAACTTTACTGGAGGTCCTTGGTTCGTTCGCTTCTGTTCTTGTCTAATACTGGGATACCCACTTTTGTTACCCTTCAGATAGCTGTGTCGAAGCCTCTCTAACTGTGCGGCCATCATGTCTACTGGGCAACAAGGGGAATAATATTACCTCAATTCCTCCTTCAACTGTTTTGGCAACGGGTGGAACAACTTATCTTTTAACGTCTGATCTTTACCTGGCATTGGTCCATACCAGCGGAGAATGGTTGCCAGCGTTACTTTAAGTTGGCTCAAGAAACAACGGGGATCATCTTCCAGATTGTACTCTAATCGTGCGAACTCCTCCCAGGCATCTTCCAGAGGGATTGGTTTCACAAACAACTTCAGCAAGGCTACTTTAAGTTTCTCCCAATCTTCCTCGTCTGTATCAAGTTCTGCTTGGACCATGGCCTCAACTTGTTCGTTCATGCAGTCGGTAGCTACCTGCCATCTATCCCTTCAGCTAACAGCGTTGTACTCTACTTTGTTACAAAATTTAGTAATGACGTTATCTGCTTTAAGACCAACGAGTTTGTCAATGGACAGCCTCGGAATGTACTGGTGGTTATGGGGCCCAAGAGATCGGCTGGGCCTATCGTTTAGAGAGGACCAAGGTGCAACCGAGGCAGGGAAAGTAGGCATAGCCGGTTCCTCCCTCCGTTCACTAAGCAATGCTTGTTGTCTCCTTACTGTATCCATCGACTTAGCGAGTTTAGCCCGAAGAGCTTGGACTTCCGTTGCTAGTTCAGCCGCGGTTTTGGTCGCCACGGTCCCCTGATCCGCGTTAACAGCTGCCATCGTTTTACAAAAATCAACAACTATAACCCACTGTAACTACCACAACCTGCACAGTGCACACTCAAAGACACAAGGACTGGTACTCAACTGACTTTCTGCAAGACGACTTAACATTCAAGGCAGCAACTACTCAAAATGCTGTTCAGATTATTAATCTCCCCAAAAAGATAATATTGCATGAAAATAGATTGAGACAATTTGCTATTCACAAACTCTGTATGGTGCAACACTGCGTGAACTCTTCGCGAATTTCTCTACTCACAATTGCGGGTCTATACACTTGTATAACACTTTCCATATACCGTATCACCATAAGGTCCTCATATATAATATAGTACTCTGAAAGTATACCGGCATTAGAGTTCACATAACATACAATGTTCCACCAAATAATAAACCACTCTGCATTAAAAAAAATCTGGGGTTAACACCTGATTAAATACACATTACAATTACAGCATACACATAGAAATATTAATATATGGAACTGCAAAACACCACGAGATATTAAGTAATGGAATATATGTCCTACCTAACACATAAACTAAAGAATATCACAAGTACAAACTCAGCATCCACTTAACCTTTGCATATAGTGCAATACTTCTGTTAGCAACTCAGAATTGAAGCACTGGGCACTCCCATGATGAAAACATTTCACAAAACTAGTGCCACGGCCCGAATATGAACTCTCTGTCTGTAAGTAATACTGAGTTAACAACGGGAAAAAAAATTTGGGCAGATTATTACACATCAAAATTCTTCATGTATTAATGAACCTCATTCAAACTCTCTACACTCAAGTTACTATTGCAGGTATCATTTACTTTAAACAAGACTTTACTTTTGAGGCAACTGTTTTCTAACCAAACTCGGAGGTATTCATTTGAACTTATTCGCTTTCTCCGCAAAACCACACAAAATCTGTACCTTGGAAAAATAGGAACAAAATTATTAGCAATCTGAAATACTCATTAGTTACAGTGGAATGGTTATTAAATACCTGTACAGAGAAATGGTTAGGCAAATCACAGTTAAAAAAAACCCTACGGTATCACAGTCATTCCTCCCAACTCGATACTATGTACATTACATCCCACCGCTGCCACCATTGGTAAGAGCGCGGGCTGTTACTACTTACTGCTGAACCACTGAGGCCACCAATTGTAAGAGCACGCAACACAAGCTGCCACCGTGCAAGGGCTTGGCACTCTTACAACTTACGTTGATGCTCTGATCTGGTAGCGTGACGTGAGAGGAAGGCCTATGTGTACATGTAAATATAGTATCGAGTATTAGGGAAAGAACAACGGTGAATACTATAGGTGAATCATAGACCCACATACAAATACACTGTTTATTGAGACACAAAAATGATTACAGAAAAGATGCTGTATGCATCCAAAATAGGAACTCCTGGTACCCTGCCCTCAGGGCTCAATTTACTTGCACCACTACTGAGTGTACCCACACCAAAACACACATAACTCTCACAGCACCTTAGCACCAATAAAACCAGTGGCACCTGCCAGTGCAACACTCAATACCCCAGGGGCAATCCTCCAGTGGCCGCCATGGGAGTCTCATCACCAAGTGACACTTTCCAACACTCCGATAATTCCGGTGGACTAACCCCACCACATAAATAGCCATACAGAGCTATGTACTGTACTCATCCACCAATGATGGGGCTGGCAGTGGTTTGTGGGCTTGAAGATCCGGGTTCACCACGGGGGCATAGCGTTAGGGGGATACTGGCCAGCTATGGGGCCCTGGAGCTTCTGACAGTTGGGGGTCACGGGGATACCCGATTCTACTGGACCTCACACATCTCCCCAGACTAGTGGATGCGTCATCCACGCTACATACACGGCCTAGGCTGCGATAGGGACCTGTGGGTGGAAGAGCGTGGCTCTTACTCACGGTTCATAACGAACCTCAACGTTTCAAAGGGACATTAATTAAGGACATAAAATACTTCACTCAAAGCACATTAACTACGTTACTGTAACACTTGCACAATCAAACTATTAGCTAGGTCAAATCACTTAAAAATGGCGAATTACAACACGGAGAAGGTGGAATGACCTACGTGTGGGTGGAGGAGTGTGGCGCTTACTGTTTGAAAACGAACCGCCGCCTCCCACCCAAACTAAAGTCACGGATTCCACCTACTCAACCATTTTACTGAATTACGTTACTGTAACACTCTGACGTTTGAAACTGAGACTACAAACTCATTTTCATTCCCTACTATTATCTTTACAAACAATGCTCTGACTGAGCTATCAAAAGCAAGAATTAAATTAATCACAAAAGGTTGGATGGCAACAGGTCCCAACACGCAACGCCTTGCTACAAACCCGAGGAGCAGGTTTTAAAAGGTTCCCTTCCAGGAACATCAACTCATTCCTCAGTTAACCTCCCTACCACAATTTCACTATCAGAGTCTCTGCTAGTCATAGGTGAAAAAAAAAAGGTTTACAGGTTCTCGGTAGCAGAAAGAGTTTACAACTCAGTCAACAAACATATGACATCTCGATGACGTCATCAAGGAAACAGAGAGAACGGCGGACATTTCCACTGGGAGACTCAGGTTTTCTGGACGTGTAAGCGTAATATGGATCATTAGTTTAACAGGTTAGTCGTCATTACGTTCATGACACTGTAACCCAATGTAACAGTGAAATTTTCTAAGTGCCATTCACCAAGGCAACAGACTATATATGGAATATATTCTCGTGAGCAGCGTTATTTGTCAAGCGATATATTTAAATGTCATCCCAGATCGGCATACAATTTTTTTTTTTTTACTCAAATAACATTTAAGTAAGTTAAATATAATTCACAGTAGTGTGGTAACACCTTGTGAAGACAAGCAGATGACTGGAGTCTCCATCTCAAGTGGACGTGACCCAGTACATTCGTAAACGCCTGCTGTGTGGGAGTATCCATCACTACAAAGACTCAACGTCAGACACCCCACTCTTCCCAACTCTCAAGTGTTGTGGAGACGCTGTCTGTACATTTTTTTTCTCTTCTCAAAGAACAACCAACCCATATAGCTACAGTACAACCCTGTGTTCCAAGGCACAGTTGAGAAATGCCTGTTTAGACATCCCGAGTTGTTTAAATAAATGTCTCTGTAGTTTGTAAAAACAGAGTGTGGTAAATTCTTTGTGAACCCAGCTACATCTGGTACAGGCCAACTACTTGACCTGTCATACTCAATCAACTCCAAGAGGTCTACCAACCCCAAGGTGCATTAACCTAGTGACCTCACAGGATCGCCTGACGAGTGACAACACCAGTGAACTCCGAGTTCACAGAGTTAGCCATCCATCACCCCTCTAGTGGTTGACCGAGGTTACACTCGTCAACACCAGACGCCATCATGAATTCTTCAAGGACGTCATCTTTAAACTACACACCAGCAACCCTGACCGTAAATCTCGAACAGCTGACTGTCATCCAAGCCTCTGAAGTCTACGGGATTAAAGGCCAGACTTTCAAGAAATTCCCAGAATTCTACAATCAAGCCAACAGAAATAGGTAGACAGGACACACTATATTAAACACACATTAACATATGCTCCAACACAGCATCACATGTTAGGACACATCGTGTAGGATAATGTTAAATTTATAAATGTCTTACTTATTATTATTATATATATATGTATACAGTATATATATATATATATATATATATATATATATATATATATATATATATATATATATATATATATATATATATATATATAAACCCCAAGTCTAGTGAAATTAAAAGTCAGTAGAATTCCGACCAGTTACATATATATAAATATATATATATATATATATATATATATATATATATATATATATATATATATATATATATATATATATATCTTGATAAAATCACACGGGAAAAGGAAACAACGGAACACCTTAGCTTTCGTCTTTATTCAAGACATCTTCAGAGGCAACTGAAGTGTCTTGAACGAGAGTGCTCCGATGTTTCCCTTTCCCATCATGATCTATCAAAAGATTTATCTTATCCACGTTTTCATTTGTGGATCTACGTAAATATATATATATATATATATATATATATATATATATATATATATATATAACTAACTATATATATATATATATATATATATATATATATATATATATATATAAATACACTGAAGTTCTCGAAAACCAGTAATATATTAATATTTTTTTCTTGCCAATTATTACGATATTTTTCAAAAATTTACTGTAAATGGCTAGGCAAGGTTTTTGTGTAGACTGACTTTTCATGTCTATTTAACACTGATGGATGATTTTTTTTAATTTAATGAGTTCAGATATTACCGATTTGAAGAAGATTTCTGATAACGTTTCAGATAATTCTGACGACGCGCTCAAGTCTGACACTGTACTAGTTACTGGTACTAGTGTGAATACTGAACACATAGAATTAATAGATTCGCAAGAAACGCAAGCGCCCTTACTGCGAGACATTTCTGTTGAGAGTAGTGAACACTTCAGTGATTAATCGCATGACGATTTATGTCGTGGAACCCTAAGGTCAGGGGCGGTTCAGGAGTGGGCAAAGTGGGCGGCTGCCCAGGGGCCTCCCACAATCTGGGGGCCTCCACATATTACAATATTTTATTTATTTGTTTATTCATTTGGATTATTTTTATTTTCATTCTTTAAATTTCATGTTTATCTATTCCATCACGTAAAACTATGTTCAGTAAGAAGCGTGATAGAAATTAGGCTAGCTACTCCTTGAAATTCATGAATACCTGGTTTTCCTATGAACCGTATATTTTTAATGAATGCTATTGTTTGTGTTGCTAATAATATATTTAGAATTCCACAAACATATATTGATTAAAAATGAACTACATGGAATAACGAAATTGAGATTAAAAAAAAAATTTAATATTTTTTTTCATTATCACTTCCATTACGAATGCCATCAGGGCGCTGTGTTCTAATTTCCTCAATATAACTGCATATGGCTTCAAAATTCTCCAAAGAAGTGTTCAGATTTCAAAATTTTCCCGGGGGGCTTACAGCGCCCCCCGGGACTCCCAGATGTTTAGGCTAGCTTCACTCGCCACCCCACCCTCTTGGGTAGTTATAATGAGGGGGACTCCACAAAGAGGCTGCCCATGGGCCTCCACAGGTCTAAATCCGGCACTGCCTAAGGTCAGGTAATACGTACAATACAACACCTGATTATGGGCAGGATACCTCTGTCTCCAGAATCTTACAGTGTGTCAGAGATTATTTTTCCCTCTTGTATCCACGCATCTTTCAGTTAGATCTAAGTTCTCTAGCAACTCACTAACCATGGCTACATCTAATACCAGCATGTCATCTAACCAACCTAACATTTGTATTGCCACCCAGTGATCGCATTCGTGAGTTTACGGCGGAGGATGACTATCGTGTAACCACATTTATAAGGTCATGTGAAGATGTAATGAAAAACATTCAATAACAGGCGATGATGAATGCAAGGCGTTTGTACGCGGTCACATCAAAGAAGGAAGTTATGCCAGCCAACATTTGGATGCTAGTGGTCTGGCACATCCTACATATGCGAAGTTTAAGAAGACTTTAATTGGTCTACATGAATTAGGCTCACAGCAGGGTCACCTGAACTGGATGTTTAGGTGGGCTGATCATCTGCCATGGACGCTACGCCCAGAAGACACGATGAGAAGTGTTACCCTTGCTGGCGAGGTCTGTCAAGATATCTTAACCAATTTAGGTGGTTCACCCTGGGTGGACGAGCACAATTATATGTCTCTAGACAGTTTTGCACAATTAATAGAGTTCCTTGGTTTCATTCTAACAATCCGTGACCCGGCATATATTCATGCAAAGACACATGATTATAAGCTCGATGAGGACACTTTGGAGTATGCAGCCAAGACCGCTATTAAATCATCACGTACTCCTCTAGCAAGGACAGTAACACCTGTAGCGTCAATTCAGCAACGAGTTCCCAAGAACTCAGCAACAAAGAAGCAACATTTAGTATGCACTCATTGCAAGAAAAATGGTCATACTGTTGATTTTTGTTACCAACTCCAACGAAGTGGTGCTAAGCCTAAAACCAAACCAACCGCTCAACCACCACAGCGACTAGGCCCACCTAAGACTTATGCTGCTTCAGACCAGACAGCCGACGTGTGGTGTTTATACCATGATTCTCCCGCCCATACTACGGAGGATTGTGTAGCAGCCCGACGATGTAGACAAATAGGGATGGAGTTACCCAGGTATCCCACCACGGTAAGTCGAGTCGTCGCTTTCACAAGAAGTCGGGGGAAGACCAACGTCAGTCCCAGATCGACATAGGGTAGCTACACCACTACCAACACGCTATAACGCTTCTGTTACAGCCTCGTTAATAGCGGCGCTAACCAAAGCGGAAGTGTTATCAATTCCGGCGGGGGGGGTTGGGTCAGTCAAGTTAGCGTTAGACATTGATAAGGGTGCTTGTGCAAACGTACTTTCTTTGGCATTTTATCAAGAGTTACAACGTAGAACCCCTCACCGAGAATTTTTGATTTGACCTACTAACACCGATCTCTCAGAAGTTTCCGGTACTCAGCTGGACATAACAGGAAAGGTAACATTACCACTCCGTTTTTCTAGACGTGGTAAATCCTTTTCTGCAGATTTTTATGCGGTCCAGCTGACGGTTTAATAAGTCTTCCAACTCTTAAAACTAATTTGATAGATGTTCAGCCAAGCAAACATACTATCACTGTTAATGGTATTTCCTTCAGTGCCATGCACACATCTGTACCATTGCTCTCCGCAAGGGTGAATGTGTTGTCCAACGCTCCTACTACGAGGACGATGGATTATGAGTCAAAGCAAGTTCAAGACCTCACAGACTCACTTCCCCAGCGTGACTATAGCAACAATAGTTGGACGATCGACCTGCAGTTTTAACGGGTACTCTCCATTTACAGAATGAGGGAATCACCAGAGCCACTGTTGTTTTACCTGACTTGTACACGGGGGCGGATGTAATCTGTCTTACGGAAACATGCAAGGTTAAAGGCTTATCGTGTGAATCTACATTGAACACGATTCGTCCTGGTGGTTTAACAGACGTTCTAGTTCTCAACAGAACAGGCGCGTTACGAATATTGAAAGAAGGATGTTATTTGTGTGATTTTCTAGTTTATCATAACCATGTTGCCCAACAGCCTACGCAATTCCCAATTGGTAGTGTTTCACCTTCAATTAAACAAACCAGACAGGAGAGGATAGATCAAATAACACCACATGTTAAGGTGATTGATCACCCTCAAGGCAAGACTAAGGCTCCTAGAGTTGCTTGCCGACGATCGAAACATTGTAGCTTTACCTGGGGAACAGCTAGGTCACACAAATTTAACCTCACATCACATATCCCTAAAACAAGGCACAAACCCAATTTACATACCAGCTTACCGACTACCTCATAGCCAGCGCGCTGTAGTTCCAGGATATGGTTCAGGATATGTTGGATCAAGAGGTTATCACACATTCAAAATCCCCTTTCAATAGTCCACTATTTTTAGTCCCTAAGAAGGATGGAGGTTGGCGCCACAGTAATTGATTTTAGGCGCGTCAATGAAAATACTATCCCAGATAGGTACCCAATGCCTGTCTTGAGTGATATTTTACAATCCTTAGGCAAGGATAATGCTGTATTTAGCAACCTTGATTTGCTTAGCGGTTATTGGCAAATACCTCTGGATGAAAAATCTCGAGAGGTTACTGCTTTTAGCACTCCTTTGGGCCATTTTGAATTTCTGAGGATGCCTTTCGGTCTCAGAAATGCCCCACTGACTTTTCAAAGGATGATCAACACCTTGTTTGCAGGGTTGATAGGGACCACAGTATGTGTCTAACTTAGATGATCTCATCGTAGTCAGTAAGGATGTCGATACGCATATTGCTAAACTCTGTGAAGTTTTCCAAAAACTTTCTACAGCAGGACTCAAAGTCAAACTTTCTAAATGTGAATTTTTAAAATCCAGAATCCAATTCCTTGGTCATGTAGTTGACGGTGACGGCATTCATACAGTTGATGACAAAATTAAGGCTGTTGCCCAGTTCCACGTCCTACAACTGTTGATAAAGTAGGTTGTTTTCTTGGTTTATCTGGATATTATCGTTCTTTTATTAAAGGTTATGCGACATTAGCTTCCCCCTTGACTAAGCTACTTGGGAAGGATGCAACTTTTGTATGGAATGCTGAGCAAGAAAGTTTCAGTGCATTGAAGACAGCACTTACCAATGCCCCATTTTTTCTCATTTCTTGACTACTCTCAAGAATTTACTCTGTGTACCGACGCCTCAATACAGGGAATCGGCGCTGTACTTGTGCAGCTGGACGCACGAGGAAAATATAGTGATTGCTTTTGCAAGTCGTAAACTTAATGATGCCGAAACTCGTTATTTAGTAACGCATCTAGAAACGTTAGCTGTTGTTTGGGCACAGGAAGAAGTTTAAAGACATAATTTTTGGTTATAAAATAACCGTTTATACAGATCACGTGGCAGTGACAGCTGTTTCACGGCTAAAATCTTTCAGGTAGACTAACATGCTTTTTTTTTTTTTTTTTTATTATTATTATTGGGCACCCCCCTACATCCTTGTGTAAGGTGAAGCGCAGAAGCGTTTACAGCGCCCAACAGGGAAGCATGCTAAGTTCATGCTTGCCTTTATGTCTCACGAGTTAAGGGCGCAGAAGCATGAAGAGTCAAGGGCGTAGAAGCCTGAAGAGTCAGTGATTTTATGTCATCAAGTTGTTGGAAGCTCCAACAACTTTCCCTGAATACGAATTCGCAACTTTCGACTTACCGGCACGAGCGAATGTGGTCGCAGACGCTTTGTCCAAAAATATAGCACCAGTGATGCCTCTATCATCGTTCTCAACAACGACTCGATTCATTGTGGTCTACTGTCATTTTCGCTCTAGAGTCGGGGGAGGAGGCTAATCCTCCAAAGTTACCTCTTCCATTCAATCAATTTGAACTATGACGAGACATACTCCTGCGCTCCAAGCAGACAACTGAGGGTATTGTTACACAAATTGTCGTACCTGATACACTTTGTGAAACGATACTAACGTTGTATCACAATGATTCCCAAGCAGGTCACCCCGGGCGTGACAAATGTCTGGCGGAGGTCAGAAAGAAGTATTTTTGGAATACTAAGTGTTTGTCATGTGCTCAGCATAAGGGTACTACAAGGGCACCGGCTCCAATTCTACAATATCCTACACCAGAACGTCCGTTTGACAAAGTCGCGATCGACGTGTTACAACTTCCGAGGAGTCATCAACGATCCTCGTACGTCTTAGTGTGTGTGGATCATTTTTCTAGATTTGTGATTTTAGTCCCACTGAAGGATAAAACACCCAAATCTGTAGCTTATGCTTTAGTTACTCACCTCATATGTCCTTTTACTACGCCCAAGGTTCTTCTCTCCGACAACGGATTAGAGTTCAAGAACCAACTTGTAGCGCAAATATGTCGACAATACGACATCCAACAAAGTTTTATCGCAGCCTATCATCCACAGGTTAATGGCCTTGTTGAAAGAACCAATCGCAAAATCCTAGAGAATTTTCGTCCAATAGCTAGTCAAATGCACTATGCATGGGAAGATTGGTTACAGCAAGTCGCCACATCTATTAATGGGTCGATCAACAGCTCTACAGGCAAATCACCCTATTATATTGTTTACGGCATAGACAAACGTCTACCATATGACGTACTTACAGACAAGCCATGCCCAGTCTATATTGTGGACGATTTCGCTACCAGGCAAATCAACGTATTCACGGATATTCATGGCCAAGTACGTAAACATTTAGCAGCGTCACGCGCTGATATGATATACAAGCAACATAACAAGCTAAGCCTGTCATGTTAGAAATAGGCGATGCTGTTATTGGTGCGAGAACCTGAACGAAAGTCCAAGCTTTCACCCAAGTTTGACGGACCATTCCGCATTATTGCTAAAGAAGCGTGCAACAAATTTAAAAATTGGAAGCTAAACTCACAAACTTCAGACATTGTTCATGCGGACAGACTTAAAAAGGTCCATTCAGATTCATTCCCCAGGAATAATAATGATATCCCAGACGTCGATGTCCCAGGCACAACTGTTTAAACAGCAAACACGTCAAATACACCCAGTGTATCTGATAATTATTGTTTAAAACCACGTTCTGCAAAACGTATATTATAATATTCCTAACATTTCTACAATGATATTAACACGAAAAGATTTCTGAGTCTAAACATTAATTTAATTTTTTTTCATAATTTCATGAATTCAGTGCCTACACTGGAATGATTATTTCTTTTTCCAAGCATTTTGTATGCTAAAAAAACTTCAACTCAAGCTATATCAATTAACAAAAACGAACTTATTGCAAGTATGGTTAATAAAGGGTTAGGGTGAGTGGATGCACAGCATGTGTACAGGCCTACATTGAGGCAGAAGGGGGCAAATTGGAACATTTCCTTTTGGTTGTAAAGAAGAGAGTCACACTGTAGAGATCTGCGAATAAATTATTACAAAAACCTACGGGGGTTTCACTTCAAATTCACTCTCATTAATACAACATCTTAAATGTATTGTAACATGGAAACTATGCAGAATCTGACAATAATTAAAACATTTAATGTGAAACCAAAACAGCTATCACAACTGATACAAAATAAATATACAGTACAAATCTTAATAAAATGTGTTACGAGTGTCCGCCATAAGTTTTTGTTCCTTTTCTTTTATCCTCTTCACCAAATGATCGACTCGTTAGCCGCTTGGGCGATTGGTCACGTCTCTGTTACGCACTGTTGGCAAGTACTGGGCTTGCACCGGCTCCTGAATGTACCTGAACCTGCTCCAGTCTTGGTAAAGTTTGGTCTTGAAAGAGCTCACACTCGGTGCCGTCACAACACTTTCTGGTAGATTGTTCCAAGGGTTCACAACTCTCACTCCGAAAAAGTTTGCCCGCACAGTTTTCTGGACTTGCGGCTTCTTCAATCTTGAGCTGTGACCCCTTGTGGGGCGAGCGTCCGCCAGCTCCAAATAAGGACACTCGACTGAGTAGTCCCCCTTGAGATGGTTATACACCTCAATTAGGTCTCCCCTTGCCCATCTGTAGTAAGCAAGTTCAGGCGCTCCAATATCTCAGGGTAGCTGAGGTGCCGAAGTGCAGGCACCGGTCTGGTGGCCAGAGTTGCCAACTTAGCGACTTTGTAGCTAGATCTAGAGCTTTTTGTTTTTTTCTAGCGACATTTTAGAGCGATTTGCGACTTGTCGCAAATCTAGAGATATCCACAGAAATCTAGCGACTTTCTGGATACTTTTGGACTGTCCATGAAAACTAGGTTTTCCTAATTTCGAGCCATAATATATAGCAACGGGGTTACAGGGACAATGCATTTGAACGGGTTGAACTCATAAAACAACTTCGTCAACGCTTACCTGAC
The DNA here is from genome assembly GCF_018991925.1 of Homarus americanus. Lineage (NCBI taxonomy): Eukaryota > Metazoa > Arthropoda > Malacostraca > Decapoda > Nephropidae > Homarus > Homarus americanus. Next base: position 9,618,751 of record NW_024748502.1, on the reverse strand, counting down.
AACATTCGTGTGCTGCAGTCTATTTCTTTTCTGAGTGCCGATGAATGCTTGAAGCCTATTAAATCAGATATACTTGGTTTGGCACACTTATTTACAGAAGATTCCAGCACCCTTACCAAGATTGATTTCCAGTGGAAAAAACTGCATCACACAATCTGGACAGAAACATCTAACACCCTAAAATTGTGGTCAGAAGTGGCAAATTACAGAGATGCGACAGGTGAAAACCCTTACCATGATCTGGCTGAAATTGCACTCGCTGCCTTATCTCTTCCGCATTCAAAAGCAGATGTAGAGCGCACATTTAGTAATATGAACTTTGTGAAATCAAAATTGCACAACAAAATGAAACTATCGACATTAAAGACAATTCTTACAATAAAGTATGGGTTAAAAAGACAGAACACCTGTTGTGCAAGTTATGAACTTCCTAGTGATATTTTAAGAAAGATAGGGACTGTGGAGGCATACAGTTACAAGAGAACCTGGACCAAGCACTTCACATGCTCCCAGCTCTACAGTTGTTCACACTGCCGACGACTACGAAGAGGACTGGGATGCAATTACTATTGAATAATAGGTAAGTGTGCACATTAAACTTTAAAAAAATAATATTTTTATTTTTACATTATGCATTTTATTTATACTCCGTCCATTATAGTCGGCATTATGAAAATATAATTTGCATCAAATTCCTGAAGGGGGGGAATAATAGCTAGCGACTTTCCATGGAAGATTTAGCGACATTTAGCTACTTTTAGGTACCAGCCTAGCGACATTTGAAAATCCGAGTTGGCAACCCTGCTGGTGGCCCTCCTTTGAACATTTTCAACCAACTGACAGTCCCTAACATATCTCGGGGACCAGACAGTGTGACAGTACTCCAGATGGGGAAGCACTTCACTCTTGAAGATCGTTACAAGGGGCGGACCGTCTAGATATCTGAACGACCTTCTTATAAGACCCAATAATTTATTTGCCTGATTTACCTTCTTCTCGCAATGGCCCCGAGAACTTCAGCTCATTGTCAACATACACACCTAAGTCCTTCTCACATTCAGTCTCAAATAGTGCAGTTTCTTCATCCCGTTGGGACATATGATACGCCTCCTTACCGTTGGTACACCCCAGGTGCATCCTCTTACACTTCGTGACATTGAATCTCAGCAGCCATTTCTTCGACCATTCTTGGAGCCCAGAGGTCCTTCTGCAGCTTTTCACTGTCCACTTGGTTCTTGATTTCCCGAAATAACTTGGCGTCATCGGCAAACATTTGTATAGAGGAATGTACAACGTCAGGCATGTCATTTATGAAACAAACAATCAACAGCGGGCCCAATACACTGCCCTGTGGTACTCCGCTTGTGACAGGTACGGATGATGATTTCGTGCCATTAATCACCACACACTGCTTGCGGTCATGTAGAAAGTCTTCTATCCACGCGAGGACATTTCTCCGAATTCCATACCCTTCCAGTTTGATTTTCAGCGTTTAGTGGGGTACTGTCGAAAGCCTTGGCAAAATCTAGGTAAATATTGTCGATATTACCACCCCGTTCCAGAATATGGGTCCAAATATCCAATACCATGAGCAATTGTATTAAGCAGGAGCGCCCCGGCATAAAACCATATTGGCAATCCTTTACAAGGTTGTTTCGTAGTATATGTTCCATCGCGGCATCTCTGATAATACTCTCAAGTACTTTACATATTATGCTGTTCAGGCTCACCGGTCTACAGTTGTTCGTGGAGTGATGAACGTCCTTCTTGAAGATAGGACTCACATAAGCCACTTTTCATTCACTGGGAACCTTTTGTTCATCCAGGCATTTACAAAAAAGGATCTTCAGGGGCTCGGCAAGCTCGTTGCTCAACTCTCTCAGCACTCTAGGATGCACCAAGTCAGGGCCGGGACTCTTATGGATCTTTAGCTTTGACAGTTTATTTCCAATGCCCTCTTCTGTGAACACAATGTGGGTCAGTGATGTGTCGAATTGTCTGTCCTCAAACGCAGGAAGGTTAATTGCATCCTCTCTTGTGAACACCGAGGAAAAGAAGCTGTTCAATGCCTCAGCTTTATCCTGGTCAGAATCTGCGTAACTACCATCTTCAAGCCTCAGGTCTGATACTCCTACTCGCACTTTTAATTTCGACTTTGCATCGGGGTAAAACGCCTTTAGGTTTGACTTGACCTCGCTTGCAATCAGCCTCTGGAACTCCTTTTCAGCCCTTTTACATTCTATCTTTTTCAGCGCTTCTACATTCTATCTCTGTTTGGTTTCTGGCTCTTGCATACATCCTCCTGTCCTGCTCATCATTTTACCCAACCCACGTCTTGAATTTCTGAGTTTTCTTCTTAACTTTGTCGGCCGCCGCATGGTTCATGTGTAGGGATCCCCTCGTATTCCTAGAGGCACTGGGTTTGGTCTTGGGTATATATTTATCGATCAAATGGGACACTTTACTAGTTATGATATTCAGCGTAGTGTCTGCGTTCTTGTGCCTTAAAGGCCAGTGGATACCCCTCATCTCTTCCCTCATCCCGTTGTAATTTCCCTTGTAATATTTGCACCTTGGCCTGGCCTTATCTTGAACCAGGTAACAGTTAAATCCGAATGACAACACTATATGGTGACTGGTGCCAACTGGGGCAAGGTGTTCCAGTTTGGCCACCACACCCTCCTCGTTGGTTATGGCTTGGGTGTTTGCTCCCCTCTGTAATGTGTCGGGTCTCTAACATGTTGGAACAGAATATTATCTCTCAGAGTTTCTAAAAAAAAAAAAAGAGTAGCAGGGTTATTCAAGTCATTTGGGGTGAACTCGTTTCTCCAGTCGATGTCGCCATAGATAAAGTCCCCCCATGATAAGGAGGTGGCTCGAGTTGAGCATCGCCGCGTTGTCTATTAAGGTTCTTAAGTTCCTTTGATTTAGTGGGCCACAGTTTGGGGATATGTAGATACACCTGACAATAAGTAAGTCCCTTCCCTTTAGTTTAATTTTACACCACTTGGACTCTTCAAAAACATCCTCTCCCTGTACCCTCGCCTGGCTGGCTATAAGATCTTGCCTAGCATAGATAACCACACCCCTCTTGCAAGTTTCTTGAGAAAGGTTCGTAAATGAGACATATCCAGCAATACTGAACTCACATTCCTCTGGGTCGATTCTCCTATTCTTGTATAACAGTTCTACAACTCCTACAATATCTGGTTGGTGTACCTTCAATAATGTTTCAAACTCCTCTCTCTTATCAAGGAACGTGTCAGTATTAGTGTACATGACATTCAAGCCAGAATTTGTTCTCGGTAACGTCTCTGCTCTTAGTAGTAACCCCTCCACCCCCCCCCCCATTCTCAGAAGCTGCAGCATTTTCTAAGTACACTTTATTTTGCAGGGTGTGGTTAGAAATGCCATTGTTTACAAGGCGCTCGCCTCCTCCCGGCTCGAAGCTGGTGCCACCTCCCGAGCGGGGGTAGAATGGGTGGAGGGTGCGCTGCTGTCCCCCGGCCCTGTGTCGACATACTTGCTTCCACCACTCTCTCCCTGAATACAACCCATGTACACCCGTCCCCGCTCCTCCTCGACTCCTCCCTCCTCTGCTTCAAGCCCTGCAGGAGCTTCCTGTGCTGTTCCCTCTGCAATACCGTGCGATCTGGGTGAATGAATACACTCCGAAATGCCTCGCTCCTTGCTAAGTTTTCTGCCTGCCGAATAACCCGCCATTTCTCCTCCTCAACTCACTAGTGTGATCCTGAAGGGGCGAGGCTTGTCCCCCTGCTTTTGTCCCAGCCTCCTCACATCCTGAGGGGTTGATGGCATCTTCAGATCCCTCTGTACAAATATTCTTAAATTGCATCTTATCGTGTGTTACCTTACTCTCAGTTCCCTCCGCCTGGCTCTCAGGGACTCCAAAAACTATTACATTGTTCCTGCGCTGGAAACGTTTCTGTTATTCCTCCTCTCCCCTAACAGTAGGTCCATTAATTTTCATTTCTTCGACACACTTCTTCAGAGTTCCTAGCTGCTGTAGAACCTGTTCTGATCCTGCATTACTCTCCGCCACTTCCCGTGACCCTGCTAATACCTCAGCATAATTCCTCTTAGCAACCACCTCCATTCTGTTGGCTACTTCCTCAGTCTTAGCAAGGATCTCTTTCCCAACTTGCTCTAGTTTGGCAACCAGCAAGGCTTCAGCTTCATCTATTTTCGTCCCTAGGGAACTCATTCCCCTATGGCATGCAATCGCCTCATTCATCTTGACTATGCAGTCAGGGCAATACCAGCAATAGCCTTCATGCTCTACGGCAGTTTGCATCATCCTAAATGTTGCATTAGTCAGGCCTATATCAACCACAACCGTGCAGTTGTGACTTCCTGACAACCGCAACCACAACTGCGGGCTTTGAAATCAGACAACCATGAAATCACTATTATACACTACAATAATATTTATTAAGTTCTGAAAAATATGCTACAATATTATTTACTAACTGCTCGAGACAGAGTCTGTGGTAAGCACCAACCTTCTTGAGCAGGGACAACTATAGTGATTGAGAGATGGTGAGTGCTAACAACATTATTAGGAAGATAGATGTCAGCTATTAGCTCTCTGTAAATAAGAGACTGAGAAGATACTACAGAGCAATTGCTCACCTGGGATTAAACGTGGGATTTTGGGAGGAAAATTAATTATTTTTCGATAATGTTGTATTAACCCAGCACCAACTGAACCTATATATTATATAATATGGGAATTATTCGGTGAATTGCATACTGTTGTTATAAAGAGATTGTGGACTGCTGAGCTGGAGCTGGAAGTGGGGAATTGTCCTCCCTACCTCCTTCCTCCCCACCTCCTCTTAATATAATTTATATTCTATTCCTATAACTCATTGGACGGTAATTTATAAAGAAACCACGTCCACCAGAAAGAGTTGTGATAGAATGAGGAAGAATGGAGACCCCCAGAAGGTTCATCTCCCACTCCCCACCTGCTTTTGTCATACCTACTGTAATTCAACAAAATACAGAATTGTTTCTTTGTTATTCATTAATTATTAAAGATATATTACTGTAATAAATTGTGATTATTAATACCTGCACCCTTCATATACAATACTTATTTTTACCTTATTACTCAGCTTGTCATTTAATTATGATGTTTAATTATTAATTATAATATTACGAGCCTCCTCCTTTCACCACTTACCCAGTTTCCACCACTAGTTACCCGAGGCTCGGGTCGTATGTACAGAAGCAGTAGATATCTCACAAGTGTCGTCGAATTACCACTGGCTGTCCTGTCAGTCTCCGGTAACTTGCCGACAATTGGTAATGGTTGCCCCTCGTTTACCGAGGGCCACCTAGACGTGAATTTGTTTTAAGGTGTAGAAGCTGTCGCCAACACAACAATCACACCCTAAGTTAACGAGTTGCATGACCCAGTGTCAAGGAATAGTCCGAGAAGACCAGACAACTCGCTAACTGCACTTGCTAACCATTACCCCGGAATATGATCCACAAATTGATTAACATCCAGGTCCCAATTACTGCTAGGTAGACAGAGGAAAAGGGGCGTAAAGAAACTTTCCCATACCTTCATGCTGCCTGGGGATCGAACCCAGGTCTGCTCGCTTGCTAGGTGAGGATGATGACCAATATACCACAGGTCACCACACAGACACACAAGAGGCAGGTAGATTTCCATCAGGTTACAGAAACACACGTGTGCACTGTAGTCTTTTTTAATAAACACTATTTCTTCACAACACTGTGTAGTATCTTACATGATTTAATGGGAGACGGAGAAGCCACATGCTGACTCTTGTTCAAGTGGTTTATTCTGTTAAGTCGTACAACGAGCCAAACACATTCTAACTTTGGGAAGAAGTAACATTATATATATATATATATATATATATATATATATATATATATATATATATATATATATATATATATATATATATATATATATATATATATATATATATATATATATATATATATATATACACACAGTAGTACCCCGATTTACGCGGTCAATTGAACCCATGGGGTACCGCGGAAAGTAAAAACCGCGTAAAGTGAACAACAGAACATATGGGATTAATTCCAATGGAGACTGGCCCGACCCCCAAACTCCACTTTTTCAGAAACAATACCTACGTTGTTGTATATGTTCTGGGTACCAAGTTCTATCTAGAGGGGCGAACACAAACACCTGTAGAGTTTTCGTAGATTCTATTTACTGGACAAACAGAGATACACAAGCGAGGTGGCTCTCCCTAATCTGTCTGGGGGTCAACTGGCCTCTCAGGCGACATGTGGCAAGTGATACATTAGCAGCTTCCATATGTCGCCAGGCACATTAATTAAGTGTGTGGGACATGGTAAATACATTGCCACACGCTGATAGCTAGGCTGAATAAATAATGTAAACAAATGGAGCACATACATAATATACATACACCTCCCTCCCCCCTATACGCTCATAGCAAAATCTTGAGCAGACCTTTTCTTTTGGATCCGTTCAGAGCGTCGAGGGACTTGATCACTGGGGAGGGTATGGGATTCGACACTGGTGGCGGGTTCAGCAGAAGGCGTTGTTGCGGGGAGGAGAAAACGGCGGTTCCTCCACCACACACGACCACTGGGTAGTCCCGTGACCTACCGAGACCCATAACTACGTCCACTTTGTCCCAAAGTAGGGAGGTCGGGTCCTGAACACGGACTTGGGTGTCAACACTCAACTTGGGAAGAGGACGGGCGTGGTCGTTGTAGCGGGCGACGACATCATGAACACGTTCGGCGGCTCGGCGATCACAATCCTCTGTCTTGGCCTGCCACTCCTTGGAGAAGGATTGAGGGTGAGCAGGGACACAAGAACGAAGGGGGCGTCCATACAAGACCAGGGCACGGGAGCGTCCGGAGTAGTTAGGTGTGTTGCGGAGTTCAAGAAGACCCCGGTCGAAGGCCTCGCAGTCAATATTCCCAGAAGTGGCCACTTTGAGGATGAGGTGCTTCAGGGATTTGACAGCAGCCTCAGCGTGGCCGTTGGACTGTGGGTAATGAGGCGATGACAACACATGCCGGACTCCCCATCGGTCAAGGAACACAGGAAAGTCCCGGCTTGTAAACTGGGGCCCTCCGTCGGTTCGCAGGCACACAGGAACGCCCACGTCATGGAAGTAGTGGCGGAACTTGCTGATGGTGGCGGCAGACGTCGTGTCATTACCGCACTTGATGGCAACCGGCCAACCAGAGAGACGGTCGACGATAACAAGGAAGGACTTTCCTGACACACAGAAAATGTCGGCCGACACAGACTCAAAGGGGCGGGTGGGGTTGTCGTCACTCATGAAGGGTTCCTGCTGCTGGCTGGGTTGTAATACTTGGCAGGGCTCACACGCACGGACAACATTGGAGATGTTGGAGTCGATGTCAGGCCAGAACACAGTCTGTCATGCACGTCGTTTGGTGGCCTCAGCTCCATGGTGACTGTCGTGAAGGCGAGCCAAGAAGTGGGGACGTGAGGCAGCAGGGACAACTACACGTGCTCAGTACAGAACAAGGTCCCCGTTGCAGTAGAGTTCATCGCGGAATTTCCAATACAGGAGCAGGGTGTTGTGAAGTTCGTAGCGGTTGCTAGGGAATCCATTCCTCACACACTCGACGAGTCGGACGTAGGAAGGGTCATCTCGGGCCACTGTTCGAAGGTCCTCCATTGCCTTGTCGTCATCTGGTGACAGGTCTGAACGAAGGGATTGGACGGCGTGTAGGGTGACCACAGTCCTGACGGAAAGAGCGAGGTCGGCGTCGAGCACATGGTCTTCTGGAGTAGGGCGGCTGACAGGAGAGCGGGATAAGGCATCAGGGACGCAGAGCTCCTTACCAGCATGCCACACTGCTGTGAAGATGTACGCTGAGAGCTTCTCCTTCAGGCGCTGGAGGCGAGGGTTCTCAACGGCGTCCAGCGTGTAGTGGTTGAGGATCGGGACAAGCGGGCGATGGTCGGTCACTAGGTGAAAGTGTTGCAGGCCTATGAGGTAAAACCTGCACTTGGACATCGCCCAAACCACAGCCAACAGCTCCAACTCAATAGTGGCGTCACGCGTCTCGGTGTCAGAGAGGAAATGCGAGCCACACTGGACGAGCCGGAACTGCCCTCCACCATGATCCTGCAATAGGGCGTATCCCACGCCGTACAAGCGTGAGGCATCTGTCTGCAGAACCATCGTCAAGGCTGGGTGAAACGTGGCGAGGACAGGTGGACTAGACAGGGCCTGTTTCACTTGCTGGAAGGCCTTGTCGTGGTTGAGGGTCCACAGGAATGTCCTCTTGGGGCTCATCACGGGGCGAAGTGGTTGGGCAGCTGCGGAAATGTCCGGCAAAAACTTTGCTAACTGGTTGACGAGACCGGTGAAGGACCTCAAGTCGGTGAGGTTAGCAGGGGTGAGGAAATCCGTGATGGCACGGACCTTCTCCGGGTCAGCTGCAATACCATTCCCTGAGAGGGTGTACCCACAAAAGTCCACTGAAGAGCTGGCCAGAACAAACTTGTCAGCATTTAGGGTGATGCCGTGCTTCCGGCACCTGTTGAGTACCTCGTAGATACGGCAGAGGTGATCCATGTAATCCTCATCGTACACGAGAATGTCGTCGACCACTTTCATGCAGTTTGCCAGACCTTGTAGAGCCATATCACCTCGAAGGCAGAAAGCATCTCCTGTAGCGGCGAATCCCATGGGGCCACAGCAATAACTGTAACATCCATGCCAGGTGATGAAAGTTGTAAGTGGTCGGTCTTCTTCGGCAAGCTCTATCTGCCAGTATCCACACAGGGCGTCCATCGTCGTGAAGAAGCGCGCCTTCGGGTTCACACTACGTATAGCTGCAAAGGGCGTGGGACAAGGGTGCGCAGGACGAGACACCTGGCTGTTGAGCTTGGAGAGGTCAGTGGTGATCCGAACACCACCTTTGGGTTTTCCGACGACTACCATAGGGTGACACCATGGAGACATGTTATCGCCAGCTGGTGCAATAATTTCTTGGGCGACCATGGAGTCCAGCTCGTTTTTGACCGCATCGCGGAAGGCCAGGGGGACCAGTCGAAGGGTGTAGATAGCGAAGGGCTTCGCGTCGTCCCTCAAGTGGATCCTCATGGGGGGGACCTACCATCTTCTTGAGAGGCTTGGATTCCAGAGCGCACTTGGTCACCAGAACGTCGCTGAATTCCTTCAGGAAGTACTTCCGAGCATCCGAAGGAGAGGTGTCACTGGCACGAGGTAGGGGTAGGGCGACAGCAGGGTCGTTGCTGCTCCCTTCATGCACCCTGTTGGCGTGTTTTACTTCGAGAATAGGTTTTGGGAAGTCCTGGGAGATGATGGCCCATTCTTGACAATGTCTGTAGGACAGCAAAGGAGTCGGGACACCATTATGCACATCAATCCAGGCTTGACACGACCTGTTGCCAAAGGTGACCTGTGCTTGGAGTGAACCTAGGGCTGGGGCCATCTATAAACCATCTGCCGTGAAGAGGAGATCCTTGGGGGGCAGTTCTATATCACTTGGAGAGAGCCCCAAACATTGCAAATGTTGGGGACCGATGACTGTAGCATCAGCGCCGGTGTCAGGCAACATCTGAAGACGGGATGACACACTGCCGTAGGTCACGATGACGCTGATGTGCTGGGGAACTTTGGTCCTGGGACGCAAGGGGGAGTACACCTTCCTAATATGGCTCGAGCGTTGTCCAGGGTCGTCATGCTTCTGAGTGGACGACTGTGGGCGGCCCTCACTGGTGGAAGGGCGTTGCTGCTTCCGCCGACGCTGTCCCTTGGGTGTGTTGGTAGGGCAACACTTGTCGTAGTGGCTCAGACGACCGCACACATTGCACTGGACGCGTTTGGTTGGGCACCATACTGTGAGTGACCAGTGGCCCTTACGGTCACAACTGTTGCAGGTAGACTCAGCAGCTGGACACACCTGTGTTCCGTGCTGCTTACCACAGTTGTTACAAAAGGAGCCGGGTGTGAGCGTGGTGGGCGAAGGCGTTGGAGTAGACTTCTTGTCCTTCTTGTACCGGGACACAGCACGTACAGCTGTAGGGGGAGCTTGGATGGCAGAGGTGGCACACCTGGCAGCCTCATAGGAGCGACATATTGTCAACACATCCTTAAGAGAAGAGGGAGAATCGAGGGAGGTGAGGCGTTGGACAAGCTCCTCGTCCTTAACACCCATCAGGATCACCTGCTTCAACTGGGTCTCCTCGCACTGCTGGTGGTTACCTGGGCATATATCTACCTCTTCCGATGCTCTCTTGAGTCATACATAAAAGGCATCAAAAGTCTCGCCCTCCATCTGTCTACAGCTAAACAATTCCCTCCTGCGTAGAGCCTCATTCCGCTGCCCTTTGATGTGTCGCTGTAGAATATCCAGTACCTCCTCTACAGATAATGAAGAGGTCGGAAGCACCTGCAACGTATGTTCCAAGACACGCTGTGTTTCCAAAGACAGGCACATACGCAGCTGAATAAATTGTTTAGGCTGTGACAAGCTCTGGAGATCCACCATTGTAGCATAATCAGTCCACCGTCGCCGCCATTCACGAAAAGTATGGAAATTCACATAAGGCTTCAAGATGGGTGGTGTTTGAGCAGCTGCTTTCGGTGGAGCTGGGGGGCGCGAAGAAAGCATTGATGAGGTATCTGAACCAGTCGTTACCGAGGCAGTGTTAGAGCCAGCGGCTTGGTTAACAGTGAGGCGAGATATCAAAGCTTCAAACCGTGCACTGTCTTCCAATCTCCGTTGGTGGTCTCTCTCTGTCTCAGCTTGCCTTCTTTCTTCATTCTCCACACGTCTTCTAGCTTCGTCCTCGCGCCTTTCATCCCTCATAAACTTCATTAAAGCAATTATCTCTGAAGACAATGCTGAAGATCGAGGTAGAGGGCTGCACGATGTGGTGGGAGGAGCTGGAGCGTCCTGTTCAGCCTGGTCATCCATCTCTGCAGAGCTGTCATCCGACTGACTCATCCAGGCATTGGCTCCACGACTGAGTAAGGCACGAGACATAATTACTTAATCTGTGTACTATGTCTTAAATCAGTGTTGACCGGTCAGCCCGTCGTATCAACAAGATCTGAGACAAAAAAAAATTAATTAAATGCACAGATAAGTAGATTATATATATAAAATATATATAGAGGAATGACTGCAGTCAGTGTGTTCGTGCGTGTGTGTATGTGTGCGCGCCTCGGGCAGTGTCTCGTTGGGAAGGGGTGGAGGCGAGCTGCTCACAGTCACAGTCAGTTACCCTCTAGGCACGGCCGGAGGAGGCTGCACTGAACTCTACTCCTCACAAATGCCCTGAACAAGCCTTCCACCTTGGGAATCCTTTAGAACAAGGTCACACACTTATGGCACTACACACACAATGCACTTATACACTTCACAGGAGCTTTCTGTTACTGACACTGCTCAAAGTTGCTATAAATTCAAACAAGTTCTTGGAGGAGACGGCCGTTAGCGGTTGACAGCAGAACAGGGGTCCATAAGCCGGTCTTCCCACAAACTTTACACACTTCACTTGTACAATATAGTGATCCAGTTAATTAACACACTGCGCCATGTATATGCTCTGGGTACCAAGTTCTATCTACAGGGGCGAACACAAACACCTGTAGAGTTTTCGTAGGTTCTATTTACTGGACAAACAGAGATACACAAGCAAGGCGGCTCTCCCTAATCTGTCTGGGGGTCAACTGGCCTCTCAGGCGACATGTGGCAAGTGATACATTAGCAGCTTCCATATGTCGCCAGGCACATTAATTAAGCGTGTAGGACATGGTAAATACATTGCCACACGCTGCTAGCTAGGCTGAATAAATAATGTATATAAATGGAGCACATACATAAAATACATACAGCATACATAATATACATACAGTTGTAGTAAAAACATCTAAATTTTATGATGGTATGCACACACAATTAATAATTAAGAGAAATATCAGTAATATCAGGTTTTTTAACACTTACATCAGTAGAAAAGATGGCTGGGCACACGGGGATGGGGGGTTGGTTCCGAGGCAGAGGGCAGATTATTGGCCCTCACCTGTATCACTTGTATCAATTGTATCACTATCCACTACAAAGGCTTGCAGGGCCTCTTTGTCAAACCCCTCAAAGTCCATATAAGTCCATATCCTCACTATCACTATCACTGACTTGGGCCAGCTGTGTGGGTGGCGGGTGAAAAACTCGGTAATCTTTTGATGACTGGGCGACCTTGTGCGCATCCTGCCTGTGCCGCTTCCCGCGTATATGAGTAGATGCACCGCGTAAAGTGAAAGTCCGGTTCTGGCGAGGTACCGTGTAAATGTAGAATCGCGTAAAGCGCAACCGCGTAAAGCGGGGTATTACTGTATATGTATATGTATATACAGTAGGCTCTCACCAATAACGTCTAATAGGTGCCTGAAAAACACCATTATTAGCGAAAACGTTATTTGTGTGACATTAAAATTCATGTAAAAAGGGTTTATTGGTGCTGCCGCCCCAAGAATTTCACTCATTTTTTCCCTTAGAAGCCCTGCTTAACGGTTTTTGTTAGCCGAAATAAAAAGAATTGTTATTCAATCATCAAAATAAAGAGTTTGAGTAATATAACACTTAGCTTGGGGGAGTTTTTGAGGTGCTTGGTGTGATGATTGTTCCGTATCTGAGGGCCGCTAACACTTGCACTGTCTTTCATTCTACAAGCTAACCATTTCACAAGAAAATGCTCTGTTATCACTAACAACCTGTTTCTATCACTTTTATCATTCATAGCTCGCCTCGCATTTCCATCACTACCGAAATATTTCTTAGCCGGCGCAATACTCTTCTTGGTCTCCTCTAAGTTCCTCTTAATATTTCACACTGTAGACTCAGGACAGTTCAATTTCCACACAATATCAATGTTCCTTGCACCACTTTCATTGAGCTCAACAATCTGTTCTTTATCCTTGACCGAGTCGGCATGCTTCTGTGGCTTTGTCTCTTAGCTTTGGGATCTTTTTTCTTATTCACTTTAAAAGTTCCCGGGCGTTCAGATGGCAAATCACTCCCTCCACCACCTCCGCTAGCCCCCACAGACAAAAATGCAGAAGCCATTATTGATCACCGACCCTAGCAACCACTGGTTATAGAAGCGAAAATCTCACACGTGGGCGCAGCGCTGTATTCCACGGAGGGTGTGTGAGAATGAGGCGGATGGGACAACTACATCATCAACATGGCGGCAAACAAACGCTATCATTGATGCGCACGGATGCTCCCCACAAAATCTCTGTTATTTAAGAGAATCCAGACGTTATTATCGAAAATGGGTATCTATTGTTACTTACCGTTATTGTCGAAAACGTTATTGTGGAAGTCGTTATTGGTGAGAGCCTACTGTGTATATATATATATATATATATATATATATATATATATATATATATATATATATATATATATATATATATATATATTTCATTAGCCAACAAAACGCGGACTTCTACATACAATCACCACCTCAACCGCCAGGATTGAACCCACCCATTTGCGCCCATGACTGGGGAACGCTACCTCTGGACCAAGGATACTAAAAAGTAGTCCGAGACTCTGCTATATTTCACATAAAGACTGTTCAACGAGCCTATGGCGCCGTGAATCTCGTGGGCCATGGGTTCGACTCCTGGTGGGTTGAGATGTTGATTGTATGTAGAAGTCCGCGTGCTTTATTGGCTAATGAAATATATATGGATCCTCGTGTTTCGAAGCCGGATTTCGTAAAACGTTACTCTGACCACCTACGTGATACGGGTAGTCCCCATTAGAGGTTCACGGCGCCATAAGCTTGTTGAACAGGCTTTGTGTGAAATATAACAGAGTCTAGGACTACTTTTAGTATCCTGGTGGTCCAGAGGTAGCATTCCCCGGTCACAGTCATGGGCTCGTGGGCCGTGGGTTCGAATCCTGGCGGGGTGAGGTGTTGATTGTATATATATATAGATATATATATATATATATATATATATATATATATATATATATATATATATATATATATATATATATATATATATATATATATATATATATATATATATATATACAGTCATCGCCCGTTAATAATAACGTCCCGATCACATATACATCCGTGGCTTAAAAAAATTAGTAAAGCTAGACTGCACACATGTACTAATTTGATTACGGTACTAAAATTGTTATGTCTAGTGCGAATTACAACATGTTTATATTCAAATAAATCAGTATCTTACAAGAATCCCAGCTATGTTAATTATATTTTCCTAGGTCATATCACTGGCATTTTAAAAGGAAAGAAGCTTAGTAGGACTGTTAAATAAACACACAGAGACCTTCACCTCAAACTTATCACCTCAACCCCCCCAACCCCTCGCTGGGTGGCGGAGCCATCAGTCCCTCCCCCCAGCCAGGCTTTTAGGCTTACAGTTTTTATCTTATATAATATCTCAGACTAAAGTTAGGAGATTATAATTTGCATTGCTGGAATCCTTGCAAGACAGCCAATAATTTGAATATAAACGTCATATATTTTGCTCAAGAGATAAAAATTGTTGTACATTAGTGTACTGTACAGTACTGTAGTACTTTTATAAAAAAGTTTTCAACTGTATTTTTGGGTAGATTTACATAGATGTCTTAGTGCAAAGCTGGAGTGCACGTGTACTAATTTGATTACGGTACTAAAATTGTTTTGTCTAGTGCAAATTATAGCATGTTTATATTCAAATTAATCAGTATGTTACAAGAATCCCAGCTATGTTAATTATATTCACCCAGGTCATTTCACTGGTGTTATATATATGTATGTTTATATGCTGCCTTTATTGAATATATACATTACATATTATGTTACTTCTTACCAAAGTCAGAAAGTGTTTAGGCTTGTGTAAACACGAAATGTGTTAGGCACGTTGTAACCAAGAAGAGAGAATAAACGACCAGCCAGACAGACCATGTGACTCGTCATTCTCCCATTAAATAATGCAAGATACTACAACTGGCTTTTTATAAGAGAGAAGCTTAGTCACCTAAGAACCTTCTAAATATACACGCGTTAGACCTGGGCCTGTGCTAACTGTCAAACTTACTACCTCCCCTCCCCCCACGCCCCCTTGCACCCTCTCTCTCCCTCATCTGCTGGCGTTGCTGGAATCCTTGTAAAACAGTGAATAATTTTAATATAAACGTCATGTATTTTGCACAAGAGATAAAAATTAATCACCTGTATCACATTACAGTAGTGATTTAAGAGTAAAAGTGTATATGTATGTATATAGTATTCCACACACACATAAGTATAAATAAAAAGTTTATGTGATGATCGGACAACGTCCATTTCGGTTAACGTCACGTTTCCAAGAACGTATCTAGGACGTTAACCGGCGCATGACTGTATGTGTAATATATA
This sequence comes from Homarus americanus, assembly GCF_018991925.1. Classification (NCBI taxonomy): domain Eukaryota; kingdom Metazoa; phylum Arthropoda; class Malacostraca; order Decapoda; family Nephropidae; genus Homarus; species Homarus americanus. The sequence continues at coordinate 9,603,267 of NW_024748502.1, read as the reverse complement.
TATATATATATATATATATATATATATATATATATATATATATATATATATATATATATATATATATATATATATATATATATATATATATATATATATATATATATATAGGCATCCCCGCGTTACGGAAGGGTTCCGTTCCCGGAAAATTTACCGTATCGCGAAATTCCGTAACGCGAAACCTATTTTCCCATTGACTTCCATTATAAAACTGGAGATGCGTTCCTATGGAATTTTTTCGGCCCAAAAAAAGAAATTCAAGCACTTTTATTTACGAAAATAACATTTATACACATACAATACATTACATTAAATAATTTATGATATACCATCTTAAAACACCAATTTAGGGGTTAATATTGCATTATACAGCTATGTGTATGGTTATTTGAGTGCCCCGTCATAAGAGTCTGTTTTCTCTCACATCAGCACTCCTGAGTCGTCCGTTTTCTCTTAATCTTAGAGTACACCAGACACTTTGTTATTTCTTAGTAGTGACACAGAATTTGATATTGCAACTGGGGTTGCATTTGTTGAGGCAACTTAGGTATGTCTGATTACAGTTGGAATATTCAAGATCCATTGTGAGTGATGTTTAAGGCTACAACTGTCTTCATGGTTGGTAAAACTTGTCAAGTCTGTCAGTCTGAATGGCATGTGCGAGGCCTTGTGTTTGTACAACCGCTAAATATATAAATATATAATGTTATGGTAATTATCAGAAACACACATAGGCATGACGAGGTTTATTACAAAGGGATGAAAAGGATACTGTACAGTGGGTAGTCCACAAAACATGTAGCCATGTTTCTTTATTTGAGTGCCCCGTCATAGGAGTCCGTTTTCTCTCACTTCAGGACGCCTGAATCGTCGGTTTTCTCTTAATCTTAGAGTGCACCAAAGACTGTTATTTCTTAGTAGTGACACAGAATATGATATTGCAACTGGGGTTGCAATTATTGAAGCAACTTAGGTATGTCTGATTACATTTGGAATATTCAAGATCCATTGTGAGTGATGTCTAAACCTTCAACTGTCATTATATATATATAATATATATATATATATATATATATATATATATATATATATATATATATATATATATATATATATATATATATATATATATTATATATATATATATATATATATATATATATATATATATATATATATATATATATATATATATACAGTCATGCGCCGGTTAACGTCCTAGATACATTCTTGGAAACGTGACGTTAACCGAAATGGCCGGTGTCCGATCATCACATAAACTTTTTATTTATACTTGTACTTACGTGTATGTGGATTAATATATACGTACATATACACTTTTACTCTTAAATCACTACTGTAATGTGATACAGGTGATTAATTTTTATCTCTTGTGCAAAATACATGACGTTTATATTAAAATTATTCACTGGTTTACAAGGATTCCATGAACGCTGGGCAGTTGGGGGACAGGGAGGGAGGGAAGGAGGGAGGGAGCAAGCAAGGGGGCTTCGGGGAAGGGGAGGTAGTACATTTGACAGTTGGCACCGGCCCAAGGTCTAACGCGTGTACCTGTATATTTATCAATTCTTAAGTGACTAAGCTTCTCTCTTATAAAAAGCCAGTGACATGACCTGGGTGAATATAATTAACAATGTTGGGATTCTTGTAAGATACTGATTAATTTGAATATAAACATGCTATAATTTGCACTAGACATAACAATTTTAGTACCATAATCAAATTAGTACATGTGCACTCCAGCTATGCACTAAGGTCATTTATTTCTTTTACGTTTCTTTTAGTATGGTGTGTGCATGCAAATGGATGAAAATAAATGAAGAAATTGATGTAAATCTACCCAAAAATGCAGTTGAAAAAATTTATATTATAAATGTACTACAGTACTGAACACTAATGTACAACAATTTTTATCTCTTGAGCAAAATATATGACGTTTATATTCAAATTATTGGCTGTCTTGCAAGGATTCCAGCAATGCAAATTATAATCGCCTAACTTTAGTCTGAGATATTATATAAGATAAAAACTGTAAGCCTAAATAAACCCCTGGCTGAGCAGATTAGGGAGAGAGGGAGGGAGGGACGGAGCCAGCGAGGGGTGAGGGGGGGGTGGGGGGTTGAGGTGATAAGTTTGAGCCAAAGGCCTCTGTGTGTTTATTTAACAGTCCTACTAAGCTTCTCTCATTTTAAAATGCCAGCGATATGACCTAGGAGAATACAATTAACATTGCTGGGATGCTTGTAAGATACTGATTTATTTGAATTTAAACATGTTGTAATTCGCACTAGACATAACAATTTTAGTACCGTAATCAAATTAGTACATGTGCACTCCAGCTTTGCACTAAGGTCATTTATTTCTTTTACGTTTCTTTTAGTATGGTATGTGCATGTACATGGATTAAAATAAATGAAGAAATTTATGTAAATCTACCCAAAAATACAGTTGAAAAACTTTTTATACAATGTACTACAGTATTGTACACTAATGTACATTTTTTTTTATATCTTGAGCAAAATATATGACGCTTATATTTAAATTAATCTCTGTCTTGCAAGGATTTCAGCAATGCAAATTATATTATCCTAACTTTAGTCTGAGATATTATATAAAATGAACATAAAGAAATCACCAATCTTTTGTCTGGGAACACGAGGGAGGTAGCCAGCCGAGTGTGAGAAAAGGGAGGGGGGATCAGGGGGGGGGAGGTGAGGTGACAGGGTGTCTTTATTTATTTGAGATAAGATTTGACAGTTGGTGCTGAAGGCCTGAGTGTTTATTTATCATTACTTAAGAGTGACTAAGCTCTTCTCATAATTTGCCACCCAAACGACCTGGGTGAATATAACTTACATGTACGATAGTAATTTATTTGAATACCTGTATAAACAAGTTATATTTGCAATTCAATTTCAATTTCAATTGTTTATTCCTTGATAGAGGAAGCGGAATCCTAGTGCTGTCACTTGGTACCCCTGTACCATAACACCAGAAGCAACTGGCCAGTGTCACAAGTATATACAGTACAGTACAGTCATCCCTTGGTTATCGCGCCTAATTGGGACCCCGCCGATAACAAAAGTACAGAACCTATGGGATTTATTCTAATTGGTTCAGGCACCCAAGACCCAACCCCAAGTTTCCCATTTTACGACCATTTAGACCCACTATATATATATATATAATGTTATGGTAAATATCATAAACACACATAGGCATGGCTAGGTTTATTACAAAGTGATGAAAAGGGTACGCTTAATTCTGTAGTCCACAAAACATGTAGCTATGCTTTTTTTATTTGGTCCCCCATCATACGAGTCCGTTTTCTCTCACATCAGGATGCCTGAGTCCTCCGTTTTCTCTCTTAATCTTAGAGTGCACCAGAAACTTTACTATTTTTAGTAATGCCACAGAATTTGAAATTGCAACCCCAATTGCAACTGGGGTTGCAATTGTTGAGGCAACTAGATATGTCTGATTACAGCAAATGTGTTATTGTCAATTTGTAGGTGAAAGATTTTATCCTCAATAGATGTAGGTTAACATTTCACCTGTAGGCAAATGCTTAAAAAAGCCTAAGTAAGGAAGCATATTCCTTTAACACATAATATCTGACCAGTATGGGGAGGATCATCGTGTCTCGTCAGGGGGTCGTGGAGTGGTGGTCCAGCAGGCGTCACGGATTATTATTTTTTTTTGGGGGGGGGCCCACGGACGTATATGCGATCGGATGTTGTTCGGTCGACGTTAACCGGTGCATGACTGCTTATGCTTGTGTATATGTATATGTATATATATATATATATATATATATATATATATATATATATATATATATATATATATATATATATATATATATATATATATATATATATATATATATATATATATATATATACAGTATTACTCCGCTTTACACGGTTTCACTTTACGCGATTTCTCATTTATGCGGTACCTTGCCAGAACCAAACTTTCACTTTCCACGGTGCATCTACTCATATACGCGTGAAGTATAATTTATTTTTTTTATTTAGCTCATAAAATTCATACAAATTACCCGGCCAGAATATAATTTACATTACTGGAATTCTTACAATATGATGATCATTTTGAATATAAACATCATGGATTTTGCATTAGACATACAAATTTAGATCTAATGTAATAATTTGGTTTACACAAAGCAAGTATTTTATCTTTTGTGCAAAATATATGAAGTTTACATTCAAAATATTCCCTGACCTGCAAGGAATCCAGAAATGTCAATTATATTATCCTAACTTTAGTCTGAGGTATTATTTATTACTAAACGTTAAAATCTAGTGTTTCACCCAATCATTTTAGGTTTATTACTAAACGTTAAAATCTAGTGCAGAGAGGTAGGGGCCAGTGAGCTGGGAAGAGGGGGGGGGATTTGAGTCCATTATTTGAATGGACATTAACCTGGCGACTGTATTTCTCTTAAATATTAATTGTGTGAGCATACCATCATAAAATTTAGATGTTATTTTTACTACAACATAGGTATTGTGTCGGAAAAAGTGGAGTTTGGGGGTCGGGCCAGTCTCTATTGGAATTAATCCCATATGTTCTGTTGTTCACTTTACGCGGTTTTCACTTTCCGCGGTACCCTGTGGGTTCAATTGACCGCGTAAATCGGGGTACTACATATATATATATATATATATATATATATATATATATATATATATATATATATATATATATATATATATATATATATATATATATATATATATATATATATATATATATATATATATATATATATATATATATACAGCTCCTACCCGACTTACGACCTACTCAACTTACGACCACCCGGACATACGACCGCCTCAGCCTCAGTCGTACCAAAATTTAGTCAAATTACATATTTTCGAGTCCCAACGTCAGTGATTGTGCTGTGTACTGACAAAAATTTCGTTTATAATTCACTTTAAAATGGTTGGCAAGCTAAAAAGTGAGAGTTTTGTGGTGCTGAGAAGAAAAAGAGACACCCATTTTAGATTTTCTATGTAAAGTATTATTTAAGCATTTTCGACTTACGACCATTTCAACTTAAGACCCGGATTTGGGTCCCTAACCCCGTCGTAAGCCGTGGAGGAGCTGTATATATAATTATAATCTGGACCTAAGCTAGCGGAGCCTTATACACAATGTCACCTCCCTCTCCACCTCCTGCTCGGGTAATCAAAGCTAGACGTCGCATTCTGGATTGAACAAAAAGCCGTTTTTTTCTAACAAACAGTTTTTGTGATATAGTCCAGAATGGGACGTCGACATCCCACCCATCTCCACCCCTCGAGAGTTGACATTTGTTTACTGCTCGCTCTAAGGCAAGAGATGACGGTAGTGATGCGTGTGATGGAGGGTGTGGGAGGGGGTTTTGAGAATTGCAATTAAATGCCAGGTAGCGATGTGTCCTCCTAATATTACGTATTAAGTAATTATTAGATGTTTTAATTGCTTGTATGTTGGCCTGCCGAGTTATTGCTAGGCATTAACATACCTACTGTAGGTATAAGCTAGATGTCGCATTCTGGACTATATCACAAAAACTTTTTTTTTAACGGCTTTTCTATATTAATATTTTATATTATCAATGATAAAAGATACACCATAAGAGGCTGATCACATGTAAATATATAATATTAATACAGGCAAATAAAAAATGGTGGCAATGAGGCAAGGTATTGTGTCTCACACAGTGCTGAATAATAATAATAATAATAATAATAATAATAATAATAATAATAATAATAATAATAATAATAATAATAATAATAATAATAATAATAATAATAATAATAATAATAATAATAATAATAATAATAATAATAATACAGTTGAACCTCGTTAATCCAGGAAGCTTGGGACCAGCTCCGGATAACCGAAAATTCCAAACCATCGAAGCCGGGGTTAAAAAAAGGTTCACAAGGCCCTGACAGATATACCACTGTCTAATATCTTCAGTATACTGTATACACTTTTCCTAAAATAGTTAAAGTCACATGCTTATGTTTTGCCATATTACAACCACTACCACTGCATGTTGGTCTCTTAGGGGGCATATTTAGGGGTAAAATGGTGGCAACAGCCACTAGAAGTGATCTATGACAGAAATCGCAAACTATAAAAGCTGCTGGACTATCGGGTCACAGATTAGCAGGATTCAACCTGTAATAATAAAAATAATAATTAACGGTTTATTGAATGTGCATGACAGCCGGAAGGCTGACAATATACAGTTACATAATTGGGGAATGGGTCATTTTATTAACAAATAATATACAAGTAACATAAGTCATACAAATATAAAATATAATAACAAGGTGAGGATAAGGTTATACTACAGGGCATTTCAACATAGAAATACAGTAGTGCAAAGAAGTAAGATTGACTGGGAGTGAACACACTGGTTGATTACGAGTGGTTGATAAATTTTAAAATACAGTATAGTCTCGATTTACGCGGATTTGGTTTACGCGTTTGTTCATTTACGCAGCACCTTGCCAGACCGACAGTTTTTATTTACGCGGTTAATTCCATCATTTACGCGGAAAGCGGTGCGGGCAGGGTGCGCACAAGGTCACCCAGTCAACAAAACATTACCGAGTTCTTCACCCGCCACCCGCCACAGCCAGCCCAAGTCAGTGATAGTGAGGATATGGACTTTGAAAGGTTTGAAAAAGAGGCCCTGCAAGCCTCTGTGGTGGATAGTGATACAGGTGATACAGGTTGTACCTCTCTAGTCCGGCAACCTCGGGACCTGACCGGTGCCGGACCATGGAAATTCACCCTTTTCCTGGATAGATAGTGACTTGTGCTTATGCTTGGAAGCACTAGCACCACTTTCTCTGCATCATGGTCTCTTTGAAGACATATTGAAGGGTTAAATGTCGTATAGTAGCTTATCAAATTTTGCGAGATTTTAATTCAACGTATTTTATTGGAACACACACAAAAAATAAATAAAAAATTGGACGGGGGAACTTGAATTTCGACGTGTTTGAACGGCCCGCCAACGTGCAGACGACTTCATAACCGTGTAAACAGCGTTATTTCTCTTATGTACAAAAGATTCATTATTGTTTATTACTGAATGTCTTTTTTATTGAATTAATGTTTATGTGTGCAAAATGAGCAATACAATTCATTAATAATACGTAGAATATTAAAACACATGAGGAAATGAGACAGCATTGTTTTCGTTGATTACAAAACCAGTGACTGAGTGGTTCTACATATAAAACTGAAGAAAATAAGACCTTGGTTGTAGCTGTAGTCAAATTAATGTAAAAAATTAATATGGTTATTTTAAGTAATGTTATTTAATGTTAATAAATAGAACAATAAAAGTAGCAAACCATTAATGTTAAAGAAAAACAATGAGACTGCGCGTATGTAAGTGCGCACAAGTGAAAAACATATCGTCATTACTCTACATAAGAATATGAAAGCATCACTTATTTAATGCTTTATCTGTGTTATTTTCGTTGGTTTATTAGGATGTTGCTTTATTAGAGGTAGTAATCCGGCAAAAAAGTAAGGTAAATAAGGCAAAATTCACCATCGAAACACCCTGCATAAAGCATAAAAACATAAGATAGGAAATAAGTAAATAAGAATACATGGTACTATTTCATTAACCTTTAATGCTACCAAAATTCTGCTTCCAAAGTGAAGTGATGGTACAGTACTGTGACTCAAATTACATTTGAGTTACATCAGGGATGTTGGCTGTGGTGTCAGTGTACTGCGCACATCATTGTCATCCCTAAAAATCCCATCTAATTCATATTACGCTACATAACATTCAAATGCACAGCGCTTGTAGAACCCCAGAAAACGGGAAACATTGAGAAAGGACAACTCACCTACTCAAGGTTCCTAGACCATGTGTGGTATTGTACCCAGGTATAATTATATCATATCAAGTGTATGTATTCATAGCATTAAGGATCACTCAGGGTAGGCATAAGATGAATGTTAAAGTCCAGTTGAGCCGGACTAGGGTACTGTAAGACTAAGTGTGGAGCAGGGTTTGAAGGTCCTACTATTTACGTCTGTGAGCGTGTAGCGAACCTAACTCCAACAGATATCATATGAAAATACATGAGAACAATGATCTGGAAAAAGGGATATATGTATCAGAACTATGTGAGGTGTTGACAGTGATCTAGAAACTATACTGGAAAGGAAATATCGTGTATGCGTCGGTATGAATTTAATACACCTCGTAGCCTCACGTGACATATACCCACGACAGGTACAGTGATCAGAGAATCTGAGGTCTGTGTTCAAATAGTGCACTGTGTGAGAGGAGGATCCCTCATTACAGTTTTTAAGTGAAGTTGATACACCCCGCCATGATCATTCGGCTTTTGTTTCAAGGCGCGTCATGTACCCGCCTCAGATGCCCGTTGATATTAAAATCCCAGGCATTTAACCAAGCACTAGCAAACCAAGACCTGACCTTAGTGTATAAGTTAGGATTAATATATGTGTTTATAAGAAATGAGTGACAATATACCGTAAAGTGTTCAGGTGAGAACCATAAGAAACAAAAATGTAAATTGAGGATTGGAAACTGTAGGCCTATGTGACGAGAAGCGGCGGGAAGCCGGCCTTAGTCTTTCCCGTTCTGCCGTCACCACAGGTCAGTGTCCTAGCGGGCTATATCCCGCCCTACAATTAAGGTTGATAAATAACAGTTACTACAGTTTAAAGCTTTGCCGGATATATAAGTGTGATAGGGATGTGTTAAGGGATGGGATAACCGCCCGTCAGGCATTATTGCTTAGTCTTTCCCGTTCTGCCGTCACCACAGGTGCCACGTGGTTGGGGTATCTTGCCGCCCGGCCGCCATTGTCTCCTTGAGCGCCACACCAGGTGGGGAATTACTCCCCACTATACCAGTCCACTATGAACCGGTGGATTCCCAGCGCACCACTCCACATGAATAGTCACAACTAAGGAGACCGTGAGAAACTGCGGTCGTCACTTGGAGCGACCTATAATACCAGGCGTAGAAATAGTGCTGGTATGTCTCTAGGTGAAGCACTCGTCTTTACCCACCGAGGGCGGTGTGCGAACGAGGGGCCCGTTGTGTATACCTAAAAGTCACAAGGAGTCACATATTTGCAGGTATGGAGTGTAACAGGTGTGTTGCGATGGTGCTACTATGTATGATAACCGACGGTGCTACAAGCCACACCTGTGGCACAGTCTGATGTGTTAAGGGATATTGTAAGAAGGAACGACCGAGATACGGCGTTCACCAATTGTTGTGCAATAAGTGGGTGGATGACCCGCCAGTAATGTAGGAGTCTGGGGCCCAGTTGGGTAACCAAAATTCCGTTGTTCTTCTGAGGAAGGCCAATTCATGTATGTTTTTTTTACCAGTGTGTTTTATAAGAAATAAATCAATGAAGACATGTTATGGTTTCACCCTTCTTTACCCCTATCGATCTGATCAATGGAAAACCTAACCCAATGCCTAGTCCGCTCTGCCCGCTACCTAACGAGCTACATGCTGTCCAGAGGGGGTCTGGTGGCAGCGACCCTTAGGAATTAAGATTAGAGTTAAGTTATCCCCTTAGATTTAGTGACCCCAGATCTGGCAGTATATCAGAGGTCGTGGCTGTGGTGACATCAAGTACATCGGGGGCAGAGGAAGTGCTGGTAAGTGGATTTGCTATGCTAGAGTGCTCTTCACTTTTTTTGTTGGCCATCTTCTTGAACCACTCTTGCAAAGTTGTTTGCTTCATGTACTTAGGTTTCTCTTTATTCAATTTACATTGAATTAAATAGACAGCCATGATTTCTTGCTCCGTAATAAAATTCTTTTGTTCTAGTCCCGTGATTAATTCTGTGCACAGCTGTATGCACCTGTCAATAGAAATTCTTTCTTTGATATCCTCTTCCTCCTCGTCGCTTGCTTCGTCATCTTCCTCCTCTCTTTGCACAACAGTAATACTGTATCGAATGTGCTTTTGAATCTTTTTCCTCTGTATGGACACCATGCTGTCTTTTGGCATCCATATTCATTTTCTCTCCCTTTCTCTCTCTCTCTCTCTCCGAGAGAGGGAGACTGTCTGTTGACTGAGAGTTGATACACAATAGGGGCATCTTTGTCAACATCCATCCACTCTTCCAGCTGCTCTTCACTCAGTTTATTGGCCACTTCAACACACACAGGGTTTGTCATTGTATTAGCATACTCAAGCAACTCACGAATAACTTGCTTTTCTTTTGACACATGAAATCCAGCAAAGTCTTGGTCCACATCTGCACTCTCCTCAAACATTAAGGCTGGCCACAGATTATGCCATCCATTCTTCGAAGTTGATGGAGTCACCTTATCCCAGGCATAGGCAAATGTCTAAATAACATAATTTAGGTTAACCTCTTTCATGAATGCTGAAACATGCTTCCCATTATTCACTGCAGCGAGCAAATGGCGCATGAAAGCGGCTCTATACTTACACTTAAGTGAGCGTAATATGCCCTGATCACAAGGCTGAATCAGAGATGTACAATTTGGGGGTAAAAATAGTCCAACCACATTGTCTTTCACTAAAAGTTCAGCCTTAGGGTGGGCAGAACAATTGTCCAGAATCAACACTATTTTACACTTTGGATCTAGGCCTACTGAGGTGCAGTGTGCTCTAGCCTCATGCACAAAATACCTTTCAAACCACTCTAGGCATAGTTTTGTAGTTATCCACCCCTTCTTGTTACCACGGTAGATAACTGGAAAAATTTTCACACCTTTAAATGCCCGTGGGTTGACACTTTTCCCAATTACCATTAGCTTACACTGGTGAGTGCCTACTGCGTTGCTACAACCAAGGACCGTAACCCTAACATATTTGTTGGTGCCTCCTCACTCTCTGTAGCTAGCGTTTTTCTAGGGATACAACGCCAATATAGAGCAGTCTCATCAGCGTTATACACTTGTTCTGGGGATAACTTCTCCTTTGCCACAAACTGTGCGAATTCATCCACATACTTCGCAGCTGCTTCACTGTCTGCACCTCGCTTTTCACCACACACATAATGTAAAGAAATACCATGCCTATTTTTAAACTTGTGTAACCATCCCTGCGAATAATCACAGGCATGCTGAAGGTTTAGTTGTTCATGAAAGATCTTTGCTTGCGCCACAATCATCTCGCCTGAAATGCTTACTCCATCATTACGCCGAAGCTTAAACCACTGTAATAAAGCACTGTCTAACTCACTACTTTTGCCTTCTTTCAATGTCTTACGAGTTATCATAACTTTCTTTGTCTCACTGTCTGCAAAAAACTTAAATATCTTGTCCTTTTGCTTCGTTATGTCATAGATCGTGGATGACCCAACATCGTACTTTTCACACAAGTTGCGTACCGAAGCACCTTTATCTAATTTCTGCAATAGTTCAACCTTTTCCTGGATATATAGTGACTTGTGCTTACGCTTGGAAGCACTAGCACCACTATCACTGCTTCGTGGTTTCTTTGAAGACATATTGAAGGATTAAATGTTGTACTCTGTATGGACAAACAGAGAGAGCCGAATTGCCGGATGTAAACAAACCCTAATTTCCCGCGCCTTTGTTGTTTTTGTTTTTTACGGGGATTAGCCCACCCGGGCACAGGTCACTGACCCACATTGGAGCCTGAGGGGCAAAAATGTAATACTAGTGTAATAATAATAATAATAATAATAATAATAATAATAATAATAATAATAATAATAATAATAATAATAATAATAATAATAATAATAATAATAATAATTCAGATAAGTAAAAAAAAAAAAAAAAAATTGCCTATCTACCTATTGGGCAAACTAAAATCGTGCCGGACCACGGGAGTTTCCGGACCACAGAATGCCGGACTAGAGAGGTACAACCTGTACAAGTGATACAGGTGAGGGCCAATAATCTGCCCTCTGCCTCAGAACCAACCCCAATCCCCATGTACCCAGCCATCTCTTGTACTAAGTAAGTGTTAAAAAACCTAATATTATTGATTTTTCTCTTAAATATTAATTGTGTGTGCATACCATCATAAAATTAAGATGTTATTTTTACTACAACATACACAACGTATTGTGTCTGGGTGAAGTATAATTTGTTTATTTACTGAAGATATTTGTTTTTAGCTCATAAAATTCATAGAAATTACCAGACCAGAATATAATTTACATTGCTGGAATTCCTATAAGATAGTGATTAATTTGAATATAAACAAGCTAAAATTTGCATTAGACATACAAATTTTAGATCTAATTTAAGAATTTTATGAGCAAAAATTTTATCTTTTGTGCAATATATATGACGTTTATATTTAAATTATTCGCAGTCTTGCAAGAAATCCAGCAATGTCAATTATATTATCCTAACCAAAGTCTGATGTATTATTTATTACTAAACCTAAAAACCTAGTCTTTTATCCCAAACATTTCTCAGGGAGGGAGAGGAGCCAATGAGCGTGGGAAGAGGGAGGGAGTGGGAGGTGGGGTATTTTGATTGACAGATAGTGTCTGGGTGAAGTATAATTTGTTTATCTACTGAAGATATTTGTTTTTAGCTCATAAAATTCATAGAAATTACCCAGCCAGAATATAATTTACATTGCTGGAATTCTTATAAGACAGTGATTAATTTGAATATAAACAAGCTAAAATTTGCATTAGATATACAAATTTTAGATCTAATTTAAGAATTTTATTAGAGAGAGCAAAAATTTATCTTTTGTGCAAAATATATGACGTTTATATTCAAATTATTCACTCTCTTGCAAAGAATCCAGCAATGTCAATTATATTATCCTAACCATAGTCTGAGGCATTATTTATTACTAAACCTAAAAACCTAGTCTTTTCTCCCAAACATTTCTCAGGGAGGGAGGGGAACCAGCGAGCGTGGGAAAGGGGGGGGGGGAGTTGAGTCCATTATTTGAATGGACTTTAACCGGTGACTGTATTTCTCTTAAATATAATTGTGTGTGCATACCATCATAAAATTAAGATGTTATTTTTCCTACAACGTACGTATTGTGTCGGAAAAAGTGTAAAGTGTAGTTTGGGGGTCAGCCCAGTCTCTATTTCAATTAATCCCATATGTTCTGTTATTTCGTTTACGCGTTTCTTGGTCTACGCTGACCTCCACGGGTTCAATTGACCGCATAAACCGAGACTATACTGCAGTTGGAACTGGGCTATTCTTCTAGTGACCAGTACTTGCTCATATGGGCTGGATACGGTTATGGTATCGAACAGCAATTCGTTGACGAAGGATTTTGGGCGGAAGCTGGAGCCGGTGTCGAGGATGGTGCAGAAGCTTCTCACCAAATTTGCTGATGAAGTTGTGGTGATGATCAAAGAGAGCTTAGAGGGTCAGTGTGTGTTTTTGATATGTGGAGTAAGAGGGTTAGAGAATAATCTTGCACGCCTTCCTCTGCACGTTTTCTAGGTGTTTCCATTGTGTGGCATTAGGGAGGAAGACCAGGCAGGAGAGGCATAGGTGAGCTTGGGAAGTATGAATATTGAGTAAGCACCGAGGAGCTCGGGTGCAAGAAGTCCAAGGGACTTAAGTCGGCTGAGGAGGTGGAGAAGAAAACTGGAGGATTTAACAATTATCCTGATGTGTGTTTTCCAGTTTAGTTTGTTATCTATAGTGACGCCGAGGAGCTTGATGTGGTCCACAACCTGGAGTGTGTTGGGGCCCAAAGTAATGAAGGGAGGTGGGACAAGATCAGAGGACAGGATGATGTGTATAACCATGGTTTTGGTAAGGTTGATGGTGACATGTTTGTTGGTGGCCCAATTTTGGAGACTATTCAATATATTCTGGAGGGTGGTGTAGTTGGGAGCCGAGTTGTTCACACTGATCCCAATGGTGGAGTCGTCAACATATTTCCAGCAAGCAAAAGTTTCTCTTAGGGTGTTATTGATAAGCATGAGGAAGCAGAGTGGTCCCATCTTGGTACTTTGCGGGATGCCATAGACGAGTGATTGAAAGTTGGAGACAGCCAATCGGAAGCATACTGTTACATATGGCTATGTATTTACATACCGTTACTATACTAAAGATGTGCATTGCATGTTCTTTTTTGCATCAGTCACCAATGCAAGAGCGGTTTGGTTTTCTATGAAAGATATACAGTGGTCCCTCGGTTAACGAACACAATTCGTTCCAGAAGGTCGTTCGTTAACCGAAAATTTTGTTAACCGAAACCATTGTTTCAATGGGATTTTGGGTAATTGGTTCCAGCTCACCGAAATTACATACAAAGTAAAAAAGAAATGCAGTAAAGTACACTTACTTTGAGGTGTGTATGTAGAAGGCTCCTGGTTGATGATGATGGGAATTAGAAGTGGGGGTGGAGGAGAAGAGAAGGAAGTGAGGGTGGAAGAGAAATCACCCCATGCTTGATGATTTCACCCATAAAATTTTAAGTTCACTTGGTGTAATTCAAGATTATTTTCTTTAAATCAACACTGCACTGCACTATATATTGTCAATATGTTAAATAAATTTCAGAATGACCAATAATTGTACTGTAAAAACGTAAAAATACTCTGTGTTCAAGCGACCCACAAGCAAGATGTTTCCTCCACTGAACAGAGATATAAACTGAGGCCTTGGTGGGTGAGTGACGTGGCTGATGGGTGCACCAAAAACTAGTTCCCTGTACTGCAATTATGCTAAAAAAGTGTTAAAATTACTAAAAAAATTAATATAAAACTTGGAAAATTATTGAATAGTACAACCTTCTTGATATTTACTCAAATTTTAATGAATGTAAGCCCTAGAACCGATTTCTGTATTGGCGGACTAATCTTACAGCTGGTGACCAAGCCAAAGCATGTCGAAATATTTTCGTAAGAATTTCGTTAACAAAATTTTTGTCCATTAACCGAAATGAAGATTCTTATGGAAGGTAATTCGTTAACTGAAATTTCGTTAACCGAGGGACCACTGTAAAAGATGTATGTCCTTTGAAATTAGTCTTTTTTTTTTTAATTTAATGTGATTTATATTGGTTCAATGAAATTTCTAATATTTTGTGATCATATAATATTATGTAATTATACAAAAGTTTTGAGTTAATATTATAATTGTAAAAGATGATTTTCTTTTTTACATTTGAAACGTTCTCTTCCTCCAAGGGTGAATACATCCCTCAGACAAAGCAAATGCCCTAATGAATGGAAAACAGCATTTGTCACCCCCATCCCCAAGGTCACCACCCCACAGTCCCCTAACGACCTCAGGCCAGTTGCCATTACCCCCATACCCAGTCTACTTTGTGAGGACTTTGTTTTTGAGTGGGCATTTGCCAGAATCTATCAGCCAATTGATCCACAGCAATTTGGCAATATGAGGACCTCCTCTACATCACAATGCTTGGTGAGCTTTCTGGATTTTCTGCACAATAATTTGCAGAAACGTAAGACATCACTGGCCGTTGCCCTTGTGGACTTCAGGAAGGCCTTTGACCTTGTTGATCACTATACTGTCATCAACAAGGCTATTGCACTAGGGCTGCCCACCAACCTGGTCTCATGGCTCACTGATTTCCTGAGCGGACGTCGCCAGGCAGTGAGGTATCAGGGCTTGGTCTCCACATTCCAACACCTCACCTGCGGTGTTCCCCAGGGGACCAAGATGGAACCACTGTGTTTCCTAATCCTGATCAACGACGGTCTATCGGACACTCCTCACAGACGGAAGTATGTGGATGACTGCACTGTGGGGGTTTCAGTGGACAACACCGCACCAGACTAATCATCGCTACAAGGCACCCTGGACAGGCTACAGGCATGGACTACGGAGAACAAGATCACCATCAACCACACCAAAACCGTAGTCATGCACATCAATACCGCCACCACTCCAGTGCGAGCCCCAGCAGTCACAGTGGGTGCCCATCCTCTCCAGCTGGTGCAGTCTGCCAAACTCCTGGGTGTAACTATAGACAACAAACTTGACTGGAAGGCCCATGTAAATAACACAGTCAAGGCAGCCTCGTATCGTCTCTACATGCAACGACGACTTAGGTCACTTGGGACACTCACGCCAGAGTTGAAGACCATCTACAACGCCTTTATCCTCCCCAAACTAACATATGCATCACCAGCCTGGTCGTCTTCTCTCAACTCCACCCAACGACGTCAGCTAGAGAAGGTACAGAAAAGGGCCTGCAGAATCATGCTCGGCGCAGAATACTCCGGCTACACCAACGCTCTCTCCACCCTGGAAATGCCATCCCTCAGTGACCTCCACCAACAAGCACTGGAAAGGTTTGGCAGTGGACTACTGCACCATCCTCGTTATCGCCACCTCCTGCCACCGGCAGCCCCCCACCCACCTGGCGCAGTCCGCCACTACAACAAAATTCAGCCCATAAGAGCCCGCACCGATAGATAAAAGAACAGCACCATCCCATCTATTGTTAAAATAATAAACAACTCCTGATTTATGTACTGTACAGCCCTGTAAATGTATTCAATGCACATTATATCATTATGTCTAAATCAAATGTAAATCTGTATATTTTCAGCCACCGGCTGCAACTCTATTAATAAACCGTTTATTATTATTATTATTATTATTATTATTATTATTATTATTACACACACACACACAGTTAAACTTTGTGTGACGCGCTGTCTGACTTGGGGTGGCTTTGAGCGAACCATACACTTGATATTACAATTTATGTATCCTTACTGTCCATGATTTACAACAATAACTGTTGGGTAAAAGTTACAATATCATACTAATAACACTGTCATGTATTGATACTATGACTAGTTACCAAGATACAGAGCATGATGAACATAACATGATAATGATAGTGAAGCCTGGAAGGGTTCATATCATAACTTGCGTGTTCGTGTGTATGTTGCCCCGTGAGAGTTACCGTGGGCCTCCATGTGCCCAGGTGGGATGGTCAAAGTATTACACACTAAGTGTAATAATAATAATAATAATAATTAACGGTTTATTGAAAAAATTCTGCAGCCCGAAGGCTGACAATATACATTGGACATAAATGATTTATTACATACATTGGTGGTTTAACAAAAGCCTTCATTAGAGAAAGGTAAAGGAACATACAGTGAACATACAGATTAATGTAGGTGTTGAACAGCAAACTCGTAGCGTAGTAACTCCCTCCCAGATGGTGTTAGGAGGAACTCACGTGGTGTAGTAGTTCCCTCAGATGGTGTTATGAGGGACCTGGCGTGGTGTAGTAATTCCCTCGCAGATGGTGCTATGAGGGGCCTCACGTGGTGTAGTAATTACCTCACAGATGGTGTTATGAAGGGCCTCACGTGGTGTAGTAACTCCCTCACAGATGGTGTTATGAGGGGCATCACGTGGTGTAGTAATTCCCTCACAGATGGTGTGATGAGGGACTTGACGTGGTGTAGTAATTCCCTCACATATGGTGTTATGAGGGACATGTGGTGTAGCAATTCCCTCACAGATGGTGTTATATGAGTGAGGTTTGGTCTTAGGCCTTCCTATCGTAGACGGATTAACACATCGCTGGTTGTTGTTGGGTCTCACGGGCCGTTATCACTGGGTACCTGGGACCTCACTGTGTGAAAGTTAACTTGGGTACGACTGTTACTGTTGAGTTGTTCTCACTGACTTAAGCACTGTTCACCACTGTTCACCTCTGTTTAACACTGGTTCCGTTCCTTTCCTAAATGAAATTGTAACTTCTGGCGAGAACTTGTTGATATTCCAGTGGGGAGGAGGGTTCAGGGGAGGGGATTGGTATGGGCCAACTTAACAGTTGACCTGGCTGCTCTGAGAGGAGCGCCAGGTACGTCTTGACCCTTCGGTGGTCAAGGATGTAGTGTGTCAAATGAGGAGTGACTGATCCACATGTAATTTAAGGTTTTTGAAATATGTAGTTAAATTAAACACGATTTTTCGTATAGTTATGCGAATGATGGAAAGCATCGTGGTCTGGCACACACACACACACACACACGTTGTGTGGAGTCACTGGGTGGTTTGGAAGTGTTTATTTCCATTCATACTTTCGTAACTACAAACTATGGTATTTTTTCTTTGTTTCATATATAATGAAGATAATGCAGAGTATAAAATGCCATATACATTATTTATACATAATGTCATCTATACAGCTGTACTATGACTGTGTGTGTTCGTGCGTGTGTTGCCTCGTGATAGTTTGAGTGGGCCCCCGTCCAGAAAGGACACTGTTCTAACCTCCAGTACTGACCCAGGTGGGCTAGAGATTATGGTTTCCGAGTGTACCTGTACATAAAATGAATTTCAAAGACACTGTGATTCTAAAATGCTTTACATAATTCAATCTACAATGGAATTATGTACAGCAATGTAGTATCTATGTGTGAGACTGTGTGTATTTAAAATTCTGCTTAAATAACTAAGTACCACTGCCCCCCCCCCAGCACCCACCAGATGCTACGTGGTGCGAAAAATTCAGCCATTCATCAATTAGAATCTAAGACTAACGTCACCACAGCCACACCCCAATTAGAGTGACAGTCAACGTGGAGTCTTAGTCAAACTCAGCCACTATGGAGGCAACAATCATCCACAAACTCCTCAACTGAAGGAGCTTGCTAGCTAGTTGGCACGCCAGGGGATGGACTGGAGCTACTGAGGTCTTTCCCGACATTGTGTGACTTATCTTTGAAGCTTAACCCCCTACTACCAGCATCTGCTGCTTGTGAGCATCTGTTTAGTCATGCTGGGCTTATAATTTATTATGTGATTAATTTATGACACCCCACGGGGTGACAAGCCTAGTCATAAGACCATGCGGTCAGACAGTAATACAGTGATATCTCTGTTAGCCGGAACAATTGATGCAGAGCACTTCCGGGAATGAGAGATTTCCTGGTAAAGAGACAACTCTCTCAAAGCCGGAAAAAAATCCCTCATCCGGGAATTTTCCGGGTAACGGAAAAATATTCTAGTAAGTTCCAGAAATTACCCATTACATCATCTCTCAAACCTGGAAAAATATCCCGAATCTCTGTAATTTACCGGGTAACGGAAAAATTTTCTCGTAATTTACAGAAAATGAGCCTGATTTTCATCTCTCAAACCCTGAAAAACTCTCCCATCCCCGGGATTTTCCAGAATTTTCCGGGTACAGTAGAACGTCAATTTAAAGCGATTCAATTTAAGATTATTGATTTAAAGCGACACCCACAATTAAGGGCAATGTTTAAATTTAAAGCAAATCTTTCCTATTTTATGCGAGTCAATCTGGCGCATCATATTTTAAAATTCGCGCCTAATGTTTCTCTGGGCATGCTACACTGTCCTAAGGGCAAAGTTGTACTGTACATGTACTCAAAATAATGTACTAAATGATAACTAAGATTTTTGTCTAGTGCAAACTATAGCATGTTTATATTCAAATTAATCACTATCTTATAAGAATTTCAGCAATGTAAATTATATTCTCCCTGGTCACTTGTGTGACATTTTATAACCAAAAAACCTAAACTCAATCTAAAGGACATAAATAAACAAATAAATACTTCACTAGACCTTCGGCCCCAACTGTCAAACTTGTCACTGTCACCTTCCCTTTCTCCCTCCCCCCCATCTTCCCAGCCAGGGTTTGGTGTTTATAGGCTTAAAATTTTTATCTTATATAATATCACAGAGTAAAGTTAGGAGAATATAATTTGCATTGCTAGAATCCTTGAATATAATTTGCATTGCTAGAATCCTTGCAAGACAGCGAATAATTTGAATATAAACATCACATATTTTGCAAGAGATAAAAAATTTTGCCCTTTTTAATAAAATTAATTAGAACATGTCAGTTCAGTGATATTTTATAAGAGAAAAACTTAAAGTCACTCTTAAGGAGAGATAAATAAATAAGGACTAGACCTTGGCATCAACTGTCAAACATATCAACTCACCTCCTCCCCTCCCCAATCTTCACATTACCTGATCCCTAGTAAACAGACCATTTCATGTCCCATAATTTTAGCTGTGTTGATTTATGAGTGTTTGTTTTAACATAATACCACAAAAAACAATGTTTTGTTTATTCTAGGAGATGGGCTGAGGTGCATCTGGATAGACTTTCAGTCTTTTTAGTATTTTGTGTTTCTCTCAAGTACCAAACTTAATTATTCCATTGAAACAACACTTCGATTTAGTGTGAATTCGGTTTAAAGCGACCTCTCTTGGAACGTATCTCGTGTTATATCAACGTTCTACTGTACCGGGAAAATTTTCTCAGATTTTTCTGGAAAATGTACCCCTTGGAATATTGTTCCCAAAGCCGGAATTTTCCGGAAAATTCCAGCTTTGGTAAAAATTTTCCTAGAAAATTTCAATTCCAGCTATTGGAGAATTCCGGGTTCGAGGGACTCCGGCTAACAGAGATATTACTTACATTGGTACTCATGTCTCGCAGGACACGCTATGACTTGTGAAATGGAGACGACAATGGGAGTTAGCACCCTCCAAAGTGTGGGTAGCGTACAAGAACTAAATCTTAGTTATTACGAATAAGTAGGTGGTGACATATAGTGGTTAGTGAATTGTCCTGTGGCAGAAGATCCCTGACAGTAGGACAAGTCAAGTGTAATGATTGTTCATCAGACTACAGCTTACCGCCCAGAGAAATACAACACATATACTTGTAACAGTAAGTAGATGCCACGTGGTAACCCACATAGGTTGACACACCCTACAGTGACAGTAAGACCTGACCCAGGAGAGGTCACGGACAAGGTACCCGAGTTAACCAGGCGTTATGTCCGTGTTAGTCAAGAAACTACACCTGGACAAGTTGTCCCGACCTGACCCAAGAGAGGTCAGTCTCATTGTCCCAGAGTTCTCACCGCCACTCGATTACCTTAACCCCGCGACATGACCATGTTACTCAAGAAGCTACCCTCCAGCGAGTACACCTGTCACCTGACCAGACACACCCAGATTAGTGACGACATCTTCCGCTCAAGCCAATATAAAGGCCCTACAGCTCCCTCTCAGCAACAGTTGCATTCGGATTATTATTGTAATAGGGAGGGAGCCGACAGCTCCTCCCCAGAGGGAGACTTCCCTCTCGAGCACTGCGTCTCCAGCTCTTATGCTGAGAGCAATTAGAAAACCGAGGGCGGAAGCCCAAAGGTTTTTTGTGAACGAACATAAGAGTAGGAAGAGAGACAGTCATGGTATTCATACTAGCACGTGAATAATTGAAACGAAGAAAACCGTAAACAGTATACATATACAGTCAGTTCTGCTATAATGCGTGTTTTGTCAACGCGAATTGGCTGTAACGCGATTGATGAATAGAAGAACAATATTTGTAAAACGCGAACGCATGTTGGCTGTAACGCGATTCCACTCGAACGGTTTAAGTGTACAGTGGTCCCTCGGTTAACGAGCACAATCCGTTCTAGAAGGTTGCTCGTTAACCGAAACCATTGTTTCAATGGGTTTTTGGGTAATTGGTTCCAGCTCACCGAAAATGCCTAAATTCAACAAAAAAGGTGGAAAAGTACACTTACTTTGAGGTGTGTATGTAGAAGGCTCCTGGATGATGATGATGGGAATTAGAATGGGGGTGGAGGAGAAGGGAGAAGAGAAGGCATTGGGGTGGAAGAGAAGTCACCCCATGGTGCCATTTCACCTATAAAGTTTTAGTTCTCTTGGTGTAATTCAAGATTATTTTCTTTAAATCAACACTGCACTGCATTATATATTGTCAATATGTGAAATAAATTTCAAAATGACCAATAATTTGCTTGTAAACACAGAAAAAAGCGCTTTGTTGAAGAGAGTCTCAAGCAAGATGTTACCTCCACTGAAAAGACACAAAGACTGACGCCTGTATGCTGTGTTGGCAGGCTGGATGGCGTGCCACAAACTAGTGACCCTACCTTCAATTATGTTCAATAATTGCTAAAATGACTAAAAAATTTAATATTAAACTTTTAAATTATTGAATAGTATAAACTTCTTGATATTTACTAAAAGGGTAAGGAATTTAAGCCCTAGAACCGATTACTGTATTGGCGGACTAATACTACAGCTGGTGGACCGCCAAATGCAAGCTGAAACATGTGGAGGTCGGCTCGTAAGAAACTTGTTATTCGAGGGATTGCTCGTTAACCGAAGTTAAGAATCTTATGGAAGGTAACTCGTTAACCGAAATCTCGTTAACCGAGGAGCTCGTTAACCGAGGGACCACTGTACAGTATACAGTATTGTCGCTTGGCGTGGGGTTATGCAGTGTTTACAGTTCACGTTCGACATCACATGTTCAGTTGATTTATGTGTTTTGTTTGTGAAGAATTGCAGAAATAATTTATGTAATATTTATGTATACAGTATACCTGTACAGTATATGTAAATTGTAAAATTTTAAATAAAAGAGAAAAACAAAACACGTAGTGTTTTACACCCACGCTCTCTGTTTACATCACACACGATCAGTTTGAAACGCGTGGGAAGTTTTGAAGCATCCTCAGTGATTTTTGCCTACTGTTTCTCCAATTTTGTGAATATGGAAAAGAAGAATATCTCCGGGAAGCGTTCTGGTGATTGCATTTCCGGTGGTGATCGTAAAAGAAAGGCTATAACACTTGAAGAAAAGCTTGATGTTGTCAAGCGTTTTGAAAATAAGGAAAGAACATGTGATATTGTGCGTGTAACGGGAATAAGGGAGTCTACTTTACGCACCATTAGAGACAATGCAGGAAAGATTAAAGCAAGCTGTATTGCTGGAAAAACCTTGAGTGTTAGCAAAAGTGTGAGATCACGGCCAAAGGAACTTGAGGAGATGGAATGGCTTCTAAGTGTTTGGATAGAAGATCAAACGAAAAAGCGATCCGGGACCAGCTTCCTCACCATTAAAGAGAAAGCCTTATCAATATATGAGGACCCAAAGAAAAAAGCTGAAAATCCTGCTGATGTGATTGCCTTTAGTGCTAGTAGTGGATAGTTTTCTGGTTTTAAGAACCGCTATGCGTTTCGTAATGTAAAGTTATGTGGTGAAGAAGCAAGTGCCGACGAAGCAAATACGCGGGCATTTCCTCCCACTGTAAAGAAATTGATTTAGGAAAAAGGCTACATCTTAGACCAAATTTTAAATTTGGATGAAACAGGTTTATACTGGAAGCGCATGCCAACAAGAACTTACATTTCCAAGAATGAAGCACATGCTCCAGGCTTTAAGGCTGCGAAGGACTGCGTGACAGTGTTGTTCGGTGCAAATGCTAGTGGAGACTTAAAGCTTAAGCCTGTGCTGGTGTATCACTCTGTCAACCCGCGAGCTTTAAAGGGTTACATAAAGTCTACTCTAGGTGTTCACTTTAGGTCAAGCAAAAAAGGTTGGATGACCGGACAAATTTTTTCTGACCTTCTTATGGATGTTTTTGAAAATGTTTCTAAAAATTATTGCAAGAAGAAGAATATGGATTTTAAGATTCTCCTCATTTTAGATAATGCGCCAAGCCACCCTCCCACCATTGCTGAGCTTTCTGACAATATCAAAGTGCTCTTTCTACCTCCAAATACAACATCTCTCCTTCAACCAATTGACCAAGGAGTAATAGCAGCCTTCAAAGCCTATTATTTGAGGCGTACGTTTAAGAAACTTATTGCAGCTACTGAGGAAGGAAATGATAAGGCCAGTGTTCTTCAGTTTTGGAAAAGTTTCAACATCAAGCATGCAAATGACATCATTGTGGAGGCCTGGGGTGATGTAAGTAAGGACTGCTTGAGTGGAGTTTGGCAGAAGCTTCTCCCAGATTTAATTCATGATTTTACAGGCTTTGATGCATCAGAGGAGCTCCCAAAAATTAAAGAAAATTGTGTTTCTCTTGCAAAGCAAGTTGGCTTTGCTGAAGTGGAAAGTGCTGATGTTGAGGAACTGCTCGAGTTCCACTGTGAAGACCTCTTTACAGCTGATCTACAACAACTTTTTGCTGCTGGGGAAATAGAAGATGCCGAAGATGATGAAGTCAAGGATGCAAAATCACGAGAGCTTCCCACTTCTGTTTTGTCTTCTATCCTGAGGGAAGTTGATAAGCAGTTGCAGATCTTGGAAGGCAATGACTACAATGAAGAAAGGAGCAGGATTGCAGTTCGTGGTGATAAATCTTTTTTGGCACCTTATGAACAGCTTCTTTGCGAAAGAAGAAAGACGGCATAGCAGCAAACATTAGACGTCTTTTTTAAGTTAACCCCCAAGAAGCAGTCTGAAGACACTGAACCACAGCCATCCACTTCTGGAATTAGATGTTTTTTCGTCCCTCCCATGTAACCAAAACTGCACCTGATGATGACAATGATATTGATGATGACGATGACAATTCTCAACTCCTTTCTGCATGACTCCTCAACCTCAACATCAACCTTCTCCGCCATCAAGTTATATTCATATTTCTTCAAGGTAAAGTGTAACATTTAATGTATGATTTCATTATTAGATATGAATGTAACATTTATTTAGACTGTGCTATCCTTTGTATTAGGCTAACTACTAAATTTTTTTCGATTTCGAGTAATCTGCACCTAACCCTATTTTCTCCATAAGCCCTGTTATTTCTATTGCGCAAATTTCTACAACGCGAGGTTTTACAAGAACACAACTATCGCGTTATAGCAGAACTGACTGTATGTATATATAAATAGATATATTCACATATTCTCTTTCAGTGAAGACGAGCCCGGGAGGGCACAGCGACATTCACTGAATGACTTAAAGGCAAGGAATAATCACAACGATCTAAACGACTTCACAAAGAAGATGTGTTGTGGTCGCCATGATGTTGACCAGAGATCGTATAAGAAATTGTCCCAAATACAATAATTGAGAGACATAACAAAATAAAAGTCACTCTACTTCATCACTGTGCAAATAAATACAAATGCCGTATATAAAATTCTCGTGGAGCTTAGTATTTCAGCAATTACAACACAAATTCGCGAAGCTTTCCCTTGTGTGTATTTACAGCTGAATCGCCAGGCAAGAAGATGAAGGTCGTGATGCGTATGGTGGGGGGTGAAGGAGGGGGTTTTGAGAATTGCAATTAAATCAATTAAATGCCAGGTAGCGAAGTGTCCTCCTAATATTACTTATTAAGTAATTATTAGAGGTTTTAATTGCCTGTATGTTCGCCTGACGAGTTAGCTAGAAATTAGCATACCTAGGTAACATTGATATATATACAGTCAACCCTCACTTTACGCAGTCCCAAATTCCGCGTTTCGACGTTTACACGGAGCCCTGCCAGAACCCAGGATGCTCACATTCCACGGTGGGTGTACCCCTTTACATGGGTGAAGTATAATTTTTTTATTCAGCTCATAAAATTCATACAAATTATCCGGCCAGAATATAATTTACATTGCTGGAATTCTTACAATTTGATGATCATTTTGAATATAAACATCATAGATTTTGCATTAGACATACAAATTTTAGATATAATGTTTACTCTGAGTAAATGTGTTATCTTTTGTGCAAAATATATGACATTTATATTCAAAATATTCATGGTCTTACAAGGAATCCAGCAATGTCAATTATATTATCCTAACTTTAATCTGTTTTATAATTTATTACTAAAAAGGTAAACAGTCTGGTATTCCCACACATTCATCTGGTAGGCAGGGATGGTGGGGGGTGGGAGGGAGGGAGGGACCGGAGACCGACCACCTGGCACCAGGGTGTGAAGAATAATTTTTTTTTATTAACTGAAGATATTTGTTTTAGCTCATAAAATTCATACAAATTACCCGGCCAGAATATAATTTACATTGCTGGAATTCTTACAATTTGATGATCATTTTGAATAAAAACATCATATATTTTGCATTAGACATACAAATTTTAGATATAATGTTTACTCTGAGTAAATATGTTATCTTTTGTGCAAAATATATGACATTTATATTCAAAATATTCCTGGTTTTACAAGGAATCCAGCAATGTCAATTATATTATCCTAACTTTAATCTGAGGTATTATTTAAAACTAAATGTTAAAATCTAGTTTTTTCACCCAACCTTTCTCTTGAAGAGAGGATTGGTGGGGGGTGGGGGGGGAGGGTTGGGACGGACCGACCATCTGGCCCGGTTGGAACAGGGTGGGAGGCAAGGTGGCGGTACTTTGATTGACAGATAGTGTCGTGAAGAATATTTTTTTTTTATTAACTGAAGATATTTGTTTTAGCTCATAAAATTCATACAAATTACCAGGCCAGAATATAATTTACATTGCTGGAATTCTTACAATTTGATGATCATTTTGAATATAAACATCATAGATTTTGCATTAGACATACAAATTTTAGATATAATGTTTACTCTGAGTAAATATGTTATCTTTTGTGCAAAATATATGACATTTGTATTGAAAATGTTCCTGGTCTTACAAGGAATCCAGCAATGTCAATTATATTATCCTAACTTTAGTTTGAGGTATTATTTATTACTATACCTGGTTTTCCCCCCAAAATTTCTCAGAGAGGGAAGAGCCAGCCAGTGTAGTGTGAGAAGAGGGGGAGGGAGTTGAGTCCATTATTTGAATGGACATTAACTTGGCGACTGTATTTCTCTATTTCTCTTAAGTATTAATTGTGTGCATGTACCATCATAAAATTAAGATGTTATTTTTACTAGAACATAGGTATTGTGTTGGAAAAAGTGGAGTTTGGGGGTCAGCTGGTCTCTATTTCATTTAATCCCATATGTTATGTTATTCACTTTACGCATTTCTCACTTTCTGCGGTACCCTGTGGGTTACATTAACCGCGTAAAGTGAGGGTTGACTATATATATATATATATATATATATATATATATATATATATATATATATATATATATATATATATATATATATATATATATATATATATATATATATATATATATACACAGTCATGCGCCGGTTAACATCCTAGATACGTTCTTGGAATCATGATGTTAACTGAAATGGACGTTGTCCGATCATCACATAAACTTTTTATTTTCACTTAAGTGTATGTGGAATACTATATACGTAAATATACACTTTTACTCTTAAATCACTACTGTAATGTGATACAGGTGATTAATTTTTATCTCTTGTGCAAAATACATGACGTATATATTAAAATTATTCACTGTTTTACAAGGATTCCAGCAACGCGGAGCAGATGGGGAAGAGATAGGGTAGGATGGATGGAGGGGGCATGGGGGGAGGGGAGGTAGTATGTTTGACAGTTGGCACAGGCCCAGGTCTAACGCATGTATATTTATCAGTTCTTAGGTGACTAAGTATCTCTTATAAAAAGCCAGTGAAATGACCTGGGTGAATATAATTAACATAGCTGGGATTCTTGTAACATAATGATTAATTTGAATATAAACATGCTATAATTTGCACTAGACAAAACAATTTTAGTACCGTAAATCAAATTAGTACATGTGCACTCCAGCTTTGCACTAAGGTCATTTATTTATATTACGTTTCTTTTAGTATGGTGTGTGCATGTAAATGAATGAAAATAAATGAACAAATCTATGTAAATCTACCCAAAAATACAGTTGAAAAACTTTTTTATAAAATGTACTACAGAACTGTACACTAATGTACAAAATTTTTTATCTCTTGAGCAAAATATATGACGTTTATATTCAAATTATTGGCTGTCTTGCAAGGATTCCAGCAATGCAAATTATAATCTCCTAAATTTAGTCTGAGATATTATAGAAGATAAAAACTGTAAGCCCAAAAGCCTGGCTGGGGAGGGAAGGAGGGAGGGAGGGAGGGACTGACGGAACCAGCCACGCCACCCAGCAAGGGGTTCGGGAGGGGGGTGGGGGGTTGAGGTGATAAGTTTGAGGCAAAGGTCTCTGTGTGTTTATTTAACAGTCCTACAAAGCTTCTTTCATTTTAAAATGCCAGTGATATGACATAGGAGAATATAATTAACATAGCTGGGATCCTTGTGAGATACTGATTTATTTGAATATAAACATGTTATAATTCGCACTAGACATAACAATTTTAGTACCGTAATCAAATTAGTACATGTGCAGTCCAGCTTTGCACTAAGGTCATTTATTTATTTTACGATTCTTTTAGTATGGTGTGTGCATGTAAATGGATGAAAATAAATGAAGAAATTTATGTAAATCTACCCAAAAATACAGTTGAAAAACTTTTTATAAAATGTACTGCAGTATTGTGCACTAATGTACTACATTTTGTATATCTTGAGCAAAATATATGACCCTTATATTCAAATTAATCTCTGTCTTGCAAGGATTTCAGCAATGCAAATTATATTATCCTAACTTTAGTCTGAGATATTATATAAAATAAACATAAAGAAATCACCAATCGTTTATCTTGGAACACGAGGGTGGTGGAAAGGCGGGGGGAGGGGGCGGGAGGTGACAGAATGTCTGGCGTTTGTTTGTTTATTTATTTATTTGAGATATGATTTGACAGTTGGCACTGAAGGCCTGCCTGCGTGTTTATTTATCATTACTTAAGAGTGAGTAAGCTCTTCTCATAATTTTCCACCCAAACGACCTGGGTGAATATAACTTACATTGGAGGGATTCTTGTAAGATAGTAATTTATTTGAATGTTTTTTTTTTTCAATTTAAATTTTAATTGTTTATTCCTTGATAGAGGAAGAGGGATCCTAGTGCTGTCACTTGGTACCCCTGTACCATAACACCAGAAGCAACTGGCCAGTGTCACAAGTATATACAGTACATTACAGTCATCCCTTGGTTATCGCGCCTAATTGGGACCCCGCCAATAACGAAAGTACAGAACCTATGGGATTTATTCTAATTGGTTCAGGCACCCAAGACCCAACCCCAAGTTTCCCATTTTACAACCATTTAGACCCACTAAATATATATATAATGTTATGGTAAATATCATAAACACACATAGGCAAGGCTAGGTTTATTACAAAGTGATGAAAAGGGTACGCTTAATACTGTAGTGCACAAAACATGTAGCTATGCTTTTTTTATTTGGTCCCCCGTCACACGAGCCCGTTTTCTCTCACATCAGGACGCCTGAGTCCTCCGTTTTCTCTCTTAATCTTAGAGTGCACCAGAAACTTTACTATTTTTAGTAATGCCACAGAATTTGAAATTGCAACCCCAATTGCAACTGGGGTTGCAATTGTTGAGGCAACTAGATATGTCTGATTACAGCAAATGTGTTATTGTCAATTTGTAGGTGAAAGACTTTATCCTCAATAGATGTAGGTTAACATTTCACCCGTAGGCAAATGCTTAAAAAAAGCCTAAGTAAGGAAGCATATTCCTTTAACACATAATATCTGACCAGTATGGGGAGGATCATCGTGTCTCTGTCAGGGGGTCGTGGAGTGGTGGTCCAGCAAGCGTCATGTTGTTGTTGTTGGTTTTTTTTTTTTGAAGGCACGGACGGCGTATATGCAGTTGGACGTTGTTTGGTGGGACGTTAACTTGACGCGCTGACTTCTAACATGTATGTATGTAGACAGCATGTAATAATAATATATATATATATATATATATATATATATATATATATATATATATATATATATATATATATATATATATATCATGTAAATCCACAATGGAAACGTGGATAAGATAAATTTTGATAAAATCACACGGGAAAATGGAAACAACGGAGTACCTTAGCTTTCGTCTTTATTCAAGACATCTTCAGTTGCCTCTGAAGATAATGCTTGAATAAAAAATATATATATATATATATATATATATATATATATATATATATATATATATATATATATATATATATATATATATATATATATATATATATATATATATATATATATATATGCAAGAAAATCACTGTAGTTGCGCGTAATCCAGGTATATGCTGATAACAACAAGGAAAGAAGAAAACACAAAGTTCCCAAGCGCTTTCGTGTAATTCACATATTCAGGGGTGAGTACAGACTAAGGAGATGTACAAAACAAGGTGTATATATACGGAGGAGGGTGAGATCAGGTCCACAATGGTCAGGTATTAGTTATGACCCTACTAATCTTTAAAAAGCACAGCAACGGTCAGTAGTCAGGTCAGAGGGTAATTTGACCCAACCTTCTCACCTGGTTACAAATCTTCTTAATTACAAAATTGTCCAGTTTGTACATGCCATTACTCAAATTCATGTTGACTGCTTCGGTATGTTTAATGAGACTAGATTCTATAATGCTCCTACTGTCAATTGAATTACAAGGTAATATTGAGGAGGCATTATCCCAGTCAATGCAATGCTTATTATCCCTCAAATGAACAAACAGAGCATTGGATTCCTGGCCTGTCCTAACACTATATTTATGTTGTTTAAGTCTAGTTACAAGATCTTTGCCTGTCTAGCCTAAGTAAAACATATTACATTCCTTGCAAGGAACCTTATAAATGCAGCCACCTGTATTGTTGGGGGAGTTCTTGATTAACTTTTGTTTAACAGTGCATGAGTTTTTAAATGCCACATTGACGTTACAGGATTTTAGTTGCAAAGAAATTTGAGAGAATTTTTCTTTTGAAATGGTAATACTAAGAGATTCTTATGGTCATGGGTGGGCTTGGGATCAGTTCTATAGAAAGATTTCTTAGTTAAGGCATTTGTCGATGAAAGACCTAGGGTACTTGTAAGGTTCAAGCCAATATTACAGATATATTTATATTCCTTATCAATGAATTCAGAGCTGCAAATTCTCAAAGCACGCAAAAACATTGATGAAAATACTGACTGTTTGACTTTATTATGGTGGGCAGAATAATAATGAATGTATGAACACATTAGTAGGTTTCCTATAAATACTGAACTTGAAGGCGTTACCTATTCTGTGGATCAGACAGTCTAGGAAAGGCAATTTACAGTCATGCTCTAATTCCACAGTGAATTTGACCGAGGGGGCTAAGTTATTAAGTTGTGGCAGGAAAGCTTTTAGGTCCTCATTAAATGGCCAGAGACATAATACATCATCAACATATCTAAATCAGACTGCTGAAGGTGATAACATATTACTTAATAGTTTCTTTTCAAAGAATTCCATATATAGGTTGCTTAATACAGGTGAGAGTGGATTACCCATTGCCATACAAAATCTTTGAGCATAATATTCTCCATTGCATTCAAATTTACAATCCTTAATACATCGTTTGATGAGTTCGATGAAGTCGTCTTTCGGGACGGGCAATGAAATATTATCCAGGGAATCTACGAGCAACTCCAGTAAATCATCAACTAGGATCTTTGTAAAGAGTGATGTTACATCAAAACTGACCAGTTTAAAATCATAATTAATGTGTAAGTTATTGAGTGTATCAACCAGATCCATATTATTCTGAATATTAGAGTTAGAAATGTTGCCGACTGCTGCGGTGCTTTTGGAAGATTAGTAGGGTCATTACCTAATACCCTGGCCATTGTGGACTTGATCTCACCCTCCTCTGTATATACATACCTTGTTTTGTACTTCTCCTTAGTCTGTACTCACTCCTGAAGATGTGAATTACACGAAAGCGCTTGGAAACTTCGTGTTTTCTTCTTTCCTTGTGGTTATCAGCACGCACGCACGCATGCACACATAGAGTGGGCCGACCGCCAGACTACCCTTTTTTGGGATATCGCCGACACAATACGTACGTTGTAGTAAAAATAACATCTTAATTTTATGATGGTATGCACACACAATAAATATTTAAGAGAAATATCAATACAGTCGGCCCTTAACTTACGCGAGTTTATAATACACGGATTTGCAAATACGCGGATTGCCCCGCCGGAGGATATTCTGTACATTGAAGTAATTGAAGTTCATTCAAATCGCGCGCCAATCAACTCGAGCGTGGCACCGAACACGGTACACCGACAGCTCCCGCAACCTCATACACACACGCATAGCTCTCCCTCACTCAGTCTCGTTGTAACCACGCTTGTGTTGACATCAGCATTGTAGTTGCAAAAATATTACATTTCCGTGAATGTATTGTATCAAGCACAGTATGAATAGAATATCACTAATATAAGAATATTTTAACCGAAAACTACTAAAAAAACGAGTAACATATCTTGAACATCGGAAGGTTAGGTAAAGTCTTTTGTTTTCATGTAGTTTATCCTAATTTACATTGAAATGCATTACG
The DNA here is from genome assembly GCF_018991925.1 of Homarus americanus. Classification (NCBI taxonomy): domain Eukaryota; kingdom Metazoa; phylum Arthropoda; class Malacostraca; order Decapoda; family Nephropidae; genus Homarus; species Homarus americanus. The sequence goes on along the minus strand of NW_024748502.1, from coordinate 9,571,021 downwards.
TTTCAGCAAAACTACTATTTATTTCTGAGAATATGGAAATGTAATATTTTGCTGAAATGACGTACGTATTACAGTGGAAAGTGACGAAAGCAATGACTCGCTTTCTTTCGTTCAAAAGATGTTACCGTAATTGCTTTTCGAATGGTTTTCAGTTAAAAAAACTGTTGTATTACAATAATATTCTATCCTAATTCACTTGTGATGCAACAGTTATTTTAACTGAAAACCATTCGAAAAGCGATTACGGTAACATCTTTTGAACGAAAGAAAGCGAAAGTCAATGTTTTCGTCACGAGTTTATCCCACTTTCCACTGTAATACGTACGTCATTTCAGCAAAAATATTACATTTCCGTGAATGTAGTTTATCAAGCACAGTATGAATATAATATCATTGTAATATAACAGTATTTTAACCGAAAACTATTAAAAAAAACGAGTAACATCTCTTGAACATTGGAAGGTTAGGTAAAGTCTTTTGTTTTCGTCATGTATTTTATCCTATTTTATATTGAAATACATCACGTTTTAGCAAAACTACTACAGTAATACCCCGCTTAACGCGGTTTCGCTTAGCGCGATTTCACGTATACGCGGAGAGTGTCAGGCTCGAGACGCTATTTTTAGATTCGCCCCACCCGCCTGCTCCCGCCTCCTCCCTCCTCCTGGGCAAGCCGCGCGTGGTAAGGTTGCGCAGTGCATGTCTCTGTTGCGTGATCACTGACGTCATATGACGTATCGGACTGTGATTGGCCATGCATCCCTACCCCCCTCTGCTGCTAGCTGTAATTGGCTTAAAGTATTATGACGTGTCCACCCGGGGGAGGGAGGGAGGGAGGAAAGACGACGCTTGACCTAGCCGCGGCAGTTTCATCCCTCCAGGCCGCTCCGTGTATACGTGAACCCATTGTTCTGTGAAATGGCTTCCGCCGGACCACCACCGCCACCAGAGAGAGACCTTTCCTTACCTGGACCCAGCCACCCTAAGCCCAAGAAGACACGCCGTGGTCTAAGCTACGAAGTGAAATACCAGATCATTCAAGATTTGGAGAAAGGAACACGGCAAGTTGATCTCGCGCGCCAGCATGGCGTCAACGAATCTACGATTCGCACTATCAAGAAGGATGCAGCCAAGATCAAAGAGCACATGAAAATCACAAAGTCTGCAGGTGCTTCAATGATCAAGTATTGCCAGAACAGGGTGCTGGCAAAAGTGGAAAATTTGCTGGTGAGTTATTTGATTCATCAGGCGCGACGCAACATGGCGGTGGACACGCGCTCAGTGCAGGAGTACGCACGTGAGCTATACGCAGCAGTGTCACGTAAGCTGGGAATTGCAGAGCCCAAACCCTTCAATGCTTCCTCTGGTTGGCTGCATAGGTTTAAGAAGAGGAACAAGATCACCAACATCAACATTGGTGGTGAGGAAGCGAGTGCTGACCGTGTGGCGGCTAGAGATTTTCCTCCGTTCTTACGTGAGATTATGGAGGAAGGACAGTACACCGACGACCAGGTGTTTAACATGGACGAATCTGGTCTTTTCTGGAAAAAGCTACCTTCCAAGACCTTCGTTGTAAAGAATGCCAGCAAGATTCGGGGCCGGAAGATGCAGAAGGAACGCATCACCGTCCTGTTTACCACCAATGCCTCCGGTACCTGTAAACCAAAGTTATCGGTGATTCACACAGCCCGCAAGCCGCACGCCTACAAGAATATGGACATGAACAAGCTTAATGTCCACTGGCTAACCGCACGTAAGGCGTGGATGTCCTCTTCTCTGTCCCTCTTCTGGTTTGACGACTGTTTTGTTCCCGACGTGAAGAAATTCTGCGAGCAACAGAATGTTCCATTCAACATTTTGTTGCTCCTTGACAACGCACCTGGACACTCGCCCCTACTTATGGATCGTCACCCCAACGTAAAAGTGGTCTTCCTTCCTCCCAACACTACGTCATTAATCCAGCCCATGGACCAGGAGTTGATCTGCAATGTGAAAGCTGCGTACTCTGCAAAGAAGTTCAAGCTCCTGAACGACTCTACCAACACCAAGGATGAGTTGTGTAAGATGGATGACACCGACAGCGAGAGTAAAAGCGACGAGGACAAGGAACAAGAGGTGGTGACTCAAGAAGTTCTCGTCAAACAATTTTGGAAGAAGTTTAACGTCAAACAAGCTGTAGACTTCTTGGTGGAGGCATGGGATCAGCTGTCTCTTGCTACGATTCATCACGCATGGAGACATGTGTTGCATGGCATGCCAGCTGAGAGGAGGAGTGAACCTGTGACTGGTGAGGTTCAGACTGTTGCAGTAGCAGTGGACCTTGCCAGAGAAGCTGCGCTCAATATTACAGCTGAAGGCTTCTCCGAGACCACCAACGAAGACATCCTGGAGGTGATCAGAGATCCTGAAGTGACTGCCGACGAGATGTTGGAAGAAGATCACGTCAGTGAAGAGGAGGAAGAAGGTGCGTCATTCTCCGAAGAACACAGTTTAAGTCATAGTGATATTAAGGGTGCCATGGAGTGTGCAGAGAAAATGAAGTCTTTCCTTTCCCGCGACAATAACGATGACCGTTATGAAGTCTTCCACACCCGGCTGGTGCAGGCTATGGAGCCGTACATCACGGTGTATCAAGACAACATAAACACCAGCCGTCAAAAAAGCATAACCGAGTTCTTCGCCCGCAACCCACCACAGCCAGCCCAAGCCAGTGATAGTGACAGAGGTAGAGGCAGTGAAGATGACTTTGAGGGATTTGTCAGGGAGGCCATAACAAGTGTGGGTGACTCACCTGAGGGCTAGTATCCTGCCCTCTGCCTCGGAACCAGCCTCCATCCCCGTACGCCGACCCATCTCTTCTACAAACGTAAGTGTTCAACATAACTTTTATTTTTCCTAACCTAACCTTTATTTTTCCTAACCTAACCTCTTCTATATTACTTGTTTTTTCATACCATCATAAAGTTAAGATAAAATTTTTACTACAACATAGTTGTGTGTCGTCAAAAAGTGGAGTTTGGGGGTCGGGCCAGTTTCTATTGGAATTAATCCCATATGTTCTGTTGTTCACTTAGCGCGGTTTTCACTTAACACGGTACCCTGTGGGTTTTACTGACAGCGTTAAGCGGGGCACTACTGTATTTATTTCTGAGAATATATTCATTCAGGCACAGTTTAGGTAAAATATACATGTGCTGTAACATTTTTTTAATTGAAAACGATTCGAAAAACACGTACCCTCTAGCCCTGTTCAAGGAGAAGACTGGGAGGAGCTGTTTGGTTCTTAAGACGATGACAAGGAAAATGATTTTGATGGATTTTAATGAAAATATTCAGAAAGACTCTGGCACTGTCAAGGAAAGTGGCTGCTGAAGGCTTCCAGGACATGGCAGAGGACGAGATTAGGGAGCTAATTGAAGAGCACGACACTGAGCTGACCGAGGAGGATCTACAGGAGTTAGTAGACTCAGGCAAGGAAGAGGAAGCGAAAGTGAAAGAGGATGAGGAAGAGCACCAAGAAATAACGTTGGAGAAGTTGGGGGAGATGACCAGGAATATTGAGGAACTGAAAAACCTGGCCTATTGTATGGACCCCTCCATGGTGCGTGCCCTGAAATTCATGCGAGGGATGGATGACGTTTTCGCTCCATACAAAAACATCTTGGAAGAAAAGAAAGAAAGAGACGACAACTCCCCATCGCCATGTTCTTTGATCACCGAAGGAGAGATTTAACACCATCAATCACTGGCGGCAGTGAGGAAGCAGCTGAATCCACCGTCGCCCCCACTTCACCACCCGTTATGGAATTGAGTGACGATGAGCCCGATGACCCCCGTCCTGTCGCCGAGGATAGGTACTGTACAGTAGAGTGAAATCTCTTTTTTTTTTAATAGCTTTTCTTGCCATGTTTATTGTTTGTAAAAATGCACAGCACAGTACAGTTCAGTACTGTACATAGGAAGTGGAGGTGCAGTTATTCACAAAACATTTGTGTTCGTTGTTGGCACTAGTGAAGGTGAGGAGGTGGAGGAGGGAGCGGAGGGAGCGAGTTGGGAGGAGTGGTGACCTTGGACGCGGGAGCAGGGATGAGTGGAGATGCCAGCCAGTACATTACGGGTGTATCAATTGTTTTTATAGCTATTTTTGCATTTTAATATTAAATATTGTACATTACGTTTCAACAAAAACTACCATTTATTTCTGAGAACATGGAAATGTAATATTTTGCTGAAATGATGTACGTATTAAAGTGGAAAGTGAGATAAAATTGTGACGAAAGCAATGACTTTCTCTTTCTTTCGTTCAAAAGATGTTACCGTAATCGCTTTTCGAATGGTTTTCAGTTGTGGGATTATAAGGCTAATGATAGGATAGAATATTATTGTAATACAGTACGAGTACAGCAGTTTTTTAACTGAAAACCATTCGAAAAGCGATTACGGTAAAATCTTTAGAATAACGAAAGAAAGCGAAAGTCATTGTTTTCGTCATGATTTTATCCCACTTTCCACTGTAATATGTATGTCATTCCAGCAAAAATATTATATTTCCATATTTATTTCTGAGAATACCTATATTCATTCAGTCACAGTTAAGGTAAAATATACTTGTGATGTAATATTTTAATGAAAATATGGTATCGTAGTTTTCTTTTGTTTCAAATTTAATTAACAAAGATTGATGTTTCAAATGTAATGAACAAAAATTTATGTACGGTATCTATAAATAAACTTTAATAAATGAATACTTTATGTTTTACATCGTCCTGTGCTACCATACCATGGATTTGGCTACTTTGGGCTTGCTATGATGACGCAAGAGATCTGCCCTGGCAACTGTACCGACACTCACAGCTGGTGGTGCGTTGGTGCATCGTTTCCATTGTTTACTGGTAATTACTGGTAAATATTTTTCAACCTAACGAAACTATTACCCGTTTAGAGGTCGACCCCCAATTTTTTGCCAAATAATTTGGTCTTAAAAACTTGAACTACACACAGGTATATACGGTAAATAAGGACATGGGGGGGGCCAGGTTTGTTTTTGGGGGGGGGGGGCAGCACATATACGCGGATTTTTAACATCCACGGGTATCTCTGTTACGTAACCCCCGCGTATGTTAAGGGCCGACTGTAATGTTACCGCCGCAGTAAGATAAACTAGGAGAGAGAGAGAGAGAGAGGGTGAGAAGAGAGGCATAGTGTTGACAACGTGTTTGTTGACGTGTTTAATATGAAACAGATGGCCCTTGCCTCGGGCTGCGATTGGGCTGGGATTGCTCTCACAGTAGTCTACCGATTCTTGCAGGAGAAACAACACGCTGGTCTAACCTTAGACCCTAAAACGTGAGTGTGATCGTGAACTAGTAAAGCCTCTAAATAAAAACTCTAAATAACTTTAATAAGTACATTTATGTACAGGAATTTGATCATATTATACAAATTGTCTCCTGATGTATCAACAGTTGTAACATGTGAGTCATATTTAAGATGTTAACAGGCTATGTCCTGTATATTGATTTTTTTTTTTTTATTATTTATTGGGCACTCCCCTACATCCTTGTGTAAGGTGAAGTGCAGAAGCGTTTACAGCGCCCAACAGGGAAGCATGCTAAGTTCGTGCTTGCCTTTATGTCTCATGAGTTAAGGGCGTAGAAGCCTGAAGAGTCAAGGGCGTAGAAGCCTGAAGAGTCAGTGGTTTATGTCATCAAGTTATTGGACGTTCCAACAACTTGTCCCTGAATACGAATTCGCAACTTTCGACTTACAACAGGTACCTACTTTACTGCTAGGTGAACAGGGACTAATGGGGGCTAGGAAGTATGTCCAAACAACTTCCACCGGCCCGGGAATCGAACCCGCGACATCTCGCTTGCGAGGCAAGAACGGTACTGCTTCTACCACCGGTCCCCCAAGTGTATATTGATTGTATTATTCATACTATGTGTCCTGAGATAACAGCATTTGTTATATGTAAATTGTTCTTTAATAGGTTTTCACTGAATTATATGGTACGAGTCAACGTTGAGGGTTTATTTCTCCAGCAACAAACCAATAACGCTCCTATGAGCGTTAACAGTCAAAACGTATACGAGAGGGCTGTCGAAGGGAATTCTCAACTACGATGAGGACTGTAATGGCCCCTGTCTCATCAACAGAAGTATTATATAAATGGGTTATTTACATCTGATTTATATTCAGATTCACCCCCTGTAAGTTTCCACTAACTATGAGGAGGACATGAACTGATCACGTGAACGGTAGCTTCCCCAAGAGGGAGAAGCCCAATTGACTATAGTCAGCAAATATGTAAGAGCGCTCCATGCGACGCCTTTAGTCAGTCTCACTCACAAACAAATATCGAACGGACGTTGATTCACGTCTAGTTACATAGACGCCGTCCCTTTCTCACCACACTCATAAATAGTGGAACTTATGGTTGATCTACACTCAGGAATTATACAAATAATACTTTTTAAGAAAAGAAGAAACTTCAATTGGGTTTCGTTACTAAAGCCTAATATAATATATGTGTAGCAACCTGGTTAACTTGGAATTAACAAACCGGTTCATAGGTGGCAGCTCGTGTGGGTACGAAAACGACATATCAGTCTACGTACCAAGGCGTCAGTGTTTGTAAAAATAATAAAAACAAAAAACAGTGACGTGTTACAAACAATCCGAGTGTTAAGACTATATCCCGTATTGAGACGATATTTAGAGAGTGCTTCTCATTCTGTTGCCCAGAAGAGGTGCAGAATTATTAAAAATAACTGCAACTGAGTTATTAAATCATACAGCCTGTTGGAATCCCTGTTAGTAACAAGTCTGGCCCGGCGAAGAAAGCATCGTGTCAGCAGTCTACCCTTGGGTGTGGTCTACAGTGTTGCAGACATTCTCATACACTTTCACAAGTGTCTGGACGGCTGTGTGGTTTCGCGATCGTTGATTGCAGCATTTCCGGTGTCATCAGACAGTCCTCCATATATACGGGACTGCATATGATTTGACAATCAGTGAAGGCGACATCGTATCGGCGCATAGAAGAAGACTCGATCCGGCTTACTCAGCAGCACCTGATCGTACTGTGGAGGTACTCCCCTGTCGTGAAGTGGACTCACCCGACGTTCGTCATTTGCAACGCGTCTCCCTGGTTGCTAGGGGCAACCTCACATATGCATAGCAGCGGCGCGCGCAGAGACCTTTGGACTCCACCCGACTCCACCCTACCAGCTTGGATGGATCGCGTTTTCTATACAGACGCTATAACTCCTGTACAGTATTACCCCGCTGTACGCGTTTTCTTTTACGCGTTTCCATGTTTACGCAGTACCCTGCCAGACCCGGAATGCTCACTTTACGCGGTGCATGTACTCTTTTATGAGGAGAGCGGCTGGCAGTCATCTCGCGCCGCGCCATTTTTGGATTCAACCCTCCAGCCATCCCGCCATGTTGGGTAAGTTGTGCAAGTAGGTTGAGCAGTGTATGTCTTTGTTGCGTTATCGCTGACGTCATATGACGTATCGGACTGTGATTGGACCAAGCATCCTTACCTCCCTCCCCCGCTAGCTGTGATTAGTTTAATGTAATATGACGTGCCTCGCCGCGGGAGCGTTCAAGCCCCTTGACCTACTCGCGTCAGTTACACCCCTCCCGGATACACCATGTATATCGGTATCTATTGTTCCATAAGAATGGCTGCCACCGGACCACCACCACCACCACAAACAAACCTTGCATTACCTGCACCCAGCCGCCCTAAGCCAAAGAAGATACGACGTGCCCTGAGCGACGAGGTGAAGTACAAGATCATCCAAGAGTTGGAGAAAGGAACAAGACAGGTTGATCTCGCGCGCCAGCATGGTGTTAACGAATCTATGATCCGGACAATCAAAATGGATGCAGCCAAGATAAAAGAGCACATGAACATCACAAAGTCTACAGGTGCTTGTATGATCAAGTATTGCCACAACCAGGTGCTTCTCAAGACAGAGAAATTACTTGTGAGCTACTTAATTCGTCAGGCAAGACGGAACATGGCGGTGGAGCGCGCTCAGTTAAGGAGTACGCACGTGAACTGTATGCAGCAGTGTCACGTAAGATGAGAATTGCAGAGCCCAAACCCTTCAATGCTTCCTCTGGGTAGTTGCAGAGGTTTAAGAAGAGGAACAAAATCACCAACATTAACATTGATGGTGAAGAAGCTAGTGCTGACCGTGTTGCGACTAGGGATTTTCCTCCGTTTTTACGTGATATTATGAAGGAAGGACAGTACACCGACGACCAGGAGTTTAACATGGACGAATCTGGTCTTTTTTGGAAAAAGCTACCTTCCAAGACCTTCGTTGTCAAGACTGCCAGCAAGTGTTGGGGCGGGAAGTTGCAGAAGGAGCGCATCACCGTCCTGTTTACCACCAATGCCTCCGGTACCTGTAAGCTCAAGTTATCGGTGATCCACACAGCACGCAAGCCTACAAGAACATGGACATGACCAAGCTAAATGTCCACTGGCTGACCGCTCGTAAGGTTTGGATGTTCTCTACTCTGTCCCTCTCCTGGTTTGATGACTGTTTCGTTCCCGACGTGAAGAAATTCTGTGAGCAACAGAATGTTCCATTCAAGATTTTGTTGCTGCTTGACAACGCACCAGGACACTCGCCCCTACTGTTGGATCGTTACCCCAATGTAAAAGTGGTCTTCCTTCCTCCCAACACTACGTCATTAATCCAGCCCATGGACCCAGAATTAATCTGCAATGTGAAAGCTGCATTCTCTGCAAAGAAGTTTAAACTCCTGAACGACTATACCAACACCAGACATGAGTTGCGTAACCTGGGTGACACCGTTAGCAAGAGCGAAGAGGACAAGGAACAACAGTTGGCAGAGCAAGAAGTACTTGTGAAACACTTTTGGAGAAAATTCAACATCAAGAAAGCTGTGGACCTCTTGGTGGAGGCATGGGATCAGCTGTCTGTAGCAACGGTTCGTCACGCATGGAGACATGTGTTGCAAGGTATTCCAGGTGGGAGGCAGAGTCAATCTGTGACTGGTGAGGTTCAGACTGTTGCAGTAGCAGTGGACCTTGCCAAAGAAGGTGCGCAGAGTGTTACAGCTGCAGGCTTCTCCGAGACCACCAATGACGACATTATGGAGGTGATAAGGGATCCTCATGTGACTGCCGGCGAGAGGTTAGATGATGATGACGTCAGTGAAGAGGCAGGTGGTGCGTCATCCTAAGAAGAACGCAAGTTAAAGCATGGTAATGTTAGAGGTGCCATCGAGTGTGTAGAGAAACTGAAGCTCCTCCTTTCCGATGACCCTGACGATAACCGGTATGAAGTCTTCACTACCCAGCTGTTGCAGACTACGGAGCCCTACATCAAGGTGTATCACGACAACATCAACATGAGCCGTCAGCAAAGCATTACCGAGTTCTTCGCCCACAACCCACCACAGCCAGCCCAAGCCAGTGATAGTGACAGAGACAGAGACAGTGATGGTGACTTTGAGGGATTTGTCAGGGAGGCACTGATAAGTGTGGATGACAGTGATGATGACTCACCTGAGGGCCAGTAGCCTGCCCTCTGCCTCGGAACCAGCCTCCATTCCCGTATGCCGACCCATCTCTTCTACTAACGTAATATTAAACCTAACCTTGATTTTTTCTAACCTAACCTATAGTATATTATTCTCTTATTGGTTGTTCTCTTCTATATTATGTGTATGTGCATACCATCATAAAGTTAAGATGTTATTTTTACTAAAACGTACGCTTTGTGTCAGGAAAAAGTGGAGTTTGGGGGTCGGCCCAGTCTCTATTTTAATTAATCCCATATGTTATGTTGTTCATTTTAAGTGTTTCTCGCTTTACGCGGGCCTCCGTGGGTTCAATTGACCGCGTAAAGCGAGGTTTCACTGTATTAGGTATTTCAAAAGTATACATAGTTTATACACACATTAACACGTTCGAGACATAACTCCACATTGATAGGACATCGGATAGGGTATGTCATTGAAATAAGTGTCTTTCGTATATTCATGTGTACTGACGTAATATAATTTGCAGTAGTTATTTCTTATCTGTTTAACATTCATATTTTAATTATTTTAACTATAATTTTTATCATTTCCTGTACATGAGAGGCAAGCTTTGCTTTTACTGTTAATCATTGTCTGGCTAAACTGAAACTTATTGGATAAATTTTCAAAGTTTCCAATGTATAAATCCGAAGACATTACTCACCTAGCACAAGTATTTGCTGATGAATTACAATTAGAGGATACAAGTTCCTTATCTTCTGCAGAGGTTGAGCTAGGACTTAAGCCGGAAGCACAGTTGCACGTTTCGGTAGAAAGTAGTGAGCAGTTAAGTGAGAAATCGTATGACGACTTAAACCGTCGTACTTTACGGTCGGGGAATCAATATCGTGTGTCGGTTGATTTAGATGTCCATATATACTC